>NC_141030.1:20130000-20452500 GCF_052040795.2 Danio rerio
TAAGGGCCTCTGACCCCAGCAAGCTACCCAGGGGTCTCCCTCTCTCCCTACACTTGCAGTAGAGGCCCCAGATTGCCCCCTTGCCGTCCACATAGGGGCCTCTGACCCCAGCAAGCTACCCAGGGGTCTCCCTCTCTCCCTACACTTGCAGTAGAGGCCCCAGATTGCCCCCTTGCCCTCCACCTAGGGGCCTCTGACCCAAGCAAGCTACCCAGGGGTCCACCTCTCTCCCTGGATTTGAAGTATAGGCCCCAGGGTGCCCCCTGGCCCTTCAACTAGGGTCCTCTGACCCCAGCAAGCTACCTATGGGTCCATCTCTCTCCTTGGACTTGCAGTTTAGGCTCCAGAGTGCCCCCTGGACCTCCACTTAGGGGAATCTGACCCCAGCAAGCTACCCAAGGGTCCCCCTCTCTCCCTGAACTTGCAGTATAGGCCCCAGGGTGCCCCCCCTTGCCCTCCACGTAGGGCCCTCTGACCCCAGCAAGCTACCCAGGGGTCCACCTCTGTGCCTGAACTTGCAGTATAGGACCCAGGGTGCTCTCTTGCCCTCCACCTAGTTGCCTCTGACCACAGTAAGCTACCCATGGGACCACCTCTCCCCCTGCACTTGCAATATAGAACCCAGGGTGCCCCTTGGCCCTCCACCTAGGGGCCTTTGAGCCCAGTAAGCTACCCAGGGGTCCACCTCTCTCCCTGGACTTGCAGTATAGGCCTCAGGATGCCCCCTGGCCCTCCACCTAGGGGCCTCTGACCCCAGCAAGCTACCCAGGGGTCCACATCTCTCCCTGGACTTGCAGTATAGGCCCCAGGGTGCCCCCTTGGCCTCCACCTACGGGCCTCTGACCCCAGCAAACCACCCAGGGGTCCACCTCTCTCCCTGGATTTGCAGTATAGGCCCCAGGTTGCCCCCTGGCCCTCCACCTAGGGGCGTCTGACCCCAGCAAGCTACCCGGGGGTCCCTCTCTCTTCCTGGACTTGCAGTATATGCTCCAGGGTGCCCCCTTGCTGTCCACTTAGGGGCCTCTGACCCCAGCAAGCTACTCAGGGGTCACCCTCTCTCCCTTGCCCTCTACATAGGGGCATCTGACCCCAGCAAGCTACCCAGGGGTCCACCTCTCTCCCTGGACTTGCAGGTTAGGCCCCAGGGTGCTCCCTTGGCCTCCAACAAGGGTCCTCTGACCCCAGCAAGCTACACAGGGGTCCTCCTCTTTCCCTGGACTTGCAGTATAGTCCCCAGGGTGCCCCCTGGCCCTCCACCTAGGGGCCTCTGACCCCCGCAAGCTACCCAGGGGTCCCTCTCTCTTCCTGGACTTGCAGGTTAGGCCCCAGGGTTCCCCCTGGCCCTCCAACTAGGGGCCTCTGACCCCAGCAAGCTACCCAGGGGTCTCCCTCTCTCCCTGGACTTGCAGTGTAGTCCCCAGGGTGCCCCCTTGCCCTCCACCTGGGGGCCTCTGACCCCAGCAAGCTACCCAGGGGTCCACCTCTCTTCCTGGATTTGCAGTATAGGCCCCATGGTGCCCCCTGGCCCTCCACCTAGGGGCCTCTGACACCAACAAGCTACCCAGGGGTCTGCCTCTCTCCCTGGACTTGCAGTGTAGGCCCCAGGCTGCCCCCTGGCCCTCCACCTTGGGGCCTCTGACCCCAGCAAGCTACCCAGGGGTCACCCTCTCTCCCTGGACTTGCAGTATACACCCCAGGGTGCCCCCTTGCCCTCCACGTAGGGGCCTCTTACCCCAGCAAGCTACTCAGGGGTCTGTCTCTCTTCCTGGACTTGCAGTATATGCCCCAGGGTGCCCCTTGGCCCTCCACCTTGGGGCCTCTGACCCCAGCAAGCTACCCAGGAGTCCACCTCTCTTCCTGGATTTGCAGTATAGGCCCCAGGGTGCTCCTTGGCCCTCCACCTAGGGGCCTCTGACCCCAGCAGGCTACCCAGGGGTCCTCTTTTTTCCCTGGACTTGCAGTATAGGCCCCAGGGTGCTCCTTGGCCCTCCACCTAGGGGCCTCTGACCCCAGCAAGCTACCCAGGGGTCTCCCTCTCTCCCTACACTTGCAGTTTAGGCCCCAGGGTGCCCCCTTGCCTTCCACGTAGGGGCCTCTGACCCCAGCAAGCTACCCAGGGGTCCACATCTCTCCCTGGACTTGCAGTATAGGCCCCAGGGAGCCCCCTGGCCCTCCACCTAGGGGCCTCTGACCCCAGCAAGCTACCCAGGAGTCCCTCTCTCTTCCTTTACTTGCAGGTTAGGCCCCAGGGTGCCCCCTTGCCCTCCAACTAGGGGCCTCTGACCCCAGCAAGCTACCCAGGGGTCTCCCTCTCTCCCTACACTTGCAGTAGAGGACCCAGATTGCCCCCTTGCCGTCCACATAGGGGCCTCTGACCCCTGCAAGCTACCCAGGGGTCCCCCTCTTTCCCTCTACTTGCAGTATAGTCCCCAGGGTGCCCCCTTGCCCTCCACCTAGGGGCCTCTGACCCAAGCAAGCTACCCAGGGGTCCACCTCTCCCCCTGGATTTGAAGTATAGGCCCCAGGGTGCCCCCTGGCCCTCCACCTAGGGGCCTCTGACCCCAGCAAGCTACCCAGGAGTCCCTCTCTCTTCCTGGACTTGCAGGTTAGGCCCCATGGTGCCCCCTTGCCCTCCAACTAGGGGCCTCTGACCCCAGCAAGCTACCCAGGGGTCTCCCTCTCTCCCTACACTTGCAGTAGAGGCCCCAGATTGCCCCCTTGCCATCCACATAGGGGCCTCTGACCCCAGCAAGCTACCCAGGGGTCCCCCTCTTTCCTTCTACTTGCAGTATAGTCCCCAGGGTGCCCCCTTGCCCTCCACCTAGGGGCCTCTGACCCAAGCAAGCTACCCAGGGGTCCACCTCTCTCCCTGGATTTGAAGTATAGGCCCCAGGGTGCCCCCTGGCCCTTCAACTAGGGTCCTCTGACCCAAGCAAGCTACCTATGTGTCCATCTCTCTCCTTGGACTTGCAGTTTAGGCTCCAGGGTGCCCCCTGGCCCTCCACTTAGGGGAATCTGACCCCAGCAAGCTACCCAAGGGTCCCCCTCTCTCCCTGAACTTGCAGTATAGGCCCCAGGGTGCCCCCTTGCCCTCCACGTAGGGCCCTCTGACCCCAGCAAGCTACCCAGGGGTCCACCTCTGTGCCTGAACTTGCAGTATAGGACCCAGGGTGCTCTCTTGCCCTCTACCTAGTTGCCTCTGACCACAGTAAGCTACCCAGGGGTCCACCTCTCCCCCTGCACTTGCAATATAGAACCCAGGGTGCCCCTTGGCCCTCCACCTAGGGGCCTCTGACCCCAGCAAGCTACCCAGGGGTCCACATCTCTCCCTGGACTTGCAGTATAGGCCCCAGGGTGCCCCCTTGGCCTCCAACTACGGGCCTCTGACCCCAGCAAACCACCCAGGGGTCCACCTCTCTCCCTGGATTTGCAGTATAGGCCCCAGGTTGCCCCCTGGCCCTCCACCTAGGGGCGTCTGACCCCAGCAAGCTACCCGGGGGTCCCTCTCTCTTCTTGGACTTGCAGTATATGCTCCATGGTGCCCCTTGGCCCTCCACCTAGGGGCCTCTGACCACAGCAAGCTACTCAGGGGTCCACCTCTCTACCTGGACTTGCAGTATAGGCTGGACTTGCAGTATATGCTCCAGGGTGCCCCTTGGCCCTCCACCTAGGGGCCTCTGACCACAGCAAGCTACTCAGGGGTCCACCTCTCTTCCTGGATTTGCAGTATAGGCCCCAGGGTGCTCCTTGGCCCTCCACCTAGGGGCCTCTGACCCCAGCAGGCTACCCAGGGGTCCTCTTCTTTCCCTGGACTTGCAGTATAGGCCCCAGGGTGCTCCTTGGCCCTCCACCTAGGGGCCTCTGACCCCAGCAAGCTACCCAGGGGTCTCCCTATCTCCCTACACTTGCAGTATAGGCCCCAGGGTGCCCCCTTGCCTTCCACGTAGGGGCCTCTGACCCCAGCAAGCTACCCAGGGGTCCACATCTCTCCCTGGACTTGCAGTATAGGCCCCAGGGTGCCCCCTTGCCATCCTCCTAGGGGCCTCTGACCCCAGCAAACTACCCAGGGGTCCACCTCTCTCCCTGGACTTGCAGTATAGACCCCAGGGTGCCCCCTGGCCCTCCACCTAGGGGCCTCTGACCCCAGCAAGCTACCCAGGAGTCCCTCTCTCTTCCTGGACTTGCAGGTTAGGCCCCAGGGTGCCCCCTTGCCCTCCAACTAGAGGCCTCTGACCCCAGCAAGCTACCCAGGGGTCTCCCTGTCTCCCTACACTTGCAGTAGAGGCCCCAGATTGCCCCCTTGCCGTCCACATAGGGGCCTCTGACCCCAGCAAGCTACCCAGGGGTCCCCCTCTTTCCCTCTACTTGCAGTATAGTCCCCAGGGTGCCCCCTTGCCCTCCACCTAGGGGCCTCTGACCCAAGCAAGCTACCCAGGGGTCCACATCTCTCACTGGACTTGCAGTATAGGCCCCAGGGTGCCCCCTTGGCCTCCAACTACGGGCCTCTGACCCCAGCAAACCACCCAGGGGTCCACCTCTCTCCCTGGATTTGCAGTATAGGCCCCAGGTTGCCCCCTGGCCCTCCACCTAGGGGCCTCTGACCTCAGCAAGCTACCCAGGGGTCCACATCTCTCCCTGGACTTGCAGTATAGGCCCCAGGGTGCCCCCTTGCCCTCCACCTACGGGCCTCTGACCCCAGCAAACTACCCAGGGATCCCTCTCTCTTCCTGGACTTGCAGGTTAGGCCCCAGGGTGCCCCCTTGCCCTCCACCTAGGGTCCTCTGACCCCAGCAAGCTACCCAGGGGTCCCCCTCTTTCCCTGGACTTGCAGTATAGTCCCCAGGGTGCCCCCTGGCCCTCCACCTAGGGGCCTCTGACCCCCAGAAGCTACCCAGGGGTCCCTCTCTCTTCCTGGACTTGCAGGTTAGGCCCCAGGGTGCCGCCTTGCCCTCCAACTAGGGGCCTCTGACCCCAGCAAGCTACCCAGGGGTCTCCCTCTCTCCCTACACTTGCAGTAGAGGCCCCAGATTGCCCCCTTGCCGTCCACATAGGGGCCTCTGACCCCAGCAAGCTACCCAGGGGTCCCCCTCTTTCCCTCTACTTGCAGTATAGTCCCCAGGGTGCCCCCTTGCCCTCCACCTAGGGGCCTCTGACCCAAGCAAGCTACCCAGGGGTCCACCTCTCTCCCTGGATTTGAAGTATAGGCCCCAGGGTGCCCCCTGGCCCTTCAACTAGGGTCCTCTGACCCCAGCAAGCTACCTATGGGTCCATCTCTCTCCTTGGACTTGCAGTTTAGGCTCCAGGGTGCCCCCTGGCCCTCCACTTAGGGGAATCTGACCCCAGCAAGCTACCCAAGGGTCCCCCTCTCTCCCTGAACTTGCAGTATAGGCCCCAGGGTGCCCCCTTGCCCTCCACGTAGGGCCCTCTGACCCCAGCAAGCTACCCAGGGGTCCACCTCTGTGCCTGAACTTGCAGTATAGGACCCAGGGTGCTCTCTTGCCCTCTACCTAGTTGCCTCTGACCACAGTAAGCTACCCAGGGGTCCACCTCTCCCCCTGCACTTGCAATATAGAACCCAGGGTGCCCCTTGGCCCTCCACCTAGGGGCCTTTGACCCCAGTAAGATACCCAGGGGTCCACCTCTCTCCCTGGACTTGCAGTATAGGCCTCAGGATGCCCCCTGGCCTTCCACCTAGGGGCCTCTGACCCCAGCAAGCTACCCAGGGGTCCACATCTCTCACTGGACTTGCAGTATAGGCCCCAGGGTGCCCCCTTGGCCTCCAACTACGGGCCTCTGACCCCAGCAAACCACCCAGGGGTCCACCTCTCTCCCTGGATTTGCAGTATAGGCCCCAGGTTGCCCCCTGGCCCTCCACCTAAGGGCCTCTGACCTCAGCAAGCTACCCAGGTGTCCACATCTCTCCCTGGACTTGCAGTATAGGCCCCAGGGTGCCCCCTTGCCCTCCACCTACGGGCCTCTGACCCCAGCCAACTACCCAGGGATCCCTCTCTCTTCCTGGATTTGCAGGTTAGGCCCCAGGGTGCCCCCTTGCCCTCCACCTAGGGTCCTCTGATCCCAGCAAGCTACCCAGGGGTCCCCCTCTTTCCCTGGACTTGCAGTATAGTCCCCAGGGTGCCCCCTGGCCCTCCACCTAGGGGCCTCTGACCCCCACAAGCTACCCAGGGGTCCCTCTCTCTTCCTGGACTTGCAGGTTAGGCCCTAGGGTGCCGCCTTGCCCTCCAACTAGGGGCCTCTGACCCCAGCAAGCTACCCAGGGGTCTCCCTCTCTCCCTACACTTGCAGTAGAGGCCCCAGGGTGCCCCCTTGCCGTCCACATAGGGGCCTCTGACCCCAGCAAGCTACCCAGGGGTCCCCCTCTTTCCCTTGACTTGCAGTTTAGTCCCCAGGGTGCCCCCTTGCCCTCCACCTGGGGGCCTCTGACCCCAGCAAGCTACCCAGGGGTCCACCTCTCTTCCTGGATTTGCAGTATAGGCCCCAGGGTGCCCCCTGGCCCTCCACCTAGGGGCCTCTGACTCCAACAAGCTACCCAGGGGACCGCCTCTCTCCCTGGATTTGCAGTGTAGGCCCCAGGCTGCCCCCTGGCCCTCCACCTTGGGGCCTCTGACCCCAGCAAGCTACCCAGGGGTCACCCTCTCTCCCTTGACTTTCAGTATACACCCCAGGGTGCCCCCTTGCCCTCCACGTAGGGGCCTCTGACCCCAGCAAGCTACTCAGGGGTCTGTCTCTCTTCCTGGACTTGCAGTATATGCCCCAGGGTGCCCCTTGGCCCTCCACCTTGGGGCCTCTGACCCCAGCAAGCTGCCCAGGAGTCCACCTCTCTATCTGGATTTGCAGTATAGGCCCCAGGGTGCCCCCTGGCCCTCCACCTAGGGGCCTCTGACCCCAGCAGGCTACCCAGGGGTCCTCTTCTTTCCCTGGACTTGCAGTTTAGGCCCCAGGGTGCTCCTTGGCCCTCCACTTAGGGACCTCTGACCCCAGCAAGCTACCCAGGGGTCTCCCTCTCTCCCTACACTTGCAGTATAGGCCCCAGGGTGCCCCCTTGCCTTCCACGTAGGGGCCTCTGACCCCAGCAAGCTACCCAGGGGTCCACATCTCTCCCAAGAACTTGCAGTATAGGCCCCAGGGTGCCCCCTTGCCCTTCACCTAGGGGCGTCTGACCCCAGCAAACTACCCAGGGGTCCCCCTCTCTCCCTGAACTTGCAACATAGGCCCCAGGGTGCCCCCTTGCCCTCCACGTAGGGCCCTCTGACCCCAGCAAGCTACCCAGGGGTCCACCTCTGTGCCTGCACTTGCAATATAGGCCCCAGGGTGCCCCTTGGCCCTCCACCTAGGGGCCTCTAACCCCAGCAAGCTACCCAGGGGTCTCCCTCTCTCCCTACACTTGCAGTATAGGCCCCAGGGTGCCCCATTGCCGTCTACATAGGGGCCTCTGACCCCAGCAAGCTACCCGGGGGTCCCTCTCTCTTCCTGGAATTGCAGTATATGCTCCAGGGTGCCCCTTGGCCCTCCACCTAGGGGCCTCTGACCCCAGCAAGCTACCCAGGGGTCCACCTCTCTACCTGGACTTGCAGTATAGGCCCCAGGGTTCCCAGTGGCTCTCCACCAAGGGGCCTCTGACCCCAGCTAGCCACCCAGGGGTCCACCTCTCTCCCTGGACTTGCAGTATAGGCCCGAGGGTGCCCCCTTGCTGTCCACTTAGGGGCCTCTGACCCCAGCAAGCTACCCAGGGGTCACCCTCTCTCCCTTGCCGTCTACGTAGGGGCATCTGCCCCAGCAAGCTACCCAGGGGTCCACCTCTCTCCCTGGACTTGCAGGTTAGGCCCCAGGGTGCCTCCTGGCCCTCCACCAAGGGCCACTGACCCCAGCAAGCTACCCAGGGGTCCACCTCTCTCCCTCTTCTTGCAGTATAGGCTCCAGGGTGTCCCTGACCCTCCACCTAGGGGCCTCTGACCCCAGCAAGCTACCCAGGTGTCCACCTCTCCTCCTGGACTTGCAGTATATGCCCCAGGGTGCCCCCTTGCCCTCCACCTATGGACCTCTGACCGCAGCAAGCTACCCAGAAGTCCATCTCTCTCCCTGGACTTGCAGTATAGGCCTCAGGGTACCTCCTGGCCCTCCACCTGTGGGCCACTGACCCCAGCAAGCTACCCTGGGGTCCACCTCTCTCCCTTGACTTGCAGTGTAGGCCCCAGGGTGCCCCCTTGCCCTCCACCTATGGGCATCTGACCCCAGCAAGCTACCCAGGGGTCCACATCTCTCCCTGGACTTGCAGTATAGGCCCCAGGGTGCCCCCTTCCCCTCCACCTAGGGGCCCCTAACCCAAGCAAGCTACCCAGGGGTCCAGATCTCTCCCTGGACTTCGGTATAGGCCCCAGGGTGCCCCCTTGCCCTCCACGTAGGGGCATCTGACACCAGCAAGCCACCCAGGGGTCCACCTCTCTCCCTCTACTTGCAGTATAGGCCCCAGGGTGCCCCCTGGCCTTCCACCTAGGGGCCTCTGACCCCAGCAAGCTACCCAGGGGTCCACCTCTCTCCCTGGACTTGCAGTATAAGCCCCAGGGTGCCCCCTTGCCCTCCACCTATGGGCCTCTGACCCCAGCAAACTACCCAGGGGTCCACCTCTCTCCCTGGACTTGCAGTTTAGGCCCCAGGATGCCCCCTGGCCCTCCACCTAGGGGCCTCTGACCCCAGCAAGCTACCCAGTGGACCTTCTCTCTTCCTGGACTTGCAGGTTACACCCCAGGGTGCCCCCTTGCCCTCCAGCTAGAGGCCTCTGACCCCAGCAAGCTACCCAGGGGTCCACCTCTGTGCCTGCACTTGCAATATAGGCCCCAGGGTGCCCCTTGGCCCTCCACCTAGGGGCCTCTAACCCCAGCAAGCTACCCAGGGGTCTCCCTCTCTCCCTACACTTGCAGTATAGGCCCCAGGGTGCCCCATTGCCGTCTACATAGGGGCCTCTGACCCCAGCAAGCTACCCGGGGGTCCCTCTCTCTTCCTGGAATTGCAGTATATGCTCCAGGGTGCCCCTTGGCCCTCCACCTAGGGGCCTCTGACCCCAGCAAGCTACCCAGGGGTCCACCTCTCTACCTGGACTTGCAGTATAGGCCCCAGGGTTCCCAGTGGCTCTCCACCAAGGGGCCTCTGACCCCAGCTAGCCACCCAGGGGTCCACCTCTCTCCCTGGACTTGCAGTATAGGCCCGAGGGTGCCCCCTTGCTGTCCACTTAGGGGCCTCTGACCCCAGCAAGCTACCCAGGGGTCACCCTCTCTCCCTTGCCGTCTACGTAGGGGCATCTGCCCCAGCAAGCTACCCAGGGGTCCACCTCTCTCCCTGGACTTGCAGGTTAGGCCCCAGGGTGCCTCCTGGCCCTCCACCAAGGGCCACTGACCCCAGCAAGCTACCCAGGGGTCCACCTCTCTCCCTCTTCTTGCAGTATAGGCTCCAGGGTGTCCCTGACCCTCCACCTAGGGGCCTCTGACCCCAGCAAGCTACCCAGGTGTCCACCTCTCCTCCTGGACTTGCAGTATATGCCCCAGGGTGCCCCCTTGCCCTCCACCTATGGACCTCTGACCGCAGCAAGCTACCCAGAAGTCCATCTCTCTCCCTGGACTTGCAGTATAGGCCTCAGGGTACCTCCTGGCCCTCCACCTGTGGGCCACTGACCCCAGCAAGCTACCCTGGGGTCCACCTCTCTCCCTTGACTTGCAGTGTAGGCCCCAGGGTGCCCCCTTGCCCTCCACCTATGGGCATCTGACCCCAGCAAGCTACCCAGGGGTCCACATCTCTCCCTGGACTTGCAGTATAGGCCCCAGGGTGCCCCCTTCCCCTCCACCTAGGGGCCCCTAACCCAAGCAAGCTACCCAGGGGTCCAGATCTCTCCCTGGACTTCGGTATAGGCCCCAGGGTGCCCCCTTGCCCTCCACGTAGGGGCATCTGACACCAGCAAGCCACCCAGGGGTCCACCTCTCTCCCTCTACTTGCAGTATAGGCCCCAGGGTGCCCCCTGGCCTTCCACCTAGGGGCCTCTGACCCCAGCAAGCTACCCAGGGGTCCACCTCTCTCCCTGGACTTGCAGTATAAGCCCCAGGGTGCCCCCTTGCCCTCCACCTATGGGCCTCTGACCCCAGCAAACTACCCAGGGGTCCACCTCTCTCCCTGGACTTGCAGTTTAGGCCCCAGGATGCCCCCTGGCCCTCCACCTAGGGGCCTCTGACCCCAGCAAGCTACCCAGTGGACCCTCTCTCTTCCTGGACTTGCAGGTTACACCCCAGGGTGCCCCCTTGCCCTCCAGCTAGAGGCCTCTGACCCCAGCAAGCTACCCAGGGGTCAACCTCTTTTCCTGGATTTGCAGTTTAGGCCCCTGGGTGCCCCCTGGCCCTCCACCTAGGGGCCTCTGACCCCAGCAAGCCACCCAGGGGACAACCACTCTCCCTGGACTTGCAGGTTAGGCCCCAGAGTGCCCCCTTGCCCTCTTTCTAGCAGCCTCTGTCCACAGCAAGCTACCCAGGGGTCCGCTTCTCTCCCTGGACTTGCAGTATAGGCCCCAGGGTTCCCCCTTGCACTCCACGTTGGGGCCTCTGACCCCAGCAAGCTACCCAGGGGTATCTCTCTCTTCCTGGACTTGCAGTATTTGCCCCAGGGTGCCCCTTGGCCCTCCACCTTGGGGCCTCTGACCCCAGCAAGCTACCCAGGAGTCCACGTCTCTTCCTGGATTTGCAGTATAGGCCCCAGGGTGCCCCCTGGCCCTCCACCTAGGGGCCTCTGACCCCAGCAGGCTACCCAGGGGTCCTCTTCTTTCCCTGGACTTGCAGTATAGGCCCCAGGGTGCCCCCTGGCCCTCCACCTAGGGGCCTTTGACTCCAGCAAGCTACCCAGGGGTCCACCTCTCTCCTGGACTTGCAGTATAGGCCCCAGGGTGCTCCTTGGCCCTCCACCTAGGGACCTCTTACCCCAGCAAGCTACCCAGGGATCTCCCTCTCTCCCTACACTTGCAGTATAGGCCCCAGGGTGCCCCCTTGCCTTCCACATAGGGGCCTCTGACCCCAGCAAGCTACCCATGGGTCCACATCTCTCCCTGGACTTGCAGTATAGGCCCCAGGGTGCCCCCTTGCCCTCCACTTAAGGGCGTCTGACCCCAGCAAGCTACCCAGGGGTCACCCTTTCTCCCTGGACTTGCAGTATAGGCCCCGGGGTGCCACCTTGCCCTCCACCTAGGGGCCTCTGACCACAGCAAGCTAGCCATGGGACCCTCTCTCTCCCTGGACTTGCAGTAAAGGCCCCAGGGTGCCCCCTTGCCCTACACGTAGGGCCCTCTGACCCCAGCAAGCTACCCAGGGGTCCACCTCTCTCCCTCTACTTGCAGTATAGGCCCCAGGGTGCCCCCTGGCCTTCCACCTAGGGGCCTCTGACCCCAGCAAGCTACCCAGGGGTCCACCTCTCTCCCTGGACTTGCATTATAGGCCCCAGGGTGCCCCCTTGCCCTCCACCTCTGGGCCTCTGACCCCAGCAAACTACCCAGGGGTCCACCTCTCTCCCTGGACTTGCAGTATAGGCCCCAGGGTGCCCCCTTGCCCTCCACCTAGAGGCCTCTGACCCCAGCAAGCTACCCAGGGGTCAACCTCTCTTCCTGGATTTGCAGTATAGGCCCCAGGGTGCCCCCTGGCCCTCCACCTAGGGGCCTCTGACCCCAGCAAGCTACCCAGGGGTCACCCTCTTTCCCTGGACTTGCAGTATATGCCCCAGGGTGCCCCTTGGCCCTCCACCTTGGGGCGTCTGACCCCAGCAAGCTACCCAGGAGTCCACCTCTCTTCCTGGATTTGCAGTATAGGCCCCAGGGTGCCCCCTGGCCCTCCACCTAGCGGCCTCTGACCCCAGCAGGCTACCCAGGGGTCCTCTTCTTTCCCTGGACTTGCAGTATAGGCCCCAGGGTGCCCCCTGGCCCTCCATCTAGAGGCCTTTGACTCCAGCAAACTACCCAGGGGTCCACCTCTCTCCTGGACTTGCAGTATTGGCCCCAGGGTGCTCCTTGGCCCTCCATCTAGGGGCCTCTGACCCCAGCAAACTACCCAGGGGTCCACCTCTCTCTCTGGACTTGCAGTATAGGCCATAGGGTGCCCCCTGGCCCTCAACCTAGGGGCCTCTGACCCCAGCTAGCCACCCAGGGGTTCACCTCTCTCCCTGGACTTGCAGTATAGGCCCCAGGGTTCCCCCTGGCGATCCACTTAGGGGCCTCTGACCCCAGCAAGCTACCCAGGGGTCACCCTCTCTCCCTGGACTTGCAGTATGGGCCCCAGGGTGCCCCCTTCCCCTCTACGTAGGGGCATCTGACCCCAGCAAGCTACCCATGGGTCCACCTCTCTCCCTGGACTTGCAGGTTAGGCCCCAGGGTGCCCCCTTGCCCTCCATCTAGGGGCCTCTGACCCCAGCAAGCTACCCAGGGGTCACCCTCTTTCCCTGGACTTGCAGTGTAGGCCCCAGGGTGCCCTCTTGACCTCAACTTTTGGACCTCTGACCCCAGCAAGCTACCCAGGGGTCCACCTCTCTCCCTGGACTTGCAGTATAGACACAAGGGTGCCCCCTTGCCCTCCACTTAGGGGCCTCTGACCAAAGCAAGCTACCCAGAGGTCTCCCTCTCTCCTTGGACTTGCAGTATAGGCCACAGGGTGCCCCCTGGCCCTCCACCTAGGGGCCACTGACCCCAGCAAGCTACCCAGGGTTCCACCTCTCTCCCTGGACTTGCAGTGTAGGCCCCAGTCTGCCCCCTGGCCCTCCACCTTGGAGCCTCTGACCCCAGCAACCTACCCCTTGGTCACCCTCTCTCCCTTGACTTGCAGTATACGCCCCAGGGTGCCCCCTTGCCCTCTACGTAGGGGCCTCTGACCCTAGTAAGCTACCCAGGGGTCTCTCTCTCTTCCTGGACTTGCAGTATATCCCCCAGGGTGCCCCTTGGCCCTCCACCTTGGGGCCTCTGACCCCAGCAAGCTACCCAGGAGTCCACCTCTCTTCCTGGATATGCAGTATAGGCCTCAGGGTGCCCCCTGGCCCTAAACCTAGGGGCGTTAGACTCCAGCAAACTACCCAGGGGTCCACCTCCTTCCTGGACTTGCAGTGTAGGCCCCAGGCTGCGCCCTGGCTCTCCACCTTGGGGCCTCTGACCCCAGCATGCTACCCAGGGGTCACCCTCTCTCCCTGGACTTGCAGTATACGCCCCAGGGTGCCCCCTTGCTCTCCACGTAGGGGCCTCTGACCCCAGCAAGCTACCCAGGGGTGTCTCTCTCTTCCTGGACTTGCAGTATATGCCCCAGGGTGCCCCTTTGCCCTCCACCTTGGGGCGTCTGACCCTAGCAAGCTACCCAGGAGTCCACCTCTCTTCCTGGATTTGCAGTATAGGCCCCAGGGTGCCCCCTGGCCCTCCACCTAGGGGCCTCTGACCCCAGCTAGCCACCCAGGGGTTCACCTCTCTCCCTGGACTTGCAGTATAGGCCCCAGGGTTCCCCCTGGCAATCCACTTAGGGGCCTCTGACCCCAGCAAGCTACCCAGGGGTCACCCTCTCTCCCTGGACTTGCAGTATGGGCCCCAGGGTGCCCCCTTCCCCTTTACGTAGGGGCTTCTGACCCTAGCAAGCTACCCAGTAATCCACATTTCTCCATGGACTTGCAGTATAGGCCCCAGGGTCCCCCTTGCCCTCCATTTAGGGGCCTCTGACCCCAGCAAACTACCCAGGGGTCCACCTCTCTCCCTGGATTTGCAGTATAGGCCCCAGGTTGCCCCCTGGCCCTCCACCTAGGGGCGTCTGACCCCAGCAAGCTACCCGTGGGTCCCTCTCTCTTCCTGGACTTGCAGTATATGCTCCAGGGTGCCCCTTGGCCCTCCACCTAGGGGCCTCTGACCACAGCAAGCTACCCAGGGGTCCACCTCTCTACCTGGTCTTGCAGTATAGGCCCCAGGGTGCCCAGTGGCCCTCCACCTAGGGGCCTCTGACCCCAGCTAGCCACCCAGGGGTCCACCTCTCTCCCTGGACTTGCAGTATAGGCCCCAGGGTGCCCCCTTGCTGTCCACTTAGGGGCCTCTGACCCCAGCAAGCTACCCAGGGGTCAACCTCTCTCCCTTGCCCTCTACGTAGGGGCTTCTGACCCCAGCAAGCTACCCAGGGGTCCACCTCTCTCCCTGGACTTGCAGTTTAGGCCCCAGGGTGCCCCCTTGCCCTCCAACTAGGTGCCTCTGACCGCAGAAAGCTACCCAGGGGTCCACCTCTCTCCCTGGACTTGCAGCATAGGCCTCAGGGTGTCTCCTGGCCCTACACCAAGGGCCACTGACCCCAGCAAGCTACCCAGGGGTCCACCTCTCTCCATCTACTTGCAGTATAGGCCCCAGGGTGCCCCCTGACCCTCCACCTAGGGGCCTCTGAGCCCAGCAAGCTACCCAGGTGTCCACCTCTCTCCCTGGACTTGCAGTATAGGCCCCAGGGTGCCCCCTTGCCCTCCATTTATGGGCCTCTGACCGCAGCAAGCTACCCAGGGGTCCATCTCTCTCCCTGGACTTGCAGTATAGGCCTCAGGGTGCCCCCTGGCCCTCCACCTAGGGGCCTCTGACCCCAGCAAGCTACCCAGGGGTCTCCCTCTCTCCCTACACTTGCAGTATAGGCCCCAGGGTGCCCCCTTGCCTTCCACATGGTGGCCTCTGAACCCAGCAAGCTACCCAGGGGTCCACATCTCTCCCTGGACTTGCAGTATAGGCCCCAGGGTGCCCCCTTGCCCTCCACCTACGGGCCTCTGACCCCAGCAAACTACCCAGGGGTCCCTCTCTCTTCCTGGACTAGCAGGTTAGGCCCCAGGGTGCCCCCTTGCCCTCCACCTAGGGTCCTCTGACCCCAGCAAGCTACCCAGGGGTCCCCCTCTTTCCCTGGACTTGCAGTATAGTCCCCAGGGTGCCCCCTGGCCCTCCACCTAGGGGCCTCCGAATCCCGCAAGCTACCCAGGGGTCCCTCTCTCTTCCTGGACTTGCAGGTTAGGCCCGAGGGTGCCCCCTTGCCCTCCAACTAGGGGCCTCTGACCCCAGCAAGCTACCCAGGGGTCTCCCTCTCTCCCTGGACTTGCAGTATAGTCCCCAGGGTGCCCCCTTGCCCTCCACCTGGGGGCCTCTGACCCCAGCAAGCTACCCAGGGGTCCATCTCTCTTCCTGGATTTGCAGTATAGGCCCCATGGTGCCCCCTGGCCCTCCACCTAGGGTTCTCTGACCCCAGCAGGCTACCCAGGGGTCCTCTTCTTTCCCTGGACTTGCAGTATAGGCCCCAGGGTGCTCCTTGGCCCTCCACCTAGGGGCCTCTGACCCCAGCAAGCTACTCAGGCGTCTGTCTCTCTTCCTGGACTTGCAGTATATGCCCCAGGGTGCCCCTTGGCCCTCCACCTTGGGGCCTCTGACCCCAGCAAGCTACCCAGGAGTCCACCTGTCTTCCTGGATTTGCAGTTTAGGCCCCAGGGTGCTCTTTGACCCTCCACCTAGGGTTCTCTGACCCCAGCAGGCTACCCAGGGGTCCTCTTCTTTCCCTGGACTTGCAGTATAGGCCCCAGGGTGCTCCTTGGCCCTCCACCTAGGGGCCTCTGACCCCAGCAAGCTACCCAGGGGTCTCCCTCTCTCCCTACACTTGCAGTATAGGCCCCAGGGTGCCCCCTTGCCTTCCACGTAGGGGCCTCTGACCCCAGCAAGCTACCCAGGGGTCCACATCTCTCCCTGGACTTGCAGTATAGGCCCCAGGGTGCCCCCTTGCCCTCCTCCTAGGGGCCTCTGACACCAGCAAACTACCCAGGGGTCCACCTCTCTCCCTGGACTTGCAGTATAGGCCCCAGGGTGCCCCCTGGCCCTCCACCTAGGGGCCTCTGACCCCAGCAAGCTACCCAGGAGTCCCTCTCTCTTCCTGGTTAGGCCCCAGGGTGCCCCCTTGCCCTCCAACTAGGGGCCTCTGACCCCAGCAAGCTACCCAGGGGTCTCCCTCTCTCCCTACACTTGCAGTAGAGGCCCCAGATTGCCCCCTTGCCGTCCACCTATGGGCCTCTGACCCCAGCAAGTTACCCAGGGGTCCCCCTCTTTCCCTCTACTTGCAGTATAGTCCCCAGGGTGCCCCCTTGCCCTCCACCTAGGGGCCTCTGACCCCAGCAAGCTACCCAGGGGTCTCCCTCTCTCCCTACACTTGCAGTAGAGGCCCCAGATTGCCCCCTTGCCGTCCACATAGGGGCCTCTGACCCCAGCAAGCTACCCAGGGGTCCCCCTCTTTACCTCTACTTGCAGTATAGTCCCCAGGGTGCCCCCTTGCCCTCCACCTAGGGGCCTCTGACCCAAGCAAGCTACCCAGGGGTCCACCTCTCTCCCTGGATTTGAAGTATAGGCCCCAGGGTGCCCCCTGTCCCTTCAACTAGGGTCCTCTGACCCAAGCAAGCTACCTATGGGTCCATCTCTCTCCTTGGACTTGCAGTTTAGGCTCCAGGATGCCCCCTGGCCCTCCACTTAGGGGAATCTGACCCCAGCAAGCTACCCAAGGGTGCCCCTCTATCCCTGAACTTGCAGTATAGGCCCCAGGGTGCCCCCTTGCCCTCCACGGTAGGGCCCTCTGACCCTAGCAAGCTACCCAGGGGTCCACCTCTGTGCCTGAACTTGCAGTATAGGACCCAGGGTGCTCTCTTGCCCTCCACCTAGTTGCCTCTGACCCCAGTAAGCTACCCAGGGGTCCACCTCTCCCCCTGCACTTGCAATATAGAAACCAGGGTGCCCCTTGGCCCTCCACCTAGAGGCCTTTGACCCCAGTAAGCTACCCAGGGGTCCACCTCTCTCCCTGGACTTGCAGTATAGGCCTCAGGATGCCCCCTGGACCTCCACCTAGGGGCCTCTGACCCCAGCAAACCACCCAGAGGTCCACCTCTCTCCCTGGATTTGCAGTATAGGTCCCAGGTTGACCCCTGGCCCTCCACCTAGGGGCGTCTGACCCCAGCAAGCTACCCGGGGGTCCCTCTCTCTTCCTGGACTTGCAGTATATGCTCCAGGGTGCCCCTTGGCCCTCCACCTAGGGGCCTCTGACCACAGCAAGCTACTCAGGGGTCCACCTCTCTACCTGGACTTGCAGTATAGGCCACAGGGTGCCCAGTAGCCCTCCACCTAGGGGCTCCTGACCCCAACTAGCCACCCAGGGGTCCACCCCTCTCCCTGGACTTGCAGTATAGGCCCCAGGGTGCCCCCTTGCTGTCCACTTAGGGGCCTCTGACCCCAGCAAGCTACCCAGGGGTCACCCTCTCTCCCTTGCCCTCTACGTAGGGGCATCTGACCCCAGCAAGCTACCCAGGGGTCCACCTCTCTCCATCTACTTGCAGTATAGGCCCCAGGGTGCCCCCTGACCCTCCACCTAGGGGCCTCTGAGCCCAGCAAGCTACCCAGGTGTCCACCTCTCCCCCTGGACTTGCAGTATAGGCCCCAGGGTGCCCCCTTGCCCTCCACCTATGGGCCTCTGACCGCAGCAAGCTACCCAGGGGTCCATCTCTCTCCCTGGACTTGCAGTATAGGCCTCATTGTGCCCCCTGGCCCTCCACCTAGGGGCCTCTGACCCAAGCAAGCTACCCAGGGGTCTCCCTCTCTCCCTACACTTGCAGTATAGGCCCCAGGGTGCCCCCTTGCCTTCCACATGGGGGCCTCTGACCCCAGCAAGCTACCCAGGGGTCCACATCTCTTCTTGGACTTGCAGTATAGGCCCCAGGGTGCCCCCTTGCCCTCCACCTAGGGGCCTCTGACCCAAGCAAGCTACCCAGGGGTCTCCCTCTCTCCCTACACTTGCAGTATAGGCCCCAGGGTGCCCCCTTGCCGTCCACATAGGGGCCTCTGACCTCAGCAAGCTACCCAGGGGTCCACATCTCTCCCTGGACGTGCAGTATAGGCCCCAGGGTGCCCCCTTGCCCTCCACCTACGGGCCTCTGACCCCAGCAAACTACCCAGGGGTCCCTCTCTCTTCCTGGACTTGCAGGTTAGGCCCCAGGGTGCCCCCTTGCCCTCCACCTAGGGTCCTCTGACCCCAGCAAGCTACCCAGGGGTCCCCCTCTTTCCCTGGAATTGCAGTATAGTCCCCAGGGTGCCCCCTGGCCCTCCACCTAGCGGCCTCTGACCCCCACAAGCTACCCAGGGGTCCCTCTCTCTTCCTGGACTTGCAGGTTAGGCCCCAGGGTGCCGCCTTGCCCTCCAACTAGGGGCCTCTGACCCCAGCAAGCTACCCAGGGGTCTCCCTCTCTCCCTACACTTGCAGTATAGGCCCCAGGGTGCCCCCTTGCCGTCCACATAGGGGCCTCTGACCCCAGCAAGCTACCCAGGGGTCCCCCTTTTTCTCTTGACTTGCAGTTTAGTCCCCAGGGTGCCCCCTTGCCCTCCACCTAGGGGCCTCTGACTCCAACAAGCTACCCAGGGGTCCGCCTCTCTTCCTGGATTTGCAGTATAGGCCCCAGGGTGCCCCCTGGCCCTCCACCTAGGGGCCTCTGACTCCAACAAGCTACCCAGGGGTCCGCCTCTCTCCCTGGACTTGAAGTGTAGGCCCCAGGCTGCCCCCTGGCCCTCCACCTTGGGGCCTCTGACCCCAGCAAGCTACCCAGGGGTCACCCTCTCTCCCTTGACTTTCAGTATACACCCCAGGTTGCCCCCTTGCCCTCCACGTAGGGGCCTCTGACCCCAGCAAGCTACTCAGGGGTCTGTTTCTCTTCCTGGACTTGCAGTATATGCCCCAGGGTGCCCCTTGGCCCTCCACCATGGGGCCTCTGACCCCAGCAAGCTA
Organism: Danio rerio; assembly: GCF_052040795.2. Lineage (NCBI taxonomy): Eukaryota > Metazoa > Chordata > Actinopteri > Cypriniformes > Danionidae > Danio > Danio rerio. The sequence continues at coordinate 20,148,819 of NC_141030.1, forward strand.
CCCAGGAGTCCACCTCTCTTCCTGGATTTGCAGTATAGGCCCCAGGGTGCCCCCTGGTCCTCCACCTAGGGGCCTCTGACCCCAGCAGGCTACCCAGGGGTCCTCTTCTTTCCCTGGACTTGCAGTTTAGGCCCCAGGGTGCTCCTTGGCCCTCCACCTAGGGGCCTCTGACCCCAGCAAGCTACCCAGGGGTCTCCCTCTCTCCCTACACTTGCAGTATAGGCCCCAGGGTGCCCCCTTGCCTTCCACGTAGGGGCCTCTGACCCCAGCAAGCTACCCAGGAGTCCCTCTCTCTTCCTGGACTTGCAGGTTAGGCCCCAGGGTGCCCCCTTGCCCTCCAACTAGGGGCCTCTGACCCCAGCAAGCTACCCAGGGGTCTCCCTCTCTCCCTACACTTGCAGTATAGGCCCCAGATTGCCCCCTTGCCGTCCACATAGGGGCCTCTGACCCCAGCAAGCTACCCAGGGGTCCCCCTCTTTCCCTCTACTTGCAGTATAGTCCCCAGGGTGCCCCCTTGCCCTCCACCTAGGGGCCTCTGACCCAAGCAAGCTACCCAGGGGTCCACCTCCCTCCCTGGATTTGAAGTATAGGCCCCAGGGTGCCCCCTGGCCCTTCAACTAGGGTCCTCTGACCCCAGCAAGCTACCAATGGGTCCATCTCTCTCCTTGGACTTTCAGTTTAGGCTCCAGGGTGCCCCCAGGCCCTCCACTTAGGGGCCTCTGACCCCAGCAAGCTACCCAGGGGTCCACCTCTGTGCCTGCACTTGCAGTATAGGCCCCAGGGTGCCCCTTGGCCCTCCACCTAGGGGCCTCTAACCCCAGCAAGCTACCCAGGGGTCTCTCTCTCTCCCTACACTTGCAGTATAGGCCCCAGGGTGCCCCATTGCCGTCTACATAGGGGCCTCTGACCCCAGCAAGCTACCCGGGGGTCCCTCTCTCTTCCTGGAATTGCAGTATATGCTCCAGGGTGCCCCTTGGCCCTCCACGTAGGGGCCTCTGACCCCAGCAAGCTACCCAGGGGTCCACCTCTCTACCTGGACTTGCAGTATAGGCCCCAGGGTTCCCAGTGGCTCTCCACCAAGGGGCCTCTGACCCCAGCTAGCCACCCAGGGGTCCACCTCTCTCCCTGGACTTGCAGTATAGGCCCGAGGGTGCCCCCTTGCTGTCCACTTAGGGGCCTCTGACCCCAGCAAGCTACCCAGGGGTCACCCTCTCTCCCTTGCCGTGTACGTAGGGGCATCTGACCCCAGCAAGCTACCCAGGGGTCCACCTCTCTCCCTGGACTTGCAGGTTAGGCCCCAGGGTGCCCCCTTGACCTCCAACTAGGGGCCTCTGACCGCAGCAAGCTACCCAGGGGTCCACATCTCTCCCTGGACTTGCAGTATAGGCCCCAGGGTGCCCCCTTGCCCTCCACCTACGGGCCTCTGACCCCAGCAAACTACCCAGGGGTCCCTCTCTCTTCCTGGACTTGCAGGTTAGGCCCCAGGGTGCCCCCTTGCCCTCCACCTAGGGTCCTCTGACCCCAGCAAGCTACCCAGGGGTCCCCCTCTTTCCCTGGAATTGCAGTATAGTCCCCAGGGTGCCCCCTGGCCCTCCACCTAGCGGCCTCTGACCCCCACAAGCTACCCAGGGGTCCCTCTCTCTTCCTGGACTTGCAGGTTAGGCCCCAGGGTGCCGCCTTGCCCTCCAACTAGGGGCCTCTGACCCCAGCAAGCTACCCAGGGGTCTCCCTCTCTCCCTACACTTGCAGTATAGGCCCCAGGGTGCCCCCTTGCCGTCCACATAGGGGCCTCTGACCCCAGCAAGCTACCCAGGGGTCCCCCTTTTTCTCTTGACTTGCAGTTTAGTCCCCAGGGTGCCCCCTTGCCCTCCACCTGGGGGCCTCTGACCCCAGCAAGCTACCCAGGGGTCCACCTCTCTTCCTGGATTTGCAGTATAGGCCCCAGGGTGCCCCCTGGCCCTCCACCTAGGGGCCTCTGACTCCAACAAGCTACCCAGGGGTCCGCCTCTCTCCCTGGACTTGCAGTGTAGGCCCCAGGCTGCCCCCTGGCCCTCCACCTAGGGGCCTCTGACCCCAGCAAGCTACCCAGGGGTCACCCTCTCTCCCTTGACTTTCAGTATACACCCCAGGGTGCCCCCTTTCCCTCCACGTAGGGGCCTCTGACCCCAGCAAGCTACTCAGGGGTCTGTTTCTCTTCCTGGACTTGCAGTATATGCCCCAGGGTGCCCCTTGGCCCTCCACCATGGGGCCTCTGACCCCAGCAAGCTACCCAGGAGTCCACCTCTCTTCCTGGATTTGCAGTATAGGCCCCAGGGTGCCCCCTGGTCCTCCACCTAGGGGCCTCTGACCCCAGCAGGCTACCCAGGGGTCCTCTTCTTTCCCTGGACTTGCAGTTTAGGCCCCAGGGTGCTCCTTGGCCCTCCACCTAGGGGCCTCTGACCCCAGCAAGCTACCCAGGGGTCTCCCTCTCTCCCTACACTTGCAGTATAGGCCCCAGGGTGCCCCCTTGCCTTCCACGTAGGGGCCTCTGACCCCAGCAAGCTACCCAGGGGTCCACATCTCTCCCTGGACTTGCAGTATAGGCCCCAGGGTGCCCCCTGGCCCTCCACCTAGGGGCCTCTGACCCCAGCAAGCTACCCAGGAGTCCCTCTCTCTTCCTGGACTTGCAGGTTAGGCCCCAGGGTGCCCCCTTGCCCTCCAACTAGGGGCCTCTGACCCCAGCAAGCTACCCAGGGGTCTCCCTCTCTCCCTACACTTGCAGTATAGGCCCCAGATTGCCCCCTTGCCGTCCACATAGGGGCCTCTGACCCCAGCAAGCTACCCAGGGGTCCCCCTCTTTCCCTCTACTTGCAGTATAGTCCCCAGGGTGCCCCCTTGCCCTCCACCTAGGGGCCTCTGACCCAAGCAAGCTACCCAGGGGTCCACCTCCCTCCCTGGATTTGAAGTATAGGCCCCAGGGTGCCCCCTGGCCCTTCAACTAGGGTCCTCTGACCCCAGCAAGCTACCAATGGGTCCATCTCTCTCCTTGGACTTTCAGTTTAGGCTCCAGGGTGCCCCCAGGCCCTCCACTTAGGGGCCTCTGACCCCAGCAAGCTACCCAGGGGTCCACCTCTGTGCCTGCACTTGCAATATAGGCCCCAGGGTGCCCCTTGGCCCTCCACCTAGGGGCCTCTAACCCCAGCAAGCTACCCAGGGGTCTCTCTCTCTCCCTACACTTGCAGTATAGGCCCCAGGGTGCCCCATTGCCGTCTACATAGGGGCCTCTGACCCCAGCAAGCTACCCGGGGGTCCCTCTCTCTTCCTGGAATTGCAGTATATGCTCCAGGGTGCCCCTTGGCCCTCCACGTAGGGGCCTCTGACCCCAGCAAGCTACCCAGGGGTCCACCTCTCTACCTGGACTTGCAGTATAGGCCCCAGGGTGCCCAGAGGCCCTCCACCTAGGGGCCTCTGACCCCAGCAAGCTACCCAGGGGTCCACCTCTCTACCTGGACTTGCAGTATAGGCCCCAGGGTTCCCAGTGGCTCTCCACCAAGGGGCCTCTGACCCCAGCTAGCCACCCAGGGGTCCACCTCTCTCCCTGGACTTGCAGTATAGGCCCGAGGGTGCCCCCTTGCTGTCCACTTAGGGGCCTCTGACCCCAGCAAGCTACCCAGGGGTCACCCTCTCTCCCTTGCCGTGTACGTAGGGGCATCTGACCCCAGCAAGCTACCCAGGGGTCCACCTCTCTCCCTGGACTTGCAGGTTAGGCCCCAGGGTGCCCCCTTGACCTCCAACTAGGGGCCTCTGACCGCAGCAAGCTACCCAGGGGTCCACCTCTCTCCCTGGACTTGCAGTATAGTTCTCAGGGTGCCTCCTGGCCCTCCACCAAGGGCCACTGACCCCAGCAAGCTACCCAGGGGTCCACCTCTCTATCTCTACTTGCAGTATAGGCCCCAGGGTGTCCCTGACCCTCCACCTAGGGGCCTCTGACCCCAGCAAGCTACCCAGGTGTCTACCTCTCACCCTGGACTTGCAGTATATGCCCCAGGGTGCCCCTTTGCCCTCCACCTATGGACCTCTGACCGCAGCAAGCTACCCAGAGGTCCATCTCTCTCCCTGGACTTGCAGTATAGGCCTCAGGGTACCTCCTGGCCCTCCACCTGTGGGCCACTGACCCCAGCAAGCTACCCTGGGGTCCACCTCTCTCCCTTGACTTACAGTGTAGGCCCCAGGGTGCCCCCTTGCCCTCCACCTATGGGCATCTGACCCCAGCAAGCTACCCAGGGGTCCACATCTCTCCCTGGACTTGCAGTATAGGCCCCAGGGTGCCCCCTTCCCCTCCACCTAGGGGCCCCTAACCCCAGCAAGCTACCCAGGGGTCCAGATCTCTCCCTGGACTTGCAGTATAGGCCCCAGGGTGCCCCCTTGCCCTCCACGTAGGGCCATCTGACCCCAGCAAGCTACCCAGGGGTAAACCTCTCTCCCTCTACTTGCAGTATAGGCCCCAGGGTGCTCCCTGGCCTTCCACCTAGGGGCCTCTGACCCCAGCAAGCTACCCAGGGGTCCACCTCTCTCCCTGGACTTGCAGTATAGGCCCCAGGGTGCCCCCTGGCCCTCCACCTAGGGGCCTCTGACCCCAGCAAGCTACCCAGTGGTCCCTCTCTCTTCTTGAACTTGAAGGTTACGCCCCAGGGTGCCCCCTTGCCCTCCACCTAGAGGCCTCTGACCCCAGCAAGCTACCCAGGGGTCAACCTCTTTTCCTGGATTTGCAGTTTAGGCCCCTGGGTGCCCCCTTGCCCTCCAGGTAAGGCCCTCTGACCCCAGCAAGCTACCCAGGGGTCCACCTCTGTGCCTGGACTTGCAGTATAGGACCCAGGGTGCTCTCTTGCCCTCTACCTAGGGGCCTCTGACCCCAGTAAGCTACCCTGGGGTCCACCTCTCCCCCTGGACTTGCAATATAGGCCCCAGGGTGCCCCCTGGATCTCCACCTAGGGGCCTCTGACCCCAGCAAGCCACCCAGGGGTTTCCCTCTCTTCCTAAACTTGATGTATAGGCCCCAGGGTGCCCTCTTGCCCTCCATGTAGGGGCCTCTGACCCCAGCAAGCTACCCAGGGGACAACCTCTCTCCCTGGACTTGCAGGTTAGGCCCCAGAGTGCCCCCTTGCCCTCTTTCTAGCAGCCTCTGTCCACAGCAAGCTACCCAGTGGTCCGCCTCTCTCCCTGGACTTGCAGTATACGCCCCAGGGTGCCCCCTTAACCTCCACGTAGGGGCCTCTGACCCCAGCAAGCTACCCAGGGGTATCTCTCTCTTCCTGGACTTGCAGTATTTGCCCCAGGGTGCCCCTTGGCCCTCCACCTTGGGGCCTCTGACCCCAGCAAGCTACCCAGGAGTCCACGTCTCTTCCTGGATTTGCAGTATAGGCCCCAGGGTGCCCCCTGGCCCTCCACCTAGGGGCCTCTGACCCCAGCAGGCTACCCAGGGGTCCTCTTCTTTCCCTGGACTTGCAGTATAGGCCCCAGGGTGCCCCCTGGCCCTCCACCTAGGGGCCGTTGACTCCAGCAAACTACCCAGGGGTCCACTTCTCTCCTGGACTTGCAGTATAGGCCCCAGGGTGCTCCTTGGCCCTCCACCTAGGGGCCTCTTACCCCAGCAAGCTACCCAGTGATCTCCCTCTCTCCCTACACTTGCAGTATAGGCCCCAGGGTGCCCCCTTGCCTTCCACATAGGGGCTTCTGACCCCAGCAAGCTACCCTGGGGTCCACATCTCTCCCTGGACTTGCAGTATAGGCCCCAGGGTGCCCCCTTGCCCTCCACTTAAGGGCGTCTGACCCCAGCAAGCTACCCAGGGGTCACCCTTTCTCCCTGGACTTGCAGTATAGGCCCCGGGGTGCCCCCTTGCCCTCCACCTAGGGGCCTCTGACCACAACAAGCTACCCATGGGACCCTCTCTCTCCCTGGACTTGCAGTATAGGCCCCAGGGTGCCCCCTTGCCCTACACGTAGGGGCCTCTGACCCCAGCAAGCTACCCAGGGGTCCACCTCTCTCCCTCTACTTGCAGTATAGGCCCCAGGGTGCCCTCTGGCCTTCCACCTAGAGGCCTCTGACCCCAGCAAGCTAACCAGGGGTCCACCTCTCTCCCTGGACTTGCAGTATAGGCCCCAGGGTGCCCCCTTGCCCTCCACCTCTGGGCCTCTGACCCCAGCAAACTACCCAGGGGTCCACCTCTCTCCCTGGACTTGCAATATAGGCCCCAGGGTGCCCCCTGGCCCTCCACCTAGGGGCCTCTGACCCCAGCAAGCTACCCAGTGGTCCTTTTCTCTTCCTGGACTTGCAGGTTAGGCCCCAGGGTGCCCCCTTGCCCTCCACCTAGAGGCCTCTGACCCCAGCAAGCTACGCAGGTTTCAACCTCTCTTCCTGAATTTGCAGTATAGGCCCCAGGGTGCCCCCTGGCCCTCCACCTAGGGGCCTCTGACCCCAGCAAGCTACCCAGGGGTCACCCTCTTTCCCTGGACTTGCAGTATATGCCCCAGGGTGCCCCTTGGCCCTCCACCTTGGGGTGTCTGACCCCAGCAAGCTACCCAGGAGTCCACCTCTCTTGCTGGAATTGCAGTATAGGCCCCAGGGTGCCCCCTGGCCCTCCACCTAGGGGCCTCTGACCCCAGCAGGCTACCCAGGGGTCCTCTTCTTTCCCTGGACTTGCAGTATAGGCCCCAGGGTGCCCCCTGGCCCTCCATCTAGAGGCCTTTGACTCCAGCAAACTACCCAGGGGTCCACCTCTCTCCCTGGACTTGCAGTATAGGCCTCAGGGTGCCTCCTGGCCCTCCACCTAGGTGCCACTGACCCCAGCAAGCTACCCAGGGGTCCACCTGTCTCCCTCCACCTTGGGGCCACTGACCCCAGCAAGCTACCCAGGGGTCCACCTCTCTCCCTCTACTATAGGCCCCAGGGTGCCCCCTGACCTTCCACCTAGGGGCCTCTGACCCCAGCAAGCTACCCAGGTGTCAACCTCTCTCCCTGGACTTGCAGTATACGCCCCAGGGTGCCCCCTTGCTCTCCACCTATGGGCCTCTGACCGCAGCAAGCTACCCAGGGGTCACCCTCTCTCCCTGGACTTGCAGTATACACCCCAGGGTGCCCCCTTGCCCTCCACGTAGGGGCCTCTTACCCTAGCAAGCTACTCAGGGGTCTGTCTCTCTTCCTGGACTTGCAGTATATGCCCCAGGATGCCCCTTGGCCCTCCACCTTGGGGCCTATGACCCCTGCAAGCTACATAGGAGTCCACCTCTCTTCCTGGATTTGCAGTTTAGGCCCCAGGGTGCTCCTTGGCCCTCCACCTAGGGTTCTCTGACCCCAGCAGAATACCCAGGGGTCCTCTTCTTTCCCTGGACTTGCAGTATAGGCCCCAGGGTGCTCCTTGGCCCTCCACCTAGGGGCCTCTGACCCCAGCAAGCTACCCAGGAGTCTCCCTCTCTCCCTACACTTGCAGTATAGGCCCCAGGGTGCCCCCTTGCTTTCCACGTAGGGGCCTCTGACCCCAGCAAGCTACCCAGGGGTCCACATCTCTCCCTGGACTTGCAGTATAGGCCCCAGGGTGCCCCCTTGCCCGCCACCTAGGGGCCTCTGACCCCAGCAAACTACCCTGGGGTCCACCTCTCTCCCTGGACTTGCAGTATAGGCCCCAGGGTGCCCCCTGGCCCTCCACCTAGGGGCCTCTGACCCCAGCAAGCTACCCAGGAGTCCCTCTCTCTTACTGGACTTGCAGGTTAGGCCCCAGGGTGCCCCCTTGCCCTCCAACTAGGGGCCTCTGACCCCAGCAAGCTACCCAGGGGTCTCCCTCTCTCCCTACACTTGCAGTAGAGGCCCCAGATTGCCCCCTTGCCGTCCACATAGGAGCCTCTGACCCCAGCAAGCTACCCAGGGGTCCCCCTCTTTCCCTCTACTTGCAGTATAGTCCCCAGGGTGCCCCCTTGCCCACCACTTAGGGGCCTCTGACCCAAGCAAGCTACCCAGGGGTCCACCTCTCTCCCTGGATTTGAAGTATAGGCCCCAGGGTGCCCCCTGGCCCTTTAACTAGGGTCCTCTGACCCCAGCAAGCAACCTATGGGTCCATCTCTCTCCTTGGACTTGCAGTTTAGGCTCCAGGGTGCCCCCTGGCCCTCCACTTAGGGGAATCTGACCCCAGCAAGCTACCCAAGGGTCCCCCTCTCTCCCTGAACTTGCAGTAAAGGCCCCAGGGTGCCCCCTTGCCCTCCACGTAGGGCCCTCTGACCCCAGCAAGCTACCCAGGGGTCCACCTCTGTGCCTTGACTTGCAGTATAGGACCCAGGGTGCTCTCTTGCCCTCCACCTAGGGGCCTCTGACCCCAGTAAGCTACCCAGGGGTCACAATCTCTCCCTTGCCGTCTACGTAGGGGCATCTGACCCCAGCAAGCTACCCAGGGGTCCACCTCTCTCCCTGGACTTGCAGGTTAGGCCCCAGGGTGCCCCTTGGCCCTCAACCTAGGGGCCTCTGACCCCAGCAAGCTACCCAGGGGTCCACCTCTCTACCTGGACTTGCAGTATAGGCCCCAGGGTGCCCAGAGATCCTCCACCTAGGGGCCTCTGACCCCAGCAAGCTACCCAGGGGTCCACCTCTCTACCTGGACTTGCAGTATAGGCCCCAGGGTTCCCAGTGGCTCTCCACCAAGGGGCCTCTGACCCCAGCTAGCCACCCAGGGGTCCACCTCTCTTCCTGGACTCGCAGGTTAGGCCCCAGGGTTCCCCCTTGCCCTCCAACTAGGGGAATCTGACCCCAGCAAGCTACCCAAGGGTCCCCCTCTCTCCCTGAACTTGCAGTATAGGCCCCAGGGTGCCTCCTTGCCCTCCACGTAGGGCCCTATGACCCCAGCAAGCTACCCAGGGGTCCACCTCTGTGCCTGGACTTGCAGTATAGGACCCAGGGTGCTCTCTTGCCCTCCACCTAGGGGCCTCTGACCCCAGTAAGCTACCCAGGGGTCCACCTCTCCCCCTGCACTTGCAATTTAGGCCCCAGGGTGCCCCTTGGCCCTCCACCTAGGGGCCTTTGACCCCAGCAAGCTACCCAGGGGTCTCCATCTCTCCCTACACTTGCAGTATAGGCCCCAGGGTGCCCCCTTGCCATCTACATAAGGGCCTCTGACCCCAGCAAGCTAACCGGGGGTCCCTCTCTCTTCCTGGACTTGCAGTATATGCTCCAGGGTGCCCCTTGGCAATCTACCTAGGGGCCTCTGACCCCAGCAAGCTACCCAGGGGTCCACCTCTCTACCTGGACTTGCAGTATAGGCCCCAGGGTTCCCAGTGGCTCTCCACCAAGGGAACTCTGACCCCAGCTAGCCACCCAGGGGTCCACCTCTCTCCCTGGACTTGCAGTATAGGCCCCAGGGTGCCCAGAGATCCTCCACCTAGGGGCCTCTGACCCCAGCAAGCTACCCAGGGGTCCACCTCTCTACCTGGACTTGCAGTATAGGCCCCAGAATTCCCAGTGGCTCTCCACCAAGGGGCCTCTGACCCCAGCTAGCCACCCAGGGGTCCACCTCTCTTCCTGGACTTGCAGGTTATACCCCAGGGTTCCCCCTTGCCCTCCAACTAGGGGCCTCTGACCCCAGCAAGCTACCCAGGGGTCTCCCTTTCTCCCTACACTTGCAGTATAGGCCCCAGATTGCCCCCTTGCCGTCCACATAGGGGCCTCTGGCCGAAGCAAGCTTCTCAGGGGTCCCCCTCTTTCCCTCTACTTGCAGTATAGTCCCCAGGGTGCCCCCTTGCCCTCCACCTAGGGGCCTCTGACCCAAGCAAGCTACCCAGGGGTCCACCTCTCTCACTGGATTTGAAGTATAGGCCCCAGGGTGCCCCCTGGCCCTTCAACTAGGGTCCTCTGACCCCAGCAAGCTACCTATGGGTCCATCTCTCTCCTTGGACTTGCAGTTTAGGCTCCAGGGTGCCCCCTTGCCCTCCACTTAGGGGAATCTGACCCCAGCAAGCTACCCAAGGGTCCCCCTCTCTCCCTGAACTTGCAGTATAGGCCCCAGGGTGCCCCCTTGCCCTCCACGTAGGGCCCTCTGACCCCAGCAAGCTACCCAGGGGTCCACCTCTGTGCCTTGACTTGCAGTATAGGACCCAGGGTGCTCTCTTGCCCTCCACCTAGGGGCCTCTGACCCCAGTAAGCTACCCAGGGGTCACAATCTCTCCCTTGCCGTCTACGTAGGGGCATCTGACCCCAGCAAGCTACCCAGGAGTCCACCTCTCTCCCTGGACTTGCAGGTTAGGCCCCAGGGTGCCCCTTGGCCCTCAACCTAGGGGCCTCTGACCCCAGCAAGCTACCCAGGGGTCCACCTCTCTACCTGGACTTGCAGTATAGGCCCCAGGGTGCCCAGAGATCCTCCACCTAGGGGCCTCTGACCCCAGCAAGCTACCCAGGGGTCCACCTCTCTACCTGGACTTGCAGTATAGGCCCCAGGGTTCCCAGTGGCTCTCCACCAAGGGGCCTCTGACCCCAGCTAGCCACCCAGGGGTCCACCTCTCTTCCTGGACTCGCAGGTTAGGCCCCAGGGTTCCCCCTTGCCCTCCAACTAGGGGAATCTGACCCCAGCAAGCTACCCAAGGGTCCCCCTCTCTCCCTGAACTTGCAGTATAGGCCCCAGGGTGCCTCCTTGCCCTCCACATAGGGCCCTATGACCCCAGCAAGCTACCCAGGGGTCCACCTCTGTGCCTGGACTTGCAGTATAGGACCCAGGGTGCTCTCTTGCCCTCCACCTAGGGGCCTCTGACCCCAGTAAGCTACCCAGGGGTCCACCTCTCCCCCTGCACTTGCAATTTAGGCCCCAGGGTGCCCCTTGGCCCTCCACCTAGGGGCCTTTAACCCCAGCAAGCTACCCAGGGGTCTCCATCTCTCCCTACACTTGCAGTATAGGCCCCAGGGTGCCCCCTTGCCATCTACATAAGGGCCTCTGACCCCAGCAAGCTAACCGGGGGTCCCTCTCTCTTCCTGGACTTGCAGTATATGCTCCAGGGTGCCCCTTGGCAATCTACCTAGGGGCCTCTGACCCCAGCAAGCTACCCAGGGGTCCACCTCTCTACCTGGACTTGCAGTATAGGCCCCAGGGTTCCCAGTGGCTCTCCACCAAGGGAACTCTGACCCCAGCTAGCCACCCAGGGGTCCACCTCTCTCCCTGGACTTGCAGTATAGGCCCCAGGGTGCCCAGAGATCCTCCACCTAGGGGCCTCTGACCCCAGCAAGCTACCCAGGGGTCCACCTCTCTACCTGGACTTGCAGTATAGGCCCCAGGATTCCCAGTGGCTCTCCACCAAGGGGCCTCTGACCCCAGCTAGCCACCCAGGGGTCCACCTCTCTTCCTGGACTTGCAGGTTATACCCCAGGGTTCCCCCTTGCCCTCCAACTAGGGGCCTCTGACCCCAGCAAGCTACCCAGGGGTCTCCCTTTCTCCCTACACTTGCAGTATAGGCCCCAGATTGCCCCCTTGCCGTCCACATAGGGGCCTCTGGCCGAAGCAAGCTTCTCAGGGGTCCCCCTCTTTCCCTCTACTTGCAGTATAGTCCCCAGGGTGCCCCCTTGCCCTGCACCTAGGGGCCTCTGACCCAAGCAAGCTACCCAGGGGTCCACCTCTCTCACTGGATTTGAAGTATAGGCCCCAGGGTGCCCCCTGGCCCTTCAACTAGGGTCCTCTGACCCCAGCAAGCTACCTATGGGTCCATCTCTCTCCTTGGACTTGCAGTTTAGGCTCCAGGGTGCCCCCTTGCCCTCCACTTAGGGGAATCTGACCCCAGCAAGCTACCCAAGGGTCCCCCTCTCTCCCTGAACTTGCAGTATAGGCCCCAGGGTGCCTCCTTGCCCTCCTTGTAGGGCCCTCTGACCCCAGCAAGCTACCCAGGGGTCCACCTCTGTGCCTGGACTTGCAGTATAGGACCCAGGGTGCTCTCTTGCCCTCCACCTAGGGGCCTCTGACCCCAGTAAGCTACCCAGGGGTCCACCTCTCCCCCTGCACTTGCAATTTAGGCGCCAGGGTGCCCCTTGGCCCTCCACCTAGGGGCCTCTAACCCCAGCAAGCTACCCAGGGGTCTCCATCTCTCCCTACACTTGCAGTATAGGCCCCAGGGTGCCCCCTTGTCATCTACATAAGGGCCTCTGACCCCAGCAAGCTACCCGGGGGTCCCTCTCTCTTCCTGGACTTGCAGTATATGCTCCAGGTGCCCCTTGGCAATCTACCTAGGGGCCTCTGACCCCAGCAAGCTACCCAGGGGTCCACCTCTCTACCTGGACTCGCAGTATAGGCCCCAGGGTTCCCAGTGGCTCTCCACCAAGGGAACTCTGACCCCAGCTAGCCACCCAGGGGTCCACCTCTCTCCCTGGACTTGCAGTATAGGCCCGAGGGTGCCCCCTTGCTGTCCACTTAGGGGCCTCTGACCCCAGCAAGCTACCCAGGGGTCACCCTCTCTCCCTTGCCCTCTACGTAGGGGCATCTGACCCCAGCAAGCTACCCAGGGGTCCACCTCTCTCCCTGGACTTGCAGTATAGGCCTCAGGGTGCCTCCTGGCCCTCCACCTAGGTGCCACTGACCCCAGCAAGCTACCCAGGGGTCCACCTGTCTCCCTCCACCTTGGGGCCTCTGACCCCAGCAAGCTACCCAGGGGTCTACCTCTCTCCCTCTACTATAGGCCCCAGGGTGCCCCCTGACCTTCCACCTAGGGGCCTCTGACCCCAGCAAGCTACCCAGGTGTCAACCTCTCTCCCTGGACTTGCAGTATACGCCCCAGGGTGGCCCCTTGCCCTCCACCTATGGGCCTCTGACCGCAGCAAGCTACCCAGGGGTCCACCTTTCTCCCTGGACTTGCAGTATAGGCCACAGGGTGCCCCCTTGCCCTCCACCTAGGGGCCTCTGACCCCAGAAGCTACCCAGGGCTCCACTTCTCTCCCTGGACTTGCAGTAGAGGCCCCAGGGTGCCCCCTTGCCCTCCACCCAGGGGCTACTAACCCCAGCAAGCTACCCAGGGCTCCACCTCTCTCCCTGGACTATTAGTAGAGGCCCTAGGCTGCCCTCTGGCCCTCAACCTAGGGGCCTCTGACACCAGCAAGCTACCCAGGGCTTCACCTCTCTCCCTGGACTTGCAGTAGAGGCCCCAGGGTGCCCATTGGCCCTCCACCTAGGGGCCTCTGACCCCAGCAAGCTACCTAGGGGTCCACCTCTCTCCCTGGACTTGCAGTAGAGGCCCCAGGGTGCCCCTTGGCCCTCCACCTTTGGGCCTCTGACCCCAGCAAGCTACCCAGGGGTCCACATCTCTCCCTGGACTTGCAGTAGACGCCCCTGGGTGCCCCCTGGCCCTCCACCTAGGGGCCTCTGACCCCAGCAAGCTACCCAGGGGTCAACATCTCTCCCTGGACTTATAGTAGAGGCCCTACGGTGCCCCCTGGCCCTCCCCCTAGGGGCCTCTGACACCAGCAAGCTTCCCAGTGATTCACCTCTCTCAATGGACTTGCAGTAGAGGCCCCAGGTTGACCCTTGGCCCTCCACCTTGGGGCCTCTGACCCCAGCAAGCTGCCCAGGGGCCTGTGTATCTCCCTGGACTTGCAGTAGAGTCCCCAGGGTGCCCCATGGCCCTCCACCTAGGGGCCTCTGACCCCAGCAAGCTACCCAGGGCTCCAACTCTCTCCCTGGACTTGCAGTATAGGCCTCAGGGTGCCCCCTTGTCCTCCACCTAGGGGCCCCTGACCCAAGCAAGCTGCCCAGGGGTCCACCTCTCTCCCTGGACTTGCAATAGAGGCCCCAGGGTGCCCCTTGGCCCTCCACCTAGGGGCCTCTGACCCCAGAAAGCTACCCAGGGGTCCACCTCTCTCCCTAGACTTGCAGACTAGGCCCTAGTCTGCCCTCTGGCCCTCCACCTAGGGGCCTCTGACCCCAGCAAGCTACCCAGGGCTCCACCTCTCTCCCTGGACTTGCAGTAGAGGCCCCAGGGTGCCCCCTGGCCCTCCACCTAGGGGCATCTGACCCCAGCAAACTACCCAGGGGTCCACCTCTCTCCCTGGACTTGCAGTATAGGCCCCAGGGTGCCCCCTGGCCCTCCAACTAGGGGCCTCTGACCCCAGCAAACTACCCAGGGGTCCACCTCTCTTCCTGGACTTGCAGTAGAGTCCCCAGGGTGCCCCATGGCCCACCACCTAGGGCCCTCTGACCCCAGCAAGCTACCTAGGGCTCCACTTCTCTCCCTGGACTTGCAGTAGAGGCCCCAGGGTGCCCCCTTGCCCTCCACCCAGGGGCTACTGACCCCAGCAAGCTACCCAGGGCTGCACCTCTCTCCCTGGACTTGCAGTAGAGGCCCCAGGTTACCCCGTAGCCCTCCACCTATGGGCTTCTGACCCCAGCAAGCTACTCAGGGGTCCACATCTCTCCCTGGACTTGCAGTAGAAGCCCCAGGGTACCCCGTGGCCCTCCACCCAGGGGCTACTGACCCCAGCAAGCTACGCAGGGCTCCACTTCTCTCCCTGGACTTGTAGTAGAGGCCCTGGGCTGCCCTCTGGCCCTCCACCTAGGGGCCTCTGACCCCAGCAAGCTACCCAGGGCTCCACCTCTCTCCCTGGACTTGCAGTAGAGGCCCCAGGGTGCCCCATGGCCCTCCACCTAGGGCACTCTGACCCCAGCAAGCTACCCAGGGGTCCACCTCTCTCCCTGGACTTATAGGCGAGGCCCCAGGGTATCCCCTGGCCCTCCACCTAGGGGCCTCTGACCCCAGCAAACTACCCAGGGGTCCACCTCTCTTCCTGGACTTGCAGTAGAGTCCCCAGGGTGCCCCATGGCCCTCCACCCAGGGCCCTCTGACCCCAGCAAGCCATCCAGGGCTCCAACTCTCTCCCTGGACTTGCAGTATAGGCCCCAGGGTGCCCCCTGGTCCTCCACCTAGGGGCCTCTGACCCTAGCAAACTACACAGGGGTCCACTTCTTACCCTGGACTTGCTGTAGAGGCCCCAGGGTGCCCCGTGGCCCTCCACCTAGGGGCCTCTGACCCCAGCAAGCTACCCTGGGGTCCACCTCTCTTCTGGACTTGCAGTAGAGGCACCAGGGTGCCCCTTGACCCTCCACCTAGGGGCCTCTGACCCCAGCAAGCTACAGAGGGGTCCACCTCTCTCCCTGGACTTGCAGTAGAGGCCCCAGGGTGACCCTTGGCCCTCCACCTAGGGGCCTCTGACCCCAGCAAGCCACCCAGGGTCCTACCTATCTCCCTGGACTTGCAGTAGACTCCCCAGGGTGCCCCATGGCCCTCCACCTAGAGCCCTCTGACCCCAGCAAGCTACCCAGGGCTCCACCTCTCTCCCTGGACTTGCAATAGAGGCCCCAGGGTGCCCCTTGGCCCTCCACCTAGGGGCCTCTGACCCCAGAAATTTACCCAGGGGTCCACCTCTCTCCCTAGACTTGCAGACTAGGCCCCAGGGTGACCCTTGGCCCTCCACATAGGGGCCTCTGACCCCAGCAAGCTGCCCAGGGGCCTGCCTATTTCCCTGGACTTGCAGTAGAGGCCCCAGGGTGCCCCATGGCCCTCAACCTAGGGCCCTCTGACCCCAGCAAGCTATCCAGGGGTCCACATCTCTCCCTGGACTTGCAACAGATTCCCCAGGGTGCCCCGTGACCCTCCACCTAGGGGCCTCTGACCCCAGCAAGCTACCCAGGGGTCCACATCTCTCCCTGGACTTGCAGTAGACACCCCTGGGTGCCCCTGCCCCTCCACCTAGGGGCCTTGACCCCAGCAAGCTACCCAGGGGTCCACCTCTTTCCATGGACTTATAGTAGAGGCCCTAGGGTGCCCCCTGGCCCTCCACCTAGGGGCCTCTGAGTCCAGCAAGCTACCCAGGGGTCCAGCTCTCTCCCTGGACTTGCAATAGAGGCCCCAGGGTGCCCCCTTGCCCTCCACCCAAGGGCTACTGACCCCAGCAAGCTACCCTGGGCTCTACCTCTCTCCCTGGACTTGTAGTAGAGGCCCTAGGCTGCCCTCTGGTCCTCCACCTAGGGGCCTCTGAGTCCAGCAAGCTACCCAGGGGTCCACATCTCTCCCTGGACTTGCAGTAGAGGCCCCAGTGTACCCCGTGGCCCTCCACCTAGGGGCCTCTGAACCCAGCAAGCTACCCAGGGGTCCAGCTCTCTCCCTGGACATGCAATAGAGGCCCCAGGGTGCCCCCTTGCCCTCCACCCAAGGGCTACTGACCCCAGCAAGCTACCCTGGGCTCCACCTCTCTCCCTGGACTTGTAGTAAAAAACCTAGGCTGCCCTCTGGCCCTCCACCTACGGGGCCTTTGACCCCAGCAAGCTACCCAGGGCTCCACCTCTCTCCTTGGACTTGCAGTAGAGGCCCCAGGGTGCCCATTGGCCCTCCACCTAGGGGCCTCTGACCCCAGCAAGCTACCCAGGGGTCTATCTCTCTAGCTGGACTTGCAGTATAGGCCCCAGGGTGCCCCCTGGCCCTCCAACTAGGGGCCTCTGAACCCAGCAAGCTACCCAGGGGTCCACCTCTCTCCTTGGACTTGCAGTATAGGCCCCAGGGTGCCCCCTGGCCCTCCACCTAGGGGCATCTGACCCCAGCAAGCTACCCAGGGGTCCACCTCTCTCCCTGGACTTGCAGTATAGGACCCAGGGTGCCCCCTGGCCCTCCACCTAGGGGCATCTGACACCAGCAAGCTACCCAAGGGTCCACCTATCTCCCTGGACTTGCAGTATAGGCCCCAGGGTGCCCTCTGGCCCTCCACCTAGGGGCCTCTGACCCTAGCAAACTACCCAGGGGTCCACCTCTCTCCCTGGACTTGCTGTAGAGGCCCCAGGGTGACCCTTGGCCCTCCACCTAGGGGCTTCTGACCCCAGCAAGCTGCCCAGGGGCCTGCCTATCTCCCTGGACTTGCAGTAGAGTCCCCAGGGTGCCCCATGGCCCTCCACGTAGGGCCCTCTGACCCCAGCAAGCTACCCAGGGGTCCACCTCTCTCCCTGGACTTGCAGTATAGGCCACAGGGTGCCCCCTTGCCCTCCACCTAGGGGCCTCTGACCCCAGAAGCTACCCAGGGCTCCACTTCTCTCCCTGGACTTGCAGTAGAGGCCCCAGGGTGCCCCCTTGCCCTCCACCCAGGGGCTTTTAACCGCAGCAAGCTACCCAGGGCTCCACCTCTCTCCCTGGACTTGCAGTATAGGCCCCAGGGTGCCCCCTGGCCCTCCACCTAGGGGCATCTGACCCCAGCAAGCTACCCAGGGGTCCACCTCTCTCCCTGGACTTGCAGTATAGGACCCAGGGAGCCCCCTGGCCCTCCACCTAGGGGCATCTGACCCCAGCAAGCTACCTAGGGGTCCACCTCTCTCCCTGGACTTGCAGTATAGGACCCAGGGTGCCCTCTGGCCCTCCACCTAGGGGCCTCTGACCCTAGCAAACTACCCAGGGGTCCACCTCTCTCCCTGGACTTGCTGTAGAGGCCCCAGGGTGACCCTAGGCCCTCCACCTAGGGGCTTATGACCCCAACAAGCTACCCAGGGGTCCACCTCTCTCCCTAGACTTGCAGACTAGGCCCTAGGCTGCCCTCTGGCCCTCCACCTAGGGGCCTCTGACCCCAGCAAGCTACCCAGGGCTCCACCTCTCTCCCTGGACTTGCAGTAGAGTCCCCAGGGAGCCCCATGGCCCTCCACCTAGGGCCCTCTGACCCCAGCAAGCTACCCAGGGCTAAAACTCTCTCCCTGGACTTGCAGTATAGGCCTCAGGGTGCCCCCTGGTCATCCACCTAGGGGCCCCCAACCCAAGCAAGCTATCCAGGGGTCCACATCTCTCCCTGGACGTGCAGTAGACAACCCTGGGTGCCCCCTGGCCCTCCACCTTGGGGCCTTTGACCCCAGCAGTCTACCCAGGGGTCCACCTCTCTCCATGGACTTAAAGTAGAGGCCCCAGGGTGCCCCCTGGCCCTCCACCTAGGGGCCTCTGATTCCAGCAAGCTACCCAGGGGTCCACATCTCTCCCTGGACTTGCAGTAGAGGCCCCAGGGTACCCAGTGGCCCTCCACCTAGGGGCCTCTGAACCCAGCAAGCTACCCAGGGGTCCAGCTCTCTTTCTGGACTTGCAATAGAGGCCCCAGGGTGCCCCCTTGCCCTCCACCCAAGGGCTACTGACCCCAGCAAGCTACCCTGGGCTCCACCTCTCTCCCTGGACTTGTAGTAGAGGCCCTAGGCTGCCCTCTGGCCCTCCATCTAGGGGCCTTTGACCCCAGCAAGCTACCCAGGGCTCCACCTCTCTTCCTGGACTTGCAGTAGAGGCCCCAGGGTGCCTATTGGCCCTCCACCTAGGGGCCTCTGACCCCAGCAAGCTACCCAGGGGTCCACCTGTCTTCCTGGACTTGCAGTAGAGTCCCCAGGGTGCCCCATGGCCCTCCACCTAGGGCCCTCTTACCCCAGCAAGCTACCCAGGGCTCCAACTCTCTCCCTGGACTTGCAGTATAGGCCCCAGGGTGCCCCCTGGTCCTCCACCTAGGGGCCTCTGACACCAGCAAGCTACCCAGGGGTCCACCTCTCTCCCTGGACTTGCAGTAGAGGCCCCAGGGTGCCCCGTGGCCCTCCCCCTAGGGGCCTCTGACACCAGCAAGCTTCCCAGTGGTCCACCTCTCTCCCTAGACTTGCAGTAGAGGCCCCAGGGTGACCCTTGGCCCTCCACCTAGGGGCCTCTGACCCCAGCAAGCTACCCTGGGTCCTACCTATCTCCCTGGACTTGCAGTAGAGTCACCTGGGTGCCCCATGGCCCTCCACCTAGGGGCCTCTGACCCCAGCAAGCTACCCAGGGCTCTAACTCTCTCCCTGGACTTGCAGTATAGGCCTCAGGGTGCCCCCTTGTCCTCCACCTAGGGGCCCCTGACCCAAGCAAGCTGCCCAGGGGTCCACCTCTCTCCCTGGACTTGCAATAGAGGCCCCAGGGTGCCCCTTGGCCCTCCACCTAGGGGCCTCTGACCCCAGAAAGCTACCCAGGGGTCCACCTCTCTCCCTAGACTTGCAGACTAGGCCCTAGGCTGCCCTCTGGCCCTCCACCTAGGGGCCTCTGACCCCAGCAAGCTACCCAGGGCTCCACCTCTCTCCCTGGACTTGCAGTAGAGGCCCCAGGGTGCCCATTGGCCCTCCACCTAGGGGTCTCTGACCCCAGCAAGCTACCGAGGGGTCTACCTCTCTCCCTGGACTTGCAATAGAGGCCCCAGGGTGCCCCGTGACCCTCCACCTAGGGGCCTCTGACCCCAGCAAGCTACCCAGGGGTCCACCTCTCTCCCTGGACTTGCAGTATAGGCCCCAGGGTGCCCCCTGGCCCTCCAACTAGGGGCCTCTGACCCCAGCAAGCTACCCAGGGGTCCACCTCTCTCCCTAGACTTGCAGACTAGGCTCCAGGGTGACCCTTGGACCTCCAACTAGGGGCTTCTGACCCCAGCAAGCTGCCCAGGGGCCTGTCCATCTCCGTGGACTTGCTGTAGAGCCCCCAGGGTGCCCCATGGCTCTCCACCTAGGGCCCTCTGACCCCAGCAAGCTACCCAGGGGTCCACATCTCTCCCTGGACTTGCAGTATAGGCCACAGGGTGCCCCCTTGCCCTCCACCTGGGGGCCTCTGACCCCAGCAAGCTACCCAGGGCTCCACTTCTCTCCCTGGACTTGTAGTAGAGGCCCTGGGCTGCCCTCTTGCCCTCCACCTAGGGGCCTCTGACCCCAGCAAGCTACCCAAGGGTCCACCTATCTCCCTGGACTTGCAGTATAGGCCCCAGGGTGCCCTCTGGCCCTCCACCTAGGGGCATCTGACCCTAGCAAACTACCCAGGGGTCCACCTCTCTCCCTGGACTTGCTGTAGAGTCCCCAGGGTGACCCTTGGCCCTCCACTTCTCTCCCTGGACTTGCAGTAGAGGCCCCAGGGTGCCCCCTTGCCCTCCACCCAGGGGCTACTGACCCCAGCAAGCTACCCAGGGCTCCACCTCTCTACCTGGACTTGCAGTATAGGCCCCAGGGTGCCCCCTGGCCCTCCACCTAGGGACATCTGACCCCAGCAAGCTACCCAGGGGTCCACCTCTCTCCCTGGACTTGCAGTATAGGACCCAGGGTGCCCCCTGGCCCTCCACCTAGGGGCATCTGACACCAGCAAGCTACCCAGGGGTCCACCTATCTCCCTGGACTTGCAGTATAGGCCCCAGGGTGCCCTCTGGCCTTCCACCTAGGGGCCTCTGACCCTAGCAAACTACCGAGGGGTCTACCTCTCTCACTGGACTTGCTGTAGAGGCCCCAGGGTGCCCCTTGCCCTCCACCTAGGGGCCTCTGATTCCAGCAAGCTACCCTGGAGTCCACCTCTCTCCCTGGACTTGCAGTAGAGGCCCCAGGGTGCCCCTTGGCCCTCCACCTCGGGGCCTCTGACCCCAGCAAGCTACCCAGGGCTTCACCTCTCTCCCTGGACTTGCAGTAGAGGCCCCAGGGTGCCCATTGGCCCTCCACCTAGGGGCGTCTGACCCCAGCAAGCTACCGAGGGGTTTACCTCTCTCCCTAGACTTGCAGTAGAGGCCCCAGGGTGACCCTTGGCCCTCCACCTAGGGGCCTCTGACCCCAGCAAGCTACCCAGGGTCCTACCTATCTCCCTGGACTTGCAGTAGAGTCCCCAGGGTGCCCCCCTGTCCCTCCACCTAGGGCCCTCTGACCCCAGCAAGCTACCCAGGGCTAAAACTCTCTCCCTGGACTTGCAGTATAGGCCTCAGGGTGCCCCCTGGTCCTCCACCTAGGGGCCCCCGACCCAAGCAAGCTGCCCAGGGGTCCACCTCTCTCCCTGGACTTGCAATAGAGGCCCCAGGGTGCCCCCTTGCCCTCCACCCAAGGGCTACTGACCCCAGCAAGCTACCCTGGGCTCTACCTCTCTTCCTGGACTTGTAGTAGAGGCCCTAGGCTGCCCTTTGGTCCTCCACCTAGGGGCCTCTGACCCCAGCAAGCTAACCAGGGCTCCACCTCTCTCCCTGGACTTGCAGTAGAGGCCCCAGGGTGCCCATTGGCCCTCCACCTAGGGGTCTCTGACCCCAGCAAGCTACCCAAGGGTACGCCTCTGACCCCAGCAAGCTGCCCAGGGGCCTGCCTATCTCCATGGACTTGCAGTAGAGTCCCCAGGGTGCCCCATGGCCCTCCACATAGGGCCCTCTGACCCCAGCAAGCTACCCAGGGGTCCACATCTCTCCCTGGACTTGCAGTAGACGCCCCTGGGTGCCCACTGGCCCTCAACCTAGGGGCCTTTGACCCCAGCAAGCTACCCAGGGGTCCACCTCTGTCCATGGACTTATAGTAGAGGCCCCAGGGTGCCCCCTGGCCCTCCACCTAGGGGCCTCTGAGTCCAGCAAGCTACCCAGGGGTCCACATCTCTCCCTGGACTTGCAGTAGAGGCCCCAGGGTACCCCGTGGCCCTCCACCTAGGTGCCTCTGAACCCAGCAAGCTACCCAGGGGTCCAGCTCTCTCCCTGGACTTGCAATAGAGGCCCCAGGGTGCCCCCTTGCCCTCCACCCAAGGGCTACTGACCCCAGCAAGCTACCCTGGGCTCCACCTCTCTCCCTGGACTTGTAGTAGAGGCCCTAGGCTGCCCTCTGGCCCTCCACCTAGGGGCCTTTGACCCCAGCAAGCTACCCAGGGCTCCACCTCTCTCCTTGGACTTGCAGTAGAGGCCCCAGGGTGCCCATTGGCCCTCCACCTAGGGGCCTCTGACCCCAGCAAGCTACCCAGGGGTCCACCTCTCTCCCTGGACTTATAGGCGAGGCCCCAGGGTGCCCCCTGGCCCTCCACCTAGGGGCCTCTGACCCCAGCAAACTACCCAGCGGTCCACCTCTCTACCTGGACTTGCAGTAGAGTCCCCAGGGTGCCCCATGGCCCTCCACCTAGGGCCCTCTGACCCCAGCAAGCTACCCAGGGCTCCAACTCTCTCCCTGTACTTGCAGTATAGGCCCCAGGGTGCCCCCTGGTCCTCCACCTAGGGGCCTCTGACCCTAACAAACTACACAGGGGTCCACCTCTCTCCCTGGACTTGCAGTAGAGGCCCCAGGGTGCCCCATGACCCTCCAACTAGGGACCTCTGACCCCAGCAAGCTACCCAGGGTCCTAACTATCTCCCTGGACTTGCAATAGGGGCCCCAGGGTGCCCCTTTGCCCTCCACCCAAGAGCTACTGACCCCAGCAAGCTACCCTGGGCTCCACCTCTCTCCCTGGGCTTGTAGTAGAGGCCCTGGGCTGCCCTCTGGCCCTCCACCTAGGGGCCTTTGACCCCAGCAAGCTACCCAGGGGTCCACCTCTCTCCCTGGACTTGAAGTAGAGGCCCCAGGGTGCCCATTGGCCTTCCATCTAGGGGTCTCTGACCCTAGCAAGCTACCGAGCGGTCCACCTCTCTCCTTGGACTTGCAGTATAGGCCCCAGGGTGCCCCTTGGCCCTCCACCTAGGGGCATCTGACCCCAGCAAGCTACCTAGGGGTCCACCTCTCTCCCTGGACTTGCAGTATAGGACCCGGGGTGCCCCCTGGCCCTCCACCTAGGGGCATCTGACACCAGCAAGCTACCCAAGGGTCCACCTCTCTCCTTGGACTTGCAGTATAGGCCCCAGGGAGCCCTCTGGCCCTCCACCTAGGGTCCTCTGACCCTAACAAACTACCCAGGGGTCCACCTCTCTCCCTGGACTTGCTGTAGAGGCCCCAGTGTGACCCTTGGCCCTCCACCTAAAGGCCTCTGACCCCAGCAAGCTGCCCAGGGGCCTGCCTATCTCCCTGGACTTGCAGTAGAGTCCCCAGGGTGCCCCATGGCCCTCCACATAGGGTCCTCTGACACCAGCAAGCTACCCTAGGGTCCACCTATCTCCCTGGACTTGCAGTATAGGCCACAGGGTGCCCCCTTGCCTTCCACCTAGGGGCCTCTGACCCCAGAAGCTACCCAGGGCTCCACTTCTCTCCCTGGACTTGCAGTAGAGGCCCCAGGGTACCCCGTGGCCCTCCACCTAGGGGCCTCTGAGTCCAGCAAGCTACCCAGGGGTCCACATCTCTCCCTGGACTTGCAGTAGACGCTGCTGGGTGCCCCCTGGCCCTCCATCTAGGGGCCTCTGACCCCAGCAAGCTACCCAGGGGTCCACCTCTCTCCCTGAACTTTTAGTAGAGGCCCCAGGGTGCCCCCTGGCCCTCCACCTAGGGGCCTCTGACCCCAGCAAGCTACCCAGGGGTCCACATCTCTCCTTGGACTTGCAGTGGAGGCTCCTGGGTGCCCCCTGGCCCTCCACCTAGGGTCCTCTGACCCCAGCAAGCTCCCCGGGGTCCAGCTCTCTCCCTGGACTTGCAATAGAGGCCCCAGGGTGCCCCCTTGCCCTCCACCCAGGGGCTACTGACCCCAGCAAGCTACCCAGGGCGCCACCTCTCTCCCTGGACTATTAGTAGAGGCCCTAGGCTGCCCTCTGGCCCTCAACCTAGGGGCCTCTGACACCAGCAAGCTACCCAGGGCTTCACCTCTCTCCCTGGACTTGCAGTAGAGGCCCCAGGGTGCCCATTGGCCCTCTACCTAGGGGCCTCTGACCCCAGCAAGCTACCTAGGGGTCCACCTCTCTCCCTGGACTTGCAGTAGAGGCCCCAGGGTGCTCCTTGGCCCTCCACCTTTGGGCCTCTGACCCCAGCAAGCTACCCAGGGGTCCACATCTCTCCCTGGACTTGCAGTAGACGCCCCTGGGTGCCCCCTGGCCCTCCACCTAGGGGCCTCTGACCCCAGCAAGCTACCCAGGGGTCAACATCTCTCCCTGGACTTATAGTAGAGGCCCTACGGTGCCCCCTGGCCCTCCCCCTAGGGGCCTCTGACACCAGCAAGCTTCCCAGTGATTCACCTCTCTCAATGGACTTGCAGTAGAGGCCCCAGGTTAACCCTTGGCCCTCCACCTTGGGGCCTCTGACCCCAGCAAGCTGCCCAGGGGCCTGCCTATCTCCCTGGACTTGCAGTAGAGTCCCCAGGGTGCCCCATGGCCCTCCACATAGGGGCCTCTGACCCCAGCAAGCTACCCAGGGCTCCAACTCTCTCCCTGGACTTGAAGTAGAGGCCCCAGGGAGCCCCCTTGCCCTCCACCCAGGGGCTACTGACCCCAGCAAGCTACCCAGGGCTCCACCTCTCTCCCTGAACTTGCAGTAGAGGCCCCAGGGTACCACGTGGCCCTCCACCTAGGGGCCTCTGACCCCAGCAAGCTACCCAGGGGCCTACCTTATTCCCTGGACTTGCAGTAGAGTCCCCAGGGAGCCCCCTTGCCCTCCACCCAGGGGTACTGACCCCAGCAAGCTACCCAGGGCTCCAACTCTCTCCCTAGACTTGCAGTAGAGGCCCCAGGGTGCCCCCTTTCCCTCCACCCAGGGGCTACTGACCCCAGCAAGCTACCCAGGGCTCCACCTCTCTCCCTGGACTCTCAGTAGAGGCCCCAGGGTACCCCGTGGCCCTCCACCTAGGGGCTTCTGAGTCCAGCAAGCTACCCAGGGGTCCACATCTCTCCCTGGACTTGCAGCAGAGGCCCCAGGGTACCCCGTGGCCCTCCACCTAGGGGCCTTTGAACCCAGCAAGCTTCCCAGGGGTCCAGCTCTCTCCCTGGACTTGTAGTAGAGGCCCTAGGCTGCCCTCTGGCCCTCCACCTAGGGGCCTCTGACCCCAGCAAGCTACGCAGGGCTCCAACTCTCTCCCTGGACTTGCAGTAGAGGCCCCAGGGAGCCCCCTTGCCCTCCACCCAGGGGTACTGACCCCAGCAAGCTACCCAGGGCTCCACCTCTCTCCCTAGACTTGCAGTAGAGGCCCCAGGGTGCCCCCTTTCCCTCCACCCAGGGGCTACTGACCCCAGCAAGCTACCCAGGGCTCCACCTCTCTCCCTGGACTCTCAGTAGAGGCCCCAGGGTACCCCGTGGCCCTCCACCTAGGGGCCTCTGAGTCCAGCAAGCTACCCAGGGGTCCACATCTCTCCCTGGACTTGCAGTAGAGTCCCCAGGGTGCCCCATGGCCCTCCACCTAGGGGCCTCTGACCCCAGCAAGCTACCCAGGGCTCCAACTCTCTCCCTGGACTTGCAATAGAGGCCCCAGGGTGCTCCCTTGCCCTCCACCCAAGGGCATCTGACCCCAGCAAGCTACCCAGGGGTCCACTTCTCCCTGGACTTGCAGTATAGGACCCAGGGTGCCCCCTGGCCCTCCACCTAGGGGCATCTGACACCAGCAAGCTACCCAGGGGTCCACCTCTCTCCCTGGACTTGCAGTATAGGCCCCAGGGTGCCCTCTGGCCATTCACTTAGGGGCCTCTGACCCTAGCAAACTACCCAGGGGTCTACCTCTCTCCCTGGACTTGCTGTAGAGGCCCCAGGGTGCCCCTTGCCCTCCACCTAGGGGCCTCTGACTCCAGCAAGCTACCCAGGGCTCCACCTCTCTCCCTGGACTTGCAGTAGAGGCCCCAGAATGCCCCCTTGCCCTCCACCCAGGGGCTACTGACCCCAGCAAGCTACCCAGGGGTCCACATCTCTCCTTGGACTTGCAGTGGAGGCCCCAGGGTGCCCCCTGGCCCTCCACCTAGGGGCCTCTGACCCTAGCAAGCTACCCGGGGGTCCAGCTCTCTCCCTAGACTTGCAGTAGAGGCCACAGGGTGACCCTTGGCCCTCCACCTAGGGGCCTCTGACCCCAGCAAGCTACCCAGGGTCCTACCTATCTCCCTGTACTTGCAATAGAGTCCCCAGGGTGCCCCATGGCCCTCCACCTAGGGCCCTCTGACCCCAGCAAGCTACCCAGGGCTCCATCTCTCTCCCTGAACTTGCAGTAAAGGCCTCAGGGTGCCCCCTGGTCCTCCACCTAGGGGCCCCTGACCCAAGCAAGCTGCCCAGGGGTCCACCTCTCTCCCTGGACTTGCAATAGAGGCCCCAGGGTGACCCTTGGCCCTCCACCTAGGGGCCTCTGACCCAGAAAGCTACCCAGGGGTCCACCTCTGTCCCTAGACTTGCAGACTAGGCTCCAGGGTGACCATTGGCCCTCCACCTAGGGGCTTCTGACCCCAGCAAGCTGCCCAGGGGCCTGTCTATCTACCTGGACTTGCAGTAGAGCCCCCAGGGTGCCCCATGGCCCTCCACCTAGGGCCCTCTGACCCCAGCAAGCTACCCAGGGGTCCACATCTCTCCCTGGACTTGCAGTATAGACCACAGGGTGCCCCCTTGCCCTCCACCTAGGGGCCTCTGACCCCAGCAAGCTACCCAGGGCTCCACTTCTCTCCCTGGACTTGCAGTAGAGGCCCCAGGGTGCCCCCTTTCCCTCCACCCAGGGGCTACTGACCCCAGCAAGCTACCCAGGGCTCCACCTCTCTCCCTGGACTTGCAGTAGAGGCCCCAGGGTACCCCGTGGCCCTCCACCTAGGGGCCTCTGAGTCCAGCAAGCTACCCAGGGGTCCACATCTCTCCCTGGACTTGCAGTAGAGGCCCCAGGGTACCCCATGGCCCTCCACCTAGGGGCCTCTGAACCCAGCAAGCTACCCAGTGATTCACCTCTCTCACTGGACTTGCAGTAGAGGCCCCAGGTTGACTCTTGGCCCTCCACCTAGGGGCCTCTGACCCCAGCAAGCTGCCCAGGGGCCTGCCTATCTCCCTGGACTTGCAGTAGAGTCCCCAGGGTGCCCCATGGCCCTCCACCTAGGGGCCTCTGACCCCAGCAAGCTACCCAGGGCTCCACCTCTCTCCCTGGACTTGCAGTAGAGGCCCCAGAATGCCCCCTTGCCCTCCACCGAGGGGCTACTGATCCCTGCAAGCTACCCAGGGCTCCACCTCTCTCCCTGAACTTGCAGTAGAGGCCCCAGGGTACCCCGTGGCCCTCCACCTAGGGGCCTCTGACCCCAGCAAGCTACCCAGGGGCCTACCTTATTCCCTGGACTTGCAGTAGAGTCCCCAGGGTGCCCCATGGCCCTCCACCTAGGGCCCTCTGACCCCAGCAAGCTACCCAGTGCTCCAACTCTCTCCCTGGACTTGCAGTATAGGCCCCAGGGTGCCCCCTGGTCCTCCACGTAGGGGCCCCTGACCCAAGCAAGCTGCCCAGGGGTCCACCTCTCTCCCTGGACTTGCAATAGAGGCCTCAGGAAGCCCCTTGGCCCTCCCCCTAGGGGCCTCTGACACCAGCAAGCTACCCAGGGCTTCACATCTCTCCCTGGACTTGTAGTAGAGGCCCTAGGCTGTCCTCTGGCCCTCCACCTAGGGGCCTCTGACCCCAGCAAGCTACCCAGGGCTCCACCTCTCTCCCTGGACTTGCAGTAGAGGCCCCAGGGTGCCCAATTGCCCTCCACCTAGGGGTCTCTGACCCCAGCAAGCTACCGAGGGGTCCACCTCTCTCCCTGGACTTGCAATAGAGGCCCCAGGGTGCCCCAAGAACCTCCACCTAGGGGCCTCTGACCCCAGCAAGCTACCCAGGGGTCCACATCTCTCCCTTGTCTTGCAGTAGACGCCGCTGAGTGCCCCATGGCCCTCCACCTTGGGGCCTCTGACCCCAGCAAGCTACCCAGGGGTCCACCTCTCTCCCTGGACTTTTAGTAGAGGCCCCAGGGTGCCCCTGGCCCTCCACCTAGGGGCCTCTGTCCCCAGCAAACTACCATGGAGTCCACATCTCTTCCTGGACTTGCAGTTGAGGCCCCAGGGTGCCCCGTGTCCCTCCACCTAGGGGCCTCTGACCCCAGCAAGCTACCCAGGGATCCACATCTCTCCTTGGACTTGCAGTGGAGGCCCCTGGGTGCCCCCTGGCCCTCCACCTAGGGGCCTCTGACCCTAGCAAGCTACCCGGGGGTCCAGCTCTCTTCCTGGACTTGCAATAGAGGCCCCAGGGTGTCCCCTTGCCCTCCACCCAGGCGCTACTGACCCCAGCAAGCTACTCAGGGCTCCACCTCTCTCCCTGGACTTGTAGTAGAGGCCCTAGGCTGCCCTCTGGCCCTCCACCCAGGGTCCTCTGACCCCAGCAAGCTACCCAGGGCTCCATCTCTCTCCCTGGACTTGCAGTAGAGGCCCCAGGGGGCCCCTTGGCCCTCCACCTAGGGTCCTCTGACCCCAGCAAGCTTCCCAGTGGTCCACCTCTCTCCCTAGACTTGCAGTAGAGGCCCCAGTGTGACCCTTGGCCCTCCACCTAGGGGCCTCTGACCCCAGCAAGCTACCCAGGGTCCTACCTATCTCCCTGTACTTGCAGTAGAGTCCCCAGAGTGCCCCATGGCCCTCCACCTAGGGCCCTCTGACCCCAGCAAGCTACCCAGGGCTCCAACTCTCTCCCTGGACTTGCAGTATAGGCCTCAGGGTGCCCCCTGGTCCTCCACCTAGGGGCCCCTGACCCAAACAAGCTGCCCAGGGGTCCACCTCTCTCCCTGGACTTGCAATAGAGGCCCCAGCGTGTCCCTTGGCCCTCCACCTAAGGGCCTCTGACCCCAGAAAGCTACCCAGGGGTCCACCTCTGTCCCTAGACTTGCAGACTAGGCCCCAGGGTGACCCTTGGCCCTCCACCTAGGGGCCTCTGACCCCAGCAAGCTGCCCAGGGGCCTGCCTATCTCCCTGGACTTGCAGTAGAGTCCCCAGGGTGCCCCATGGCCCTCCACCTAGGGCCCTCTGACCCCAGCAAGCTACCCAGGGGCCCACATCTCTCCCTGGACTTGCAACAGAGGCCCCAGGGTACCCCTTGCCCTCCACCCAGGGGCTACTGACCCCAGCAAGCTACGCAGGGCTCCACTTCTCTCCCTGGACTTGTAGTAGAGGCCCTGGGCTGCCCTCTGGCCCTCCACCTAGGGGCCTCTGACCCCAGCAAGCTACCCAGGGCTCCACCTCTCTCCCTGGACTTGCAGTAGAGGCCCCAGGGTGCCCCATGGCCCTCCACCTAGGGCACTCTGACCCCAGCAAGCTACCCAGGGGTCCACCTCTCTCCCTGGACTTATAGGCGAGGCCCCACGGTGCCCCCTGGCCCTCCACCTAGGGGCCTCTGACCCCAGCAAACTACCCAGGGGTCCACCTCTCTTCCTGGACTTGCAGTAGAGTCCCCAGGGTGCCCCATGGCCCTCCACCCAGGGCCCTCTGACCCCAGCAAGCTACCCAGGGCTCCAACTCTCTCCCTGGACTTGCAGTATAGGCCCCAATGTGCTCCCTGGTCCTCCACCTAGGGGCCTCTGAGCCTAGCAAACTACACAGGGGTCCACTTCTCTCCCTGGACTTGCTGTAGAGGCCCCAGGGTGCCCCGTGGCCCTCCACCTAGGGGCCTCTGACCCCAGCAAGCTACCCTGGGGTCCACCTCTCTTCTGGACTTGCAGTAGAGGCCCCAGGGTACCCCATGACCCTCCACCTAGGGGCCTCTGACCCCAGCAAGCTACAGAGGGGTCCACCTCTCTCCCTGGACTTGCAGTAGAGGCCCCAGGGTGACCCTTGGCCCTCCACCTAGGGGCCTCTGACCCCAGCAAGCCACCCAGGGTCCTACCTATCTCCCTGGACTTGCAGTAGACTCCCCAGGGTGCCCCATGGCCCTCCACCTAGGGCCCTCTGACCCCAGCAAGCTACCCAGGGCTCCACCTCTCTCCCTGGACTTGCAATAGAGGCCCCAGGGTGCCCCTTGGCCCTCCACCTAGGGGCCTCTGACCCCAGAAAGCTACCCAGGGGTCCACCTCTCTCCCTAGACTTGCAGACTAGGCCCCAGGGTGACCCTTGGCCCTCCACCTAGGGGCCTCTGACCCCAGCAAGCTGCCCAGGGGCCTGCCTATTTCCCTGGACTTGCAGTAGAGGCCCCAGGGTGCCCCATGGCCCTCCACCTAGGGCCCTCTGACCCCAGCAAGCTATCCAGGGGTCCACATCTCTCCCTGGACTTGCAACAGAGGCCCCAGGGTGCCCCGTGACCCTCCACCTAGGGGCCTCTGACCCCAGCAAGCTACCCAGGGGTCCACATCTCTCCCTGGACTTGCAGTAGACACCCCTGGGTGCCCCCTGCCCCTCCACCTAGGGGCCTTGACCCCAGCAAGCTACCCAGGGGTCCACCTCTTTCCATGGACTTATAGTAGAGGCCCCAGGGTGCCCCCTGGCCCTCCACCTAGGGGCCTCTGAGTCCATCAAGCTACCCAGGGGTCCAGCTCTCTCCCTGGACTTGCAATAGAGGCCCCAGGGTGCCCCCTTGCCCTCCACCCAAGGGCTACTGACCCCAGCAAGCTACCCTGGGCTCTACCTCTCTCCCTGGACTTGTAGTAGAGGCCCTAGGCTGCCCTCTGGTCCTCCACCTAGGGGCCTCTGAGTCCAGCAAGCTACCCAGGGGTCCACATCTCTCCCTGGACTTGCAGTAGAGGCCCCAGGGTACCCCGTGGCCCTCCACCTAGGGGCCTCTGAACCCAGCAAGCTACCCAGGGGTCCAGCTCTCTCCCTGGACTTGCAATAGAGGCCCCAGGGTGCCCCCTTGCCCTCCACCCAAGGGCTACTGACCCCAGCAAGCTACCCTGGGCTCCACCTCTCTCCCTGGACTTGTAGTAGAGAACCTAGGCTGCCCTCTGGCCCTCCACCTAGGGGCCTTTGACCCCAGCAAGCTACCTAGGGCTCCACCTCTCTCCCTGGACTTGCAGTAGAGGCCCCAGGGTGCCCATTGGCCCTCCACCTAGGGGCCTCTGACCCCAGCAAGCTACCCAGGGGTCTACCTCTCTCCCTGGACTTGCAGTATAGGCCACAGGGTGCCCCCTGGCCCTCCAACTAGGGGCCTCTGAACCCAGCAAGCTACCCAGGGGTTTACCTCTCTCCTTGGACTTGCAGTATAGGCCCCAGGGTGCCCCCTGGCCCTCCACCTAGGGGCATCTGACCCCAGCAAGCTACCCAGGGGTCCACCTCTCTCCCTGGACTTGCAGTATAGGACCCAGGGTGCCCCATGGCCCTCCACCTAGGGGCATCTGACACCAGCAAGCTACCCAAGGGTCCACCTATCTCCCTTGACTTGCAGTATAGGCCCCAGGGTGCCCTCTGGCACTCCACCTAGGGGCCTCTGACCCTAGCAAACTACCCAGGGGTCCACCTCTCTCCCTGGACTTGCTGTAGAGGCCCCAGGGTGCCCCATGGCCCTCCACCTAGGGGCCTTTGACCCCAGCAATCTACCCAGGAGTCCACCTCTCTCCATGGACTTAAAGTAGAGGCCCCAGGGTGCCCCGTGGCCCTCCACCTAGGGGCCTCTGACCCCAGCAAGCTACCCAGGGCTCCAACTCTCTCCCTGGACTTGTAGTAGAGGCCCTAGGCTGCCCTCTGGCCCTCCACCTAGGGGCCTCTGACCCCAGCAAGCTACCCAGGGTCCTACCTATCTCCCTGGACTTGCAGTAGAGTCCCCAGGGAGCCCCATGGCCCTCCACATAGGGCCCTCTGACCCCAGCAAGCTACCCAGGGCTAAAACTCTCTCCCTGGACTTGCAGTATAGGCCTCAGGGTGCCCCCTGGTCATCCCCCTAGGGGCCCCCGACCCAAGCAAGCTGCCCAGGGGTCCACATCTCTCCCTGGACGTGCAGTAGACAACCCTGGGTGCCCCCTGGCCCTCCACCTAGGGGCCTTTGACCCCAGCAATCTACCCAGGAGTCCACCTCTCTCCATGGACTTAAAGTAGAGGCCCCAGGGTGCCCCCTGGCCCTCCACCTAGGGGCCTCTGAGTCCAGCAAGCTACCCAGGGGTCCACATCTCTCCCTGGACTTGCAGTAGAGGCCCCAGGGTACCCAGTGGCCCTCCACCTTGGGGCCTCTGAACCCAGCAAGCTACCCAGGGGTCCAGCTCTCTTTCTGGACTTGCAATAGAGGCCCCAGGGTGCCCCCTTGCCCTCCACCCAAGGGCTACTGACCCCAGCAAGCTACCCTGGGCTCCACCTCTCTCCCAGGACTTGTAGTAGAGGCCCTAGGCTGCCCTCTGGCCCTCCATCTAGGGGCCTTTGACCCCAGCAAGCTACCCAGGGCTCCACCTCTCTTCCTGGACTTGCAGTAGAGGCCCCAGGGTGCCTATTGGCCCTCCACCTAGGGGCCTCTGACCCCAGCAAGCTACCCAGGGGTCCACCTCTCTTCCTGGACTTGCAGTAGAGTCCCCAGGGTGCCCCATGGCCCTCCACCTAGGGCCCTCTGACCCCAGCAAGCTACCCAGGGCTCCAACTCTCTCCCTGGACTTGCAGTATAGGCCCCAGGGTGCCCCCTGGTCCTCCACCTAGGGGCCTCTGACACCAGCAAGCTACCCTGGGGTCTACCTCTCTCCCTGGACTTGCAGTAGAGGCCCCAGGGTGCCCCGTGGCCCTCCCCCTAGGGGCCTCTGACACCAGCAAGCTTCCCAGTGGTCCACCTCTCTCCCTAGACTTGCAGTAGAGGCCCCAGGGTGACCTTGGCCCTCCACCTAGGGGCCTCTGACCCCAGCAAGCTACCCTGGGTCTTACCTATCTCCCTGGACTTGCAGTAGAGTCCCCTGGGTGCCCCATGGCCCTCCACCT
Source organism: Danio rerio (assembly GCF_052040795.2). Classification (NCBI taxonomy): domain Eukaryota; kingdom Metazoa; phylum Chordata; class Actinopteri; order Cypriniformes; family Danionidae; genus Danio; species Danio rerio. The sequence continues at coordinate 20,181,269 of NC_141030.1, forward strand.
AGGGGCCTCTGACCCCAGCAAGCTACCCAGGGCTCCAACTCTCTCCCTGGACTTGCAGTATAGGCCTCAGGGTGCCCCCTTGTCCTCCACCTAGGGGCCCCTGACCCAAGCAAGCTGCCCAGGGGTCCACCTCTCTACCTGGACTTGCAATAGAGGCCCCAGGGTGCCCCTTGGCCCTCCACCTAGGGGCCTCTGACCCCAGAAAGCTACCCAGGGGTCCACCTCTCTCCCTAGACTTGCAGACTAGGCCCTAGGCTGCCCTCTGGCCCTCCACCTAGGGGCCTCTGACCCCAGCAAGCTGCCCAGGGGTCCACCTCTCTCCCTGGACTTGCAGTATAGGCCCCAGGGTGCCCCCTGGCCCTCCAACTAGGGGCCTCAGACCCCAGCAAACTACCCAGGGGTCCACCTCTCTTCCTGGACTTGCAGTAGAGTCCCCAGGGTGCCCCATGGCCCTCCACCTAGGGCCCTCTGACCCCAGCAAGCTACCTAGGGCTCCACTTCTCTCCCTGGACTTGAAGTAGAGGCCCCAGGGTGCCCCCTTGCCCTCCACCCAGGGGCTACTGACCCCAGCAAGCTACCCAGGGCTGCACCTCTCTCCCTGGACTTGCAGTAGAGGCCCCAGGGTACCCCGTAGCCCTCCACCTATGGGCTTCTGACCCCAGCAAGCTACTCAGGGGTCCACATCTCTCCCTGGACTTGCAGTAGAAGCCCCAGGGTACCCCGTGGCCCTCCACCCAGGGGCTACTGACCCCAGCAAGCTACGCAGGGCTCCACTTCTCTCCCTGGACTTGTAGTAGAGGCCCTGGGCTGCCCTCTGGACCTCCACCTAGGGGCCTCTGACATCAGCAAGCTACCCAGGGCTCCACCTCTCTCCCTGGACTTGCAGTAGAGGCCCCAGGGTGCCCCATGGCCCTCCACCTAGGGCACTCTGACCCCAGCAAGCTACCCAGGGGTCCACCTCTCTCCCTGGACTTATAGGCGAGGCCCCAGGGTATCCCCTGGCCCTCCACCTAGGGGCCTCTGACCCCAGCAAACTACCCAGGGGTCCACCTCTCTTCCTGGACTTGCAGTAGAGTCCCCAGGGTGCCCCATGGCCCTCCACCCAGGGCCCTCTGACCCCAGCAAGCTACCCAGGGCTCCAACTCTCTCCCTGGACTTGCAGTATAGGCCCCAGGGTGCCCCCTGGTCCTCCACCTAGGGGCCTCTGACCCTAGCAAACTACACAGGGGTCCACTTCTCTCCCTGGACTTGCTGTAGAGGCCCCAGGGTGCCCTGTGGCCCTCCACCTAGGGGCCTCTGACCCCAGCAAGCTACCCTGGGGTCCACCTCTCTTCTGGACTTGCAGTAGAGGCACCAGGGTGCCCCTTGACCCTCCACCTAGGGGCCTCTGACCCCAGCAAGCTACAGAGGGGTCCACCTCTCTCCCTGGACTTGCAGTAGAGGCCCCAGGGTGACCCTTGGCCCTCCACCTAGGGGCCTCTGACCCCAGCAAGCCACCCAGGGTCCTACCTATCTCCCTGGACTTGCAGTAGACTCCCCAGGGTGCCCCATGGCCCTCCACCTAGGGCCCTCTGACCCCAGCAAGCTACCCAGGGCTCCACCTCTCTCCCTGGACTAGCAATAGAGGCCCCAGGGTGCCCCTTGGCCCTCCACCTAGGGGCCTCTGACCCCAGAAATTTACCCAGGGGTCCACCTCTCTCCCTAGACTTGCAGACTAGGCCCCAGGGTGACCCTTGGCCCTCCACATAGGGGCCTCTGACCCCAGCAAGCTGCCCAGGGGCCTGCCTATTTCCCCGGACTTGCAGTAGAGGCCCCAGGGTGCCCCATGGCCCTCCACCTAGGGCCCTCTGACCCCAGCAAGCTATCCAGGGGTCCACATCTCTCCCTGGACTTTCAACAGAGGCCCCAGGGTGCCCCTGACCCTCCACCTAGGGGCCTCTGACCCCAGCAAACTACCCAGGGGTCCACCTCTCTCCCTGGACTTGCAGTATAGGCCTCAGGGTGCCCCCTTGTCCTCCACCTAGGGGCCCCTGACCCAAGCAAGCTGCCCAGGGGTCCACCTCTCTCCCTGGACTTGCAATAGAGGCCCCAGGGTGCCCCTTGGCCCTCCACCTAGGGGCCTCTGACCCCAGAAAGCTACCCAGGGGTCCACCTCTCTCCCTAGACTTGCAGACTAGGCCCTAGGCTGCCCTCTGGCCCTCCACCTAGGGGCCTCTGACCCCAGCAAGCTACCCAGGGCTCCACCTCTCTCCCTGGACTTGCAGTAGAAGCCCCAGGGTGCCCCATGGCCCTCCACCTAGGGCACTCTGACCCCAGCAAGCTACCCAGGGGTCCACCTCTCTCCCTGGACTTATAGGCGAGGCCCCAGGGTGCCCCCTGGCCCTCCACCTAGGGGCCTCTGACCCCAGCAAACTACCCAGGGGTCCACCTCTCTCCCTGGACTTGCAGTATAGGCCCCAGGGTGCCCCCTGGCCCTCCAACTAGGGGCCTCTGACCCCAGCAAACTACCCAGGGGTCCACCTCTCTTCCTGGACTTGCAGTAGAGTCCCCAGGGTGCCCCATGGCCCTCCACCTAGGGCCCTCTGACCCCAGCAAGCTACCTAGGGCTCCACTTCTCTCCCTGGACTTGCAGTAGAGGCCGCAGGGTGCCCCCTTGCCCTCCACCCAGGGGCTACTGACCCCAGCAAGCTACACAGGGCTGCACCTCTCTCCCTGGACTTGCAGTAGAGGCCCCAGGGTACCCCGTAGCCCTCCACCTATGGGCTTCTGACCCCAGCAAGCTACTCAGGGGTCCACATCTCTCCCTGGACTTGCAGTAGAAGCCCCAGGGTACCCCGTGGCCCTCCACCCAGGGGCTACTGACCCCAGCAAGCTACGCAGGGCTCCACTTCTCTCCCTGGACTTGTAGTAGAGGCCCAGGGCTGCCCTCTGGCCCTCCACCTAGGGGCCTCTGACCCCAGCAAGCTACCCAGGGCTCCACCTCTCTCCCTGGACTTGCAGTAGAGGCCCCAGGGTGCCCCATGGCCCTCCACCTAGGGCACTCTGACCCCAGCAAGCTACCCAGGGGTCCACCTCTCTCCCTGGACTTATAGGCGAGGCCCCAGGGTGCCCCCTGGCCCTCCACCTAGGGGCCTCTGACCCCAGCAAACTACCCAGGGGTCCACCTCTCTTCCTGGACTTGCAGTATAGGCCCCAGGGTGCCCCCTGGTCCTCCACCTAGGGGCCTATGACCCTAGCAAACTACACAGGGATCCACTTCTCTCCCTGGACTTGCTGTAGAGGCCCCAGGGTGCCCCGTGGCCCTCCACCTAGGGGCCTCTGACCCCAGCAAACTACCCTGGGGTCAACCTCTCTTCTGGACTTGCAGTAGAGGCCCCAGGGTGCCCCATGACCCTCCACCCAGGGGCCTCTGACCCCAGCAAGCTACAGAGGGGTCCACCTCTCTCCCTGGACTTGCAGTAGAGGCCCCAGGGTGACCCTTGGCCCTCCACCTAGGGGCCTCTGACCCCAGCAAGCCACCCAGGGTCCTACCTATCTCCCTGGACTTGCAGTAGACTCCCCAGGGTGCCCCATGGCCCTCCACCTAGGGCCCTCTGACCCCAGCAAGCTACCCAGGGCTCCACCTCTCTCCCTGGACTTGCAATAGAGGCCCCAGGGTGCTCCTTGGCCCTCCACCTAGAGGCCTCTGACCCCAGAAAGCTACCCAGGGGTCCACCTCTCTCCCTAGACTTGCAGACTAGGCCCCAGGGTGACCCTTGGCCCTCCACATAGGGGCCTCTGACCCCAGCAAGCTGCCCAGGGGCCTGCCTATTTCCCTGGACTTGCAGTAGAGGCCCCAGGGTGCCCCATGGCCCTCCACCTAGGGCCCTCTGACCCCAGCAAGCTATCCAGGGGTCCACATCTCTCCCTGGACTTGCAACAGAGGCCCCAGGGGACCCCGTGACCCTCCACCTAGGGGCCTCTGACCCCAGCAAGCTACCCAGGGGTCCACATCTCTCCCTGGACTTGCAGTAGACACCCCTGGGTGCCCCCTGCCCCTCCACCTAGGGGCCTTGACCCCAGCAAGCTACCCAGGGGTCCACCTCTTTCCATGGACTTATAGTAGAGGCCCCAGGGTGCCCCCTGGCCCTCCACCTAGGGGCCTCTGAGTCCAGCAAGCTACCCAGGGGTCCAGCTCTCTCCCTGGACTTGCAATAGAGGCCCCAGGGTGCCCCCTTGCCCTCCACCCAAGGGCTACTGACCCCAGCAAGCTACCCTGGGCTCTACCTCTCTCCCTGGACTTGTAGTAGAGGCCCTAGGCTGCCCTCTGGTCCTCCACCTAGGGGCCTCTGAGTCCAGCAAGCTACCCAGGGGTCCACATCTCTCCCTGGACTTGCAGTAGAGGCCCCAGGGTACCCCGTGGCCCTCCACCTAGGGGCCTCTGAACCCAGCAAGCTACCCAGGGGTCCAGCTCTCTCCCTGGACTTGCAATAGAGGCCCCAGGGTGCCCCCTTGCCCTCCACCCAAGGGCTACTGACCCCAGCAAGCTACCCTGGGCTCCACCTCTCTCCCTGGACTTGTAGTAGAGAACCTAGGCTGCCCTCTGGCCCTCCACCTAGGGGCCTTTGACCCCAGCAAGCTACCTAGGGCTCCACCTCTCTCCCTGGACTTGCAGTAGAGGCCCCAGGGTGCCCATTGGCCCTCCACCTAGGGGCCTCTGACCCCAGCAAGCTACCCAGGGGTCTACCTCTCTCCCTGGACTTGCAGTATAGGCCACAGGGTGCCCCCTGGCCCTCCAACTAGGGGCCTCTGAACCCAGCAAGCTACCCAGGGGTTTACCTCTCTCCTTGGACTTGCAGTATAGGCCCCAGGGTGCCCCCTGGCCCTCCACCTAGGGGCATCTGACCCCAGCAAGCTACCCAGGGGTCCACCTCTCTCCCTGGACTTGCAGTATAGGACCCAGGGTGCCCCATGGCCCTCCACCTAGGGGCATCTGACACCAGCAAGCTACCCAAGGGTCCACCTATCTCCCTGGACTTGCAGTATAGGCCCCAGGGTGCCCTCTGGCACTCCACCTAGGGGCCTCTGACCCTAGCAAACTACCCAGGGGTCCACCTCTCTCCCTGGACTTGCTGTAGAGGCCCCAGGGTGCCCCATGGCCCTCCACCTAGGGGCCCTGACCCCAGCAATCTACCCAGGAGTCCACCTCTCTCCATGGACTTAAAGTAGAGGCCCCAGGGTGCCCCGTGGCCCTCCACCTAGGGGCCTCTGACCCCAGCAAGCTACCCAGGGCTCCAACTCTCTCCCTGGACTTGTAGTAGAGGCCCTAGGCTGCCCTCTGGCCCTCCACCTAGGGGCCTCTGACCCCAGCAAGCTACCCAGGGTCCTACCTATCTCCCTGGACTTGCAGTAGAGTCCCCAGGGAGCCCCATGGCCCTCCACCTAGGGCCCTCTGACCCCAGCAAGCTACCCAGGGCTAAAACTCTCTCCCTGGACTTGCAGTATAGGCCTCAGGGTGCCCCCTGGTCATCCCCCTAGGGGCCCCCGACCCAAGCAAGCTGCCCAGGGGTCCACATCTCTCCCTGGACGTGCAGTAGACAACCCTGGGTGCCCCCTGGCCCTCCACCTAGGGGCCTTTGACCCCAGCAATCTACCCAGGAGTCCACCTCTCTCCATGGACTTAAAGTAGAGGCCCCAGGGTGCCCCCTGGCCCTCCACCTAGGGGCCTCTGAGTCCAGCAAGCTACCCAGGGGTCCACATCTCTCCCTGGACTTGCAGTAGAGGCCCCAGGGTACCCAGTGGCCCTCCACCTTGGGGCCTCTGAACCCAGCAAGCTACCCAGGGGTCCAGCTCTCTTTCTGGACTTGCAATAGAGGCCCCAGGGTGCCCCCTTGCCCTCCACCCAAGGGCTACTGACCCCAGCAAGCTACCCTGGGGTCCACCTCTCTCCCTGGACTTGCAGTAGAGGCCCCAGGGTGCCCCGTGGCCCTCCCCCTAGGGGCCTCTGACACCAGCAAGCTTCCCAGTGGTCCACCTCTCTCCCTAGACTTGCAGTAGAGGCCCCAGGGTGACCTTGGCCCTCCACCTAGGAGCCTCTGACCCCAGCAAGCTACCCTGGGTCTTACCTATCTCCCTGGACTTGCAGTAGAGTCCCCTGGGTGCCCCATGGCCCTCCACCTAGGGGCCTCTGACCCCAGCAAGCTACCCAGGGCTCCAACTCTCTCCCTGGACTTGCAGTATAGGCCTCAGGGTGCCCCCTTGTCCTCCACCTAGGGGCCCCTGACCCAAGCAAGCTGCCCAGGGGTCCACCTCTCTACCTGGACTTGCAATAGAGGCCCCAGGGTGCCCCTTGGCCCTCCACCTAGGGGCCTCTGACCCCAGAAAGCTACCCAGGGGTCCACCTCTCTCCCTAGACTTGCAGACTAGGCCCTAGGCTGCCCTCTGGCCCTCCACCTAGGGGCCTCTGACCCCAGCAAGCTACCCAGGGGTCCACCTCTCTCCCTGGACTTGCAGTATAGGCCCCAGGGTGCCCCCTGGCCCTCCAACTAGGGGCCTCAGACCCCAGCAAACTACCCAGGGGTCCACCTCTCTTCCTGGACTTGCAGTAGAGTCCCCAGGGTGCCCCATGGCCCTCCACCTAGGGCCCTCTGACCCCAGCAAGCTACCTAGGGCTCCACTTCTCTCCCTGGACTTGCAGTAGAGGCCCCAGGGTGCCCCCTTGCCCTCCACCCAGGGGCTACTGACCCCAGCAAGCTACCCAGGGCTGCACCTCTCTCCCTGGACTTGCAGTAGAGGCCCCAGGGTACCCCGTAGCCCTCCACCTATGGGCTTCTGACCCCAGCAAGCTACTCAGGGGTCCACATCTCTCCCTGGACTTGCAGTAGAAGCCCCAGGGTACCCCGTGGCCCTCCACCCAGGGGCTACTGACCCCAGCAAGCTACGCAGGGCTCCACTTCTCTCCCTGGACTTGTAGTAGAGGCCCTGGGCTGCCCTCTGGACCTCCACCTAGGGGCCTCTGACATCAGCAAGCTACCCAGGGCTCCACCTCTCTCCCTGGACTTGCAGTAGAGGCCCCAGGGTGCCCCATGGCCCTCCACCTAGGGCACTCTGACCCCAGCAAGCTACCCAGGGGTCCACCTCTCTCCCTGGACTTATAGGCGAGGCCCCAGGGTATCCCCTGGCCCTCCACCTAGGGGCCTCTGACCCCAGCAAACTACCCAGGGGTCCACCTCTCTTCCTGGACTTGCAGTAGAGTCCCCAGGGTGCCCCATGGCCCTCCACCCAGGGCCTTCTGACCCCAGCAAGCTACCCAGGGCTCCAACTCTCTCCCTGGACTTGCAGTATAGGCCCCAGGGTGCCCCCTGGTCCTCCACCTAGGGGCCTCTGACCCTAGCAAACTACACAGGGGTCCACTTCTCTCCCTGGACTTGCTGTAGAGGCCCCAGGGTGCCCTGTGGCCCTCCACCTAGGGGCCTCTGACCCCAGCAAGCTACCCAGGGGTCCACCTCTCTTCCTGGACTTGCAGTAGAGTCCCCAGGGTGCCCCATGGCCCTCCACCCAGGGCCCTCTGACCCCAGCAAGCTACCCAGGGCTCCAACTCTCTCCCTGGACTTGCAGTATAGGCCCCAGGGTGCCCCCTGGTCCTCCACCTAGGGGCCTCTGACCCTAGCAAACTACACAGGGGTCCACTTCTCTCCCTGGACTTGCTGTAGAGGCCCCAGGGTGCCCTGTGGCCCTCCACCTAGGGGCCTCTGACCCCAGCAAGCTACCCTGGGGTCCACCTCTCTTCTGGACTTGCAGTAGAGGCACCAGGGTGCCCCTTGACCCTCCACCTAGGGGCCTCTGACCCCAGCAAGCTACAGAGGGGTCCACCTCTCTCCCTGGACTTGCAGTAGAGGCCCCAGGGTGACCCTTGGCCCTCCACCTAGGGGCCTCTGACCCCAGCAAGCCACCCAGGGTCCTACCTATCTCCCTGGACTTGCAGTAGACTCCCCAGGGTGCCCCATGGCCCTCCACCTAGGGCCCTCTGACCCCAGCAAGCTACCCAGGGGTCCACCTCTCTCCCTAGACTTGCAATAGAGGCCCCAGGGTGCCCCCTTGCCCTCCACCCAAGGGCTACTGACATCAGCAAGCTACCCAGGGCTCCACCTCTCTCCCTGGACTTGCAGACTAGGCCCCAGGGTGACCCTTGGCCCTCCACATAGGGGCCTCTGACCCCAGCAAGCTGCCCAGGGGCCTGCCTATTTCCCCGGACTTGCAGTAGAGGCCCCAGGGTGCCCCATGGCCCTCCACCTAGGGCCCTCTGACCCCAGCAAGCTATCCAGGGGTCCACATCTCTCCCTGGACTTGCAACAGAGGCCCCAGGGTGCCCCTGACCCTCCACCTAGGGGCCTCTGACCCCAGCAAACTACCCAGGGGTCCACCTCTCTCCCTGGACTTGCAGTATAGGCCTCAGGGTGCCCCCTTGTCCTCCACCTAGGGGCCCCTGACCCAAGCAAGCTGCCCAGGGGTCCACCTCTCTCCCTGGACTTGCAATAGAGGCCCCAGGGTGCCCCTTGGCCCTCCACCTAGGGGCCTCTGACCCCAGAAAGCTACCCAGGGGTCCACCTCTCTCCCTAGACTTGCAGACTAGGCCCTAGGCTGCCCTCTGGCCCTCCACCTAGGGGCCTCTGACCCCAGCAAGCTACCCAGGGCTCCACCTCTCTCCCTGGACTTGCAGTAGAAGCCCCAGGGTGCCCCATGGCCCTCCACCTAGGGCACTCTGACCCCAACAAGCTACCCAGGGGTCCACCTCTCTCCCTGGACTTATAGGCGAGGCCCCAGGGTGCCCCCTGGCCCTCCACCTAGGGGCCTCTGACCCCAGCAAACTACCCAGGGGTCCACCTCTCTCCCTGGACTTGCAGTATAGGCCCCAGGGTGCCCCCTGGCCCTCCAACTAGGGGCCTCTGACCCCAGCAAACTACCCAGGGGTCCACCTCTCTTCCTGGACTTGCAGTAGAGTCCCCAGGGTGCCCCATGGCCCTCCACCTAGGGCCCTCTGACCCCAGCAAGCTACCTAGGGCTCCACTTCTCTCCCTGGACTTGCAGTAGAGGCCCCAGGGTGCCCCCTTGCCCTCCACCCAGGGGCTACTGACCCCAGCAAGCTACACAGGGCTGCACCTCTCTCCCTGGACTTGCAGTAGAGGCCCCAGGGTACCCCGTAGCCCTCCACCTATGGGCTTCTGACCCCAGCAAGCTACTCAGGGGTCCACATCTCTCCCTGGACTTGCAGTAGAAGCCCCAGGGTACCCCGTGGCCCTCCACCCAGGGGCTACTGACCCCAGCAAGCTACGCAGGGCTCCACTTCTCTCCCTGGACTTGTAGTAGAGGCCCAGGGCTGCCCTCTGGCCCTCCACCTAGGGGCCTCTGACCCCAGCAAGCTACCCAGGGCTCCACCTCTCTCCCTGGACTTGCAGTAGAGGCCCCGGGGTGCCCCATGGCCCTCCACCTAGGGCACTCTGACCCCAGCAAGCTACCCAGGGGTCCACCTCTCTCCCTGGACTTATAGGCGAGGCCCCAGGGTGCCCCCTGGCCCTCCACCTAGGGGCCTCTGACCCCAGCAAACTACCCAGGGGTCCACCTCTCTTCCTGGACTTGCAGTATAGGCCCCAGGGTGCCCCCTGGTCCTCCACCTAGGGGCCTATGACCCTAGCAAACTACACAGGGATCCACTTCTCTCCCTGGACTTGCTGTAGAGGCCCCAGGGTGCCCCGTGGCCCTCCACATAGGGGCCTCTGACCCCAGCAAACTACCCTGGGGTCAACCTCTCTTCTGGACTTGCAGTAGAGGCCCCAGGGTGCCCCATGACCCTCCACCCAGGGGCCTCTGACCCCAGCAAGCTACAGAGGGGTCCACCTCTCTCCCTGGACTTGCAGTAGAGGCCCCAGGGTGACCCTTGGCCCTCCACCTAGGGGCCTCTGACCCCAGCAAGCCACCCAGGGTCCTACCTATCTCCCTGGACTTGCAGTAGACTCCCCAGGGTGCCCCATGGCCCTCCACCTAGGGCCCTCTGACCCCAGCAAGCTACCCAGGGCTCCACCTCTCTCCCTGGACTTGCAATAGAGGCCCCAGGGTGCTCCTTGGCCCTCCACCTAGGGGCCTCTGACCCCAGAAAGCTACCCAGGGGTCCACCTCTCTCCCTAGACTTGCAGACTAGGCCCCAGGGTGACCCTTGGCCCTCCACATAGGGGCCTCTGACCCCAGCAAGCTGCCCAGGGGCCTGCCTATTTCCCTGGACTTGCAGTAGAGGCCCCAGGGTGCCCCATGGCCCTCCACCTAGGGCCCTCTGACCCCAGCAAGCTATCCAGGGGTCCACATCTCTCCCTGGACTTGCAACAGAGGCCCCAGGGGACCCCGTGACCCTCCACCTAGGGGCCTCTGACCCCAGCAAGCTACCCAGGGGTCCACATCTCTCCCTGGACTTGCAGTAGACACCCCTGGGTGCCCCCTGCCCCTCCACCTAGGGGCCTTGACCCCAGCAAGCTACCCAGGGGTCCACCTCTTTCCATGGACTTATAGTAGAGGCCCCAGGGTGCCCCCTGGCCCTCCACCTAGGGGCCTCTGAGTCCAGCAAGCTACCCAGGGGTCCAGCTCTCTCCCTGGACTTGCAATAGAGGCCCCAGGGTGCCCCCTTGCCCTCCACCCAAGGGCTACTGACCCCAGCAAGCTACCCTGGGCTCTACCTCTCTCCCTGGACTTGTAGTAGAGGCCCTAGGCTGCCCTCTGGTCCTCCACCTAGGGGCCTCTGAGTCCAGCAAGCTACCCAGGGGTCCACATCTCTCCCTGGACTTGCAGTAGAGGCCCCAGGGTACCCCGTGGCCCTCCACCTAGGGGCCTCTGAACCCAGCAAGCTACCCAGGGGTCCAGCTCTCTCCCTGGACTTGCAATAGAGGCCCCAGGGTGCCCCCTTGCCCTCCACCCAAGGGCTACTGACCCCAGCAAGCTACCCTGGGCTCCACCTCTCTCCCTGGACTTGTAGTAGAGAACCTAGGCTGCCCTCTGGCCCTCCACCTAGGGGCCTTTGACCCCAGCAAGCTACCCAGGGCTCCACCTCTCTCCCTGGACTTGCAGTAGAGGCCCCAGGGTGCCCATTGGCCCTCCACCTAGGGGCCTCTGACCCCAGCAAGCTACCCAGGGGTCCACCTCTCTTCTGGACTTGCAGTAGAGGCACCAGGGTGCCCCTTGACCCTCCACCTAGGGGCCTCTGACCCCAGCAAGCTACCCAGGGCTCCACCTCTCTCCCTGGACTTGCAGTAGAGGCCCCAGGGTGCCCATTGGCCCTCCACCTAGGGGCCTCTGACCCCAGCAAGCTACCCAGGGGTCTACCTCTCTCCCTGGACTTGCAGTATAGGCCCCAGGGTGCCCCCTGGCCCTCCAACTAGGGGCCTCTGAACCCAGCAAGCTACCCAGGGGTCCACCTCTCTCCTTGGACTTGCAGTATAGGCCCCAGGGTGCCCCCTGGCCCTCCACCTAGGGGCATCTGACCCCAGCAAGCTACCCAGGGGTCCACCTCTCTCCCTGGACTTGCAGTATAGGACCCAGGGTGCCCCCTGGCCCTCCACCTAGGGGCATCTGACACCAGCAAGCTACCCAAGGGTCCACCTATCTCCTTGGACTTGCAGTATAGGCCCCAGGGTGCCCTCTGGCCCTCCACCTAGGGGCCTCTGACCCTAGCAAACTACCCAGGGGTCCACCTCTCTCCCTGGACTTGCTGTAGAGGCCCCAGGGTGAACCTTGGCCCTCCACCTAGGGGCTTCTGACCCCAGCAAGCTGCCCAGGGGCCTGCCTATCTCCCTGGACTTGCAAAAGAGTCCCCAGGGTGCCCCATGGCCCTCCACGTAGGGCCCTCTGACCCCAGCAAGCTACCCAGGGGTCCACCTCTCTCCCTGGACTTGCAGTTTAGGCCACAGGGTGCCCCCTTGCCCTCCACCTAGGGGCCTCTGACCCCAGAAGCTACCCAGGGCTCCACTTCTCTCCCTTTACTTGCAGTAGAGGCCCCAGGGTGCCCCCTTGCCCTCCACCCAGGGGCTACTAACCCCAGCAAGCTACCCAGGGCTCCACCTCTCTCCCTGGACTTGCATTATAGGCCCCAGGGTGCCCCCTGGCCCTCCACCTAGGGGCATCTGACCCCAGCAAGCTACCCAGGGGTCCACCTCTCTCCCTGGACTTGCATTATAGGACCCAGGTTGCCCCCTGGCCCTCCACCTAGGGGCATCTGACCCCAGCAAGCTACCTAGGGGTCCACCTCTCTCCCTGGACTTGCAGTATAGGACCCAGGGTGCCCTCTGGCCCTCCACCTAGGGGCCTCTGACCCTAGCAAACTACCCAGGGGTCCACCTCTCTCCCTGGACTTGCTGTAGAGGCCCCAGGGTGACCCTTGTCCCTCCACCTAGGGGCCTATGACCCCAGCAAGCTACCCAGGGGTCCACCTCTCTCCCTAGACTTGCAGACAAGGCCCTAGGCTGCCCTCTGGCCCTCCACCTAGGGGCCTCTGACCCCAGCAAGCTACCCAGGGCTCCACCTCTCTCCCTGGACTTGCAGTAGAGGCCCCAGGGTGCCCCGTGGCCCTCCACCTAGGGGCCTCTGACCCCAGCAAGCTACCCAGGGCTCCAACTCTCTCCCTGGACTTGTAGTAGAGGCCCTAGGCTGCCCTCTGGCCCTCCACCTAGGGGCCTCTGACCCCAGCAAGCTACCCAGGTTCCTACCTATCTCCCTGGACTTGCAGTAGAGTCCCCAGGGAGCCCCATGGCCCTCCACCTAGGGCCCTCTGACCCCAGCAAGCTACCCAGGGCTAAAACTCTCTCCCTGGACTTGCAGTATAGGCCTCAGAGTGCCCCCTGGTCATCCACCTAGGGGCCCCCAACCCAAGCAAGCTATCCAGGGGTCCACATCTCTCCCTGGACGTGCAGTAGACAACCCTGGGTGCCCCCTGCCCCTCCACCTAGGGGCCTTTGACCCCAGCAGTCTACCCAGGGGTCCACCTCTCTCCATGGACTTAAAGTAGAGGCCCCAGGGTGCCCCCTGGCCCTCCACCTAGGGGCCTCTGAGTCCAGCAAGCTACCCAGGGGTCCACATCTCTCCTTGGACTTGCAGTAGAGGCCCCAGGGTACCCAGTGGCCCTCCACCTAGGGGCCTCTGAACCCAGCAAGCTACCCAGGGGTCCAGCTCTCTTTCTGGACTTGCAATAGAGGCCCCAGGGTGCCCCCTTGCCCTCCACCCAAGGGCTACTGACCCCAGCAAGCTACCCTGGGCTCCACCTCTCTCCCTGGACTTGTAGTAGAGGCCCTAGGCTGCCCTCTGGCCCTCCACCTAGGGGCCTTTGACCCCAGCAAGCTACCCAGGGCTCCACCTCTCTTCCTGGACTTGCAGTAGAGGCCCCAGGGTGCCTATTGGCCCTCCACCTAGGGGCCTCTGACCCCAGCAAGCTACCCAGGGGTCAACCTGTCTTCCTGGACTTGCAGTAGAGTCCCCAGGGTGCCCCATGGCCCTCCACCTAGGGCCCTCTGATCCCAGCAAGCTACCCAGGGCTCCAACTCTCTCCCTGGACTTGCAGTATAGGCCCCAGGGTGCCCCCTGGTCCTCCACCCAGGGGCCTCTGACACCAGCAAGCTACCCAGGGGTCCACCTCTCTCCCTGGACTTGCAGTAGAGGCCCCAGGGTGCCCCGTGGCCCTCCCCCTAGGGGCCTCTGACACCAGCATGCTTCCCAGTGGTCCACCTCTCTCCCTAGACTTGCAGTAGAGGCCCCAGGGTGACCCTTGGCCCTCCACCTAGGGGCCTCTGACCCCAGCAAGCTACCCTAGGTCCTACCTATCTCCCTGGACTTGCTGTAGAGCCCCCAGGGTGCCCCATGGCTCTCCACCTAGGGCCCTCTGACCCCAGCAAGCTACCCAGGGGTCCACATCTCTCCCTGGACTTGCAGTATAGGCCACAGGGTGCCCCCTTGCCCTCCACCTGGGGGCCTCTGACCCCAGCAAGCTACCCAGGGCTCCACTTCTCTCCCTGGACTTGCTGTAGAGTCCCCAGGGTGACCCTTGGCCCTCCACTTCTCTCCCTGGACTTGCAGTAGAGGCCCCAGGGTGCCCCCTTGCCCTCCACCCAGGGGCTACTGACCCCAGCAAGCTACCCAGGGCTCCACCTCTCTCCCTGGACTTGCTGTATAGGCCCCAGGGTGCCCCCTGGCCCTCCACCTAGGGACATCTGACCCCAGCAAGCTACCCAGGGGTCCACCTCTCTCCCTGGACTTGCAGTATAGGACCCAGGGTGCCCCCTGGCCCTCCACCTAGGGGCATCTGACACCAGCAAGCTACCCTGGGGTCCACCTATCTCCCTGGACTTGCAGTATAGGCCCCAGGGTGCCCTCTGGCCTTCCACCTAGGGGCCTCTGACCCTAGCAAACTACCCTGGAGTCCACCTCTCTCCCTGGACTTGCAGTAGAGGCCCCAGGGTGCCCCTTGGCCCTCCACCTAGGGGCCTCTGATTCCAGCAAGCTACCCTGGGCTCTACCTCTCTCCCTGGACTTGTAGGGTACCCCGTGGCCCTCCACCTAGGGGCCTCTGAACCCAGCAAGCTACCCAGCAAGCTACCCAGGGGTCCAGCTCTCTCCCTGGACTTGCAATAGAGGCCCCAGGGTGCCCCCTTGCCCTCCACCCAAGGCCCCAGGGTGCCCCCTGGTCCTCCACCTATTGGCCTCTGACCCTAACAAACTACACAGGGGTCCACCTCTCTCCCTGGACTTGCAGTAAAGGCCCCAGGGTGCCCCATGGCCCTCCAACTAGGGACCTCTGACCCCAGCAAGCTACCCAGGGTCCTACCTATCTCCCTGGACTTGCAATAGGGGCCCCAGGGTGCCCCTTTGCCCTCCACCCAAGAGCTACTGACCCCAGCAAGCTACCCTGGGCTCCACCTCTCTCCCTGGGCTTGTAGTAGAGGCCCTGGGCTGCCCTCTGGCCCTCCACCTAGGGGCCTTTGACCCCAGCAAGCTACCCAGGGGTCCACCTCTCTCCCTGGACTTGAAGTAGAGGCCCCAGGGTGCCCATTGGCCTTCCATCTAGGGGTCTCTGACACCAGCAAGCTACCGAGCGGTCCACCTCTCTCCTTGGACTTGCAGTATAGGCCCCAGGGTGCCCCTTGGCCCTCCACCTAGGGGCATCTGACCCCAGCAAGCTACCTAGGGGTCCACCTCTCTCCCTGTACTTGCAGTATAGGACCCAGGGTGCCCCCTGGCCCTCCACCTAGGGGCATCTGACACCAGCAAGCTACCCAAGGGTCCACCTCTCTCCCTGGACTTGCAGTATAGGCCCCAGGGTGCCCTCTGGCCCTCCACCTAGGGTCCTCTGACCCTAGCAAACTACCCAGGGGTCCACCTCTCTCCCTGGACTTGCTGTAGAGGCCCCAGTGTGACCCTTGGCCCTCCACCTAAAGGCCTCTGACCCCAGCAAGCTGCCCAGGGGCCTGCCTATCTCCCTGGACTTGCAGTAGAGTCCCCAGGGTGCCCCATGGCCCTCCACATAGGGCCCTCTGACACCAGCAAGCTACCCAAGGGTCCACCTATCTCCCTGGACTTGCAGTATAGGCCACAGGGTGGCCCTTGCCTTCCACCGAGGGGCCTCTGACCCCAGAAGCTACCCAGGGCTCCACTTCTCTCCCTGGACTTGCAGTAGAGGCCCCAGGGTACCCCGTGGCCCTCCACCTAGGGGCCTCTGAGTCCAGCAAGCTACCCAGGGGTCCACATCTCTCCCTGGACTTGCAGTAGACGCTGCTGGGTGCCCCCTGGCCCTCCATCTAGGGACCTCTGACCCCAGCAAGCTACCCAGGGGTCCACCTCTCTCCCTGAACTTTTAGTAGAGGCCCTAGGCTGCTCTCTGGCCCTCAACCTAGGGGCCTCTGACACCAGCAAGCTACCCAGGGCTTCACCTCTCTCCCTGGACTTGCAGTAGAGGCCCCAGGGTGCCCATTGGCCCTCCACCTAAGGGCCTCTGACCCCAGCAAGCTACCTAGGGGTCCACCTCTCTCCCTGGACTTGCAGTAGAGGCCCCAGGGTGCCCCTTGGCCCTCCACCTTTGGGCCTCTGACCCCAGCAAGCTACCCAGGGGTCCACATCTCTCCCTGGACTTGCAGTAGACGCCCCTGGGTGCCCCCTGGCTCTCCACCTAGGGGCCTCTGACCCCAGCAAGCTATCCAGGGGTCAACATCTCTCCCTGGACTTATAGTAGAGGCCCTACGGTGCCCCCTAGCCCTCCCCCTAGGGGCCTCTGACACCAGCAAGCTTCCCAGTGATTCACCTCTCTCACTGGACTTGCAGTAGAGGCCCCAGGTTGACCCTTGGCCCTCCACCTTGGGGCCTCTGACCCCAGCAAGCTGCCCAGGGGCCTGCCTATCTCCCTGGACTTGCAGTAGAGTCCCCAGGGTGCCCCATGGCCCTCCACATTGGGGCCTCTGACCCCAGCAAGCTACCCAGGGCTCCAACTCTCTCCCTGGACTTGAAGTAGAGGCCCCAGGGAGCCCCCTTGCCCTCCACCCAGGGGCTACTGACCCCAGCAAGCTACCCAGGGCTCTACCTCTCTCCCTGAACTTGCAGTAGAGGCCCCAGGGTACCACGTGGCCCTCCACCTAGGGGCCTCTGACCCCAGCAAGCTACCCAGGGGCCTACCTTATTCCCTGGACTTGCAGTAGAGTCCCCAGTGAGCCCCCTTGCCCTCCACCCAGGGGTACTGACCCCAGCAAGCTACCCAGGGCTCCACCTCTCTCCCTAGACTTGCGGTAGAGACCCCAGGGTGCCCCCTTTCCCTCCACCCAGGGGCTACTGACCCCAGCAAGCTACCCAGGGCTCCACCTCTCTCCCTGGACTCTCAGTAGAGGCCCCAGGGTACCCCGTGGCCCTCCACCTAGGGGCCTCTGAGTCCAGCAAGCTACCCAGGGGTCCACATCTCTCTCTGGACTTGCAGCAGAGGCCCCAGGGTACCCCGTGGCCCTCCACCTAGGGGCCTCTGAACCCAGCAAGCTTCCCAGGGGTCCAGCTCTCTCCCTGGACTTGCAATAGAGGCCCCAGGGTGCCCCCTTGCCCTCCACCCAAGGGCTACTGAACCCAGCCAGCTACCCAGGGCTCCACCTCTCTCCCTGGACTTGTAGTAGAGGCCCTAGGCTGCCCTCTGACCCTCCACCTAGGGGCCTCTGACCCCAGCAAGCTACGCAGGGCTCCAACTCTCTCCCTGGACTTGCAGTAGAGGCCCCAGGGAGCCCCCTTGCCCTCCACCCAGGGGTACTGACCCCAGCAAGCTACCCAGGGCTCCACCTCTCTCCCTAGACTTGCAGTAGAGGCCCCAGGGTGCCCCCTTTCCCTCCACCCAGGGACTACTGACCCCAGCAAGCTACCCAGGGCTCCACCTCTCTCCCTGGACTCTCAGTAGAGGCCCCAGGGTACCCCGTGGCCCTCCACCTAGGGGCCTCTGAGTCCAGCAAGCTACCCAGGGGTCCACATCTCTCCCTGGACTTGGAGTAGAGTCCCCAGGGTGCCCCATGGCCCTCCACCTAGGGGCCTCTGACCCCAGCAAGCTACCCAGGGCTCCAACTCTATCCCTGGACTTGCAGTAGAGGCCCCAGGGAGCCCCCTTGCCCTCCACCCAGGGGCTACTGACCCCAGCAAGCTACCCAGGGCTCCACCTCTCTCCCTGAACTTGCAGTAGAGGCCCCAGGGTACCCCGTGGCCCTCCACCTAGGGGCCTCTGACCCCAGCAAGCTACCCAGGGGCCTACCTTATTCCCTGGACTTGCAGTAGAGTCCCCAGGGATCCCCCTTGCCCTCCACCCAGGGGTACTGACCCCAGCAAGCTACCCAGGGCTCCACCTCTCTCCCTAGACTTGCAGTAGAGGCCCCAGGGTGCCCCCTTTACCTCCACCCAGGGGCTACTGACCCCAGCAAGCTACCCAGGGCTCCACCTCTCTCCCAGGACTCTCAGTAGAGGCCCCAGGGTACCCCGTGGCCCTCCACCTAGGGGCCTCTGAGTCCAGCAAGCTACCCAGGGGTCCACATCTCTCCCTGGACTTGCAGCAGAGGCCCCAGGGTACCCCGTGGCCCTTCACCTAGGGGCCTCTGAACCCAGCAAGCTACCCAGGGGTCCAGCTCTCTCCCTGGACTTGCAATAGAGGCCCCAGGGTGCCCCCTTGCCCTCCACCCAAGGGCTACTGAACCCAGCAAGCTACCCAGGGCTCCACCTCTCTCCCTGGACTTGTAGTAGAGGCCCTAGGCTGCCCTCTGGCCCTCCACCTAGGGGCCTCTGACCCCAGCAAGCTACGCAGGGCTCCAACTCTCTCCCTGGACTTGCAGTAGAGGCCCCAGGGAGCCCCCTTGCCCTCCACCCAGGGGTACTGAACCCAGCAAGCTACCCAGGGCTCCACCTCTCTCCCTGGACTTGTAGTAGAGGCCCTAGGCTGCCCTCTGGCCCTCCACCTAGGGGCCTTTGACCCCAGCAAGCTACCCAGGGGTCCACCTTTCTCCCTGGACTTGAAGTAGAGGCCCCAGGGTGCCCATTGGCACTCCACCTAGGGGTCTCTGACCCCAGCAAGCTACCGAGCGGTCCACCTCTCTCCTTGGACTTGCAGTATAGGCCCCAGGGTGCCCCCTGGCCCTCCACCTAGGGGCATCTGACCCCAGCAAGCTACCTAGGGGTCCACCTCTCTCCCTGGACTTGCAGTATAGGACCCAGGGTGCCCCTGGCCCTCCACCTAGGGGCATCTGACACCAGCAAGCTACCCAAGGGTCCACCTCTCTCCCTGGACTTGCAGTATAGGCCCCAGGGTGCCCTCTGGCCCTCCACCTAGGGTCCTCTGACCCTAGCAAACTACCCAGGGGTCCACCTCTCTCCCTGGACTTGCTGTAGAGGCCCCAGGGTGACCCTTGGCCCTCCACCTAGGGGCCTCTGACCCCAGCAAGCTGCCCAGGGGCCTGCCTATCTCCCTGGACTTGCAGTAGAGTCCCCAGGGTGCCCCATGGCCCTCCACGTAGGGCCCTCTGACCCCAGCAAGCTACCCAAGGGTCCACCTATCTCCCTGGACTTGCAGTATAGGCCACAGGGTGCCCCCTTGCCTTCCACCTAGGGGCCTCTGACCCCAGAAGCTACCCAGGGCTCCACTTCTCTCCCTGGACTTGCAGTAGAGGCCCCAAGGAGCCCCCTTGCCCTCCACCCAGGGGTACTGAACCCAGCAAGCTACCCAGGGCTCCACCTCTCGACCTGGACTTGTAGTAGAGGCCCTAGGCTGCCCTCTGGCCCTCCACCTAGGGGCCTTTGACCCCAGCAAGCTACCCAGGGGTCCACCTTTCTCCCTGGACTTGAAGTAGAGGCCCCAGGGTGCCGATTGGCCCTCCACCTAGGGGTCTCTGACCCCAGCAAGCTACCGAGCGGTCCACCTCTCTCCTTGGACTTGCAGTATAGGCCCCAGGGTGCCCCCTTGCCTTCCACCTAGGGGCCTCTGACCCCAGCAAGCTACCCAGGGGTCCACATCTCTCCCTGGACTTGCAGTAGACGCTGCTGGGTGCACCCTGGCCCTCCATCTAGGGGTCTCTGACCCCAGCAAGCTACCCAGGGGTCCACCTCTCTACCTGAACTTTTAGTAGAGGCCCCAGGGTGCCCCCTGGCCCTCCACCTATGGGCCTCTGACCCCAGCAAGCTACCCAGGGGTCCACATCTCTCCTTGGACTTGCAGTGGAGGCCCCTGGGTGCCCCCTGGCCCTCCACCTAGGGTCCTCTGACCCCAGCAAGCTACCCGGGTGTCCAGCTCTCTCCCTTGACTTGCAATAGAGGCCCCAGGGTGCCCCCTTGCCCTCCACCCAGGGGCTACTGACCCCAGCAAGCTACCCAGGGCTCCACCTCTCTCCCTGGACTTGTAGTATAGGCCCTAGGCTGCCCTCTGGCCCTCCACCTAGGGGCCTCTGACACCAGCAAGCTACCCAGGTTTTCACCTCTCTCCCTGGACTTGCAGTAGAGGCCCCAGGGTGCCCATTGTCCCTCCACCTAGGGGCCTCTGACCCCAGCAAGCTACCCAGGGGTCCACCTCTCTCCCTGGACTTGCAGTAGAGGCCCCAGGGTGCCCCTTGGCCCTCCACCTTTAGGCCTCTGACCCCAGCAAGCTACCCAGGGGTCCACATCTCTCCCTGGACTTGCAGTAGACGCCCCTGGGTGCCCCCTGGCCCTCCACCTAGGGGCCTCTGACCCCAGCAAGCTACCCAGGGGTCAACATCTCTCCCTGGACTTATAATAGAGGCCCTACGGTGCCCCTTGGCCCTCCCCTTAGGGGCCTCTGACACCAGCAAGCTTCCCAGTGATTCACCTCTCTCACTGGACTTGCAGTAGAGGCCCCAGGTTGACCCTTGGCCCTCCACCTTGGGGCCTCTGACCCCAGCAAGCTGCCCAGGGGCCTGCCTATCTCCCTGGACTTGCAGTAGAGTCCCCAGGGTGCCCCATGGCCCTCCACCTAGGGGCCTCTGACCCCAGCAAGCTACCCAGGGCTCCAACTCTCTCCCTGGACTTGCAGTAGAGGCCGCAGGGAGCCCCCTTGCCCTCCACCTAGGGGCTACTGACCCCAGCAAGCTACCCAGGGCTCCACCTCTCTCCCTGAACTTGCAGTAGAGGCCCCAAGGTACCCCGTGGCCCTCCACCTAGGGGCCTCTGACCCCAGCAAGCTACCCAAGGGCCTACCTTATTCCCTGGACTTGCAGTAGAGTCCCCAGGGAGCCCCCTTGCCCTCCACCCAGGGGTACTGACCCCAGCAAGCTACCCAGGGCTCCACCTCTCTCCCTAGACTTGCAATAGAGGCCCCAGGGTGCCCCCTTTCCCTCCACCCAGGGGCTACTGACCCCAGCAAGCTACCCAGGGCTCCACCTCTCTCCCTGGACTCTCAGTAGAGGCCCCAGGGTACCCCGTGGCCCTCCACCTAGGGGCCTCTGAGTCCAGCAAGCTACCCAGGGGTCCACATCTCTCTCTGGACTTGCAGCAGAGGCCCCAGGGTACCCCGTGGCCCTCCACCTAGGGGCCTCTGAACCCAGCAAGCTACCCAGGGGTCCAGCTCTCTCCCTGGACTTGAAATAGAGGCCCCAGGGTGCCCCCTTGCCCTCCACCCAAGGGCTACTGAACCCAGCAAGCTACCCAGGGGTCCAGCTCTCTCCCTGGACTTGTAGTAAAGGCCCTAGGCTGCCCTCTGGCCCTCCACCTAGGGGCCTCTGACTCCAGCAAGCTTACCAGGGCTCCACTTCTCTCCCTGGATTTGCAGTAGAGGCCCCAGGGTGCCCATTGGCCCTCCACCTAGGGGCCTCTGACCCCAGCAAGCTACCCAGGGGCCTACCTTATTCCCTGGACTTGCAGTAGAGTCCCCAGGGTGCCCCATGGCCCTCCACCTAGGGCCCTCTGACCCCAGCAAGCTACCCAGTGCTCCAACTCTCTCCCTGGACTTGCAGTATAGGCCCCAGGGTGCCCCCTGGTCCTCCACCTAGGGGCCCCTGACCCAAGCAAGCTGCCCAGGGGTCCACCTCTCTCCCTGGACTTGCAATAGAGGCCCCAGGAAGCCCCTTGGCCCTCCCCCTAGGGGCCTCTGACACCAGCAAGCTACCCTGGGCTCCACCTCTCTCCCTGGACTTGTAGTAGAGGCCCTAGGCTGTCCTCTGGCCCTCCACCTAGGGGCCTCTGACCCCAGCAAGCTACCCAGGGCTCCACCTCTCTCCCTGGACTTGCAGTAGAGGCCCCAGGGTGCCCATTTGCCCTCCACCTAGGGGTCTCTGACCCCAGCAAGCTACCGAGGGGTCCACCTCTCTCCCTGGACTTGCAATAGAGGCCCCAGGGTGCCCCGTGCACCTCCACCTAGGGGCCTCTGACCCCAGCAAGCTACCCAGGGGTCCACATCTCTCCCTTGTCTTGCAGTAGACGCCGCTGAGTGCCCCATGGCCCTCCACCTTGGGGCCTCTGACCCCAGCAAGCTACCCAGGGGTCCACCTCTCTCCCTGGACTTTTAGTAGAGGCCCCAGGGTGCCCCTGGCCCTCCACCTAGGGGCCTCTGTCCCCAGCAAACTACCCTGGAGTCCACATCTCTTCCTGGACTTGCAGTTGAGGCCCCAGGGTGCCCCGTGTCCCTCCACCTAGGGGCCTCTGACCCCAGCAAGCTACCCAGGGATCCACATCTCTCCTTGGACTTGCAGTGGAGGCCCCTGGGTGCCCCCTGGCCTTCCACCTAGGGGCCTCTGACCCTAGCAAGCTACCCGGGGGTCCAGCTCTCTTCCTGGACTTGCAATAGGGGCCCCAGGGTGTCCCCTTGCCCTCCACCCAGGGGCTACTGACCCCAGCAAGCTACTCAGGGCTCCACCTCTCTCCCTGGACTTGTAGTAGAGGCCCTAGGCTGCCCTCTGGCCCTCCACCCAGGGCCCTCTGACCCCAGCAAGCTACCCAGGGCTCCATCTCTCTCCCTGGACTTGCAGTAGAGGCCCCAGGGTGCCCCTTGGCCCTCCACCTAGGGGCCTCTGACCCCAGCAAGCTTCCCAGTGGTCCACCTCTCTCCCTAGACTTGCAGTAGAGGCCCCAGTGTGACCCTTGGCCCTCCACCTAGGGGCCTCTGACCCCAGCAAGCTACCCAGGGTCCTACCTATCTCCCTGTACTTGCAGTAGAGTCCCCAGGGTGCCCCATGGCCCTCCACCTAGGGCCCTCTGACCCCAGCAAGCTACCCAGGGCTCCAACTCTCTCCCTGGACTTGCAGTATAGGCCTCAGGGTGCCCCCTGGTCCTCCACCTAGGGGCCCCTGACCCAAACAAGCTGCCCAGGGGTCCACCTCTCTCCCTGGACTTGCAATAGAGGCCCCAGCGTGCCCCTTGGCCCTCCACCTAAGGGCCTCTGACCCCAGAAAGCTACCCAGGGGTCCACCTCTGTCCCTAGACTTGCAGACTAGGCCCCAGGGTGACCCTTGGCCCTCCACCTAGGGGCTTCTGACCCCAGCAAGCTGCCCAGGGGTCTGCCTATCTCCCTGGACTTGCAGTAGAGTCCCCAGGGTGCCCCATGGCCCTCCACCTAGGGCCCTCTGACCCCAGCAAGCTACCCAGGGGCCCACATCTCTCCCTGGACTTGCAACAGAGGCCCCAGGGTGCCCCGTGACCCTCCACCTAGGGGCCTCTGACCCCAGCAAGCTACCCAGGAGTCCACATCTCTCCCTGGACTTGCAGTAGACACCCCTGGGTGCCCCCTGGCCATACACCTAGGGGCCTTTGACCCCAGCAAGCTACCCAGGGGTCCACCTCTCTCCATGGACTTATAGTAGAGGCCCCAGGGTGCCCCCTGGCACTCCACCTAGGGGCATCTGAGTCCAGCAAGCTACCCTGGGCTCCACATCTCTCCCTGGACTTGTAGTAGAGGCCCTAAGCGGCCTTCTGGTCCTCCACCTAGGGGCCTCTGACCCCAGCAAGCTAACCAGGGCTCCACCTCTCTCCCTGGACTTGCAGTAGAGGCCCCAGGGTGCCCATTGGCCCTCCACCTAGGGGTCTCTGACCCCAGCAAGCTACCCAAGGGTCCGCCTCTGACCCCAGCAAGCTGCCCAGAGGCCTGCCTATCTCCCTGGACTTGCAGTTGAGGCCCCAGGGTGCCCCATGGCCCTCCACCCAGGGCCCTCTGACTCCAGCAAGCTAACTAGGGCTCCACTTCTCTACCTGGACTTGCAGTAGAGGCCCCAGGGTGCCCCGTGGCCCTCCACCTAGGGGCCTCTGAACCCAGCAAGCTACCCAGGGGTCCAGCTCTCTCCCTGGACTTGCAATAGAGGCCCCAGGGTGCCCCCTTGCCCTCCACCCAGGGGCTACTGACCCCAGCAAGCTACACAGGGCTCCACTTCTCTCCCTGGACTTGTAGTAGAGGCCCCAGGGTGCCCATTGGCCCTCCACCAAGGGGCCTCTGACCCCAGCAAACTACCCAGGGCTCCACCTCTCTTCCTGGACTTGCAGTAGAGTCCCCAGGGTGCCCCATGGCCCTCCACCTAGGGCCCTCTGACCCCAGCAAGCTACCCAGGGGTCCAGCTCTCTCCCTGGACTTGCAATAGAGGCCCCAGGTTGCCCCCTTGCCCTCCACCCAAGGGCTACTGACCCCAGCAAGCTACCCTGGGCTCCACATCTCTCCCTGGACTTGTAGTAGAGGCCCTAGGCTGCCCTCTGGTCCTCCACCTAGGGGCCTCTGACCCCAGCAAGCTACCCAGGGGTCCAGCTCTCCCCCTGGACTTGCAATAGAGGCCCCAGGTTGCCCCCTTGCCCTCCACCCAAGGGCTACTGACCCCAGCAAGCTACCCAGGGCTGCACCTCTCTCCCTGGACTTGCAGTAGAGGCCCCAGGGTACCCCGTAGCCCTCCACCTATGGGCTTCTGACCCCAGCAAGCTACTCAGGGGTCCACATCTCTCCCTGGACTTGCAGTAGAAGCCCCAGGGTACCCCGTGGCCCTCCACCCAGGGGCTACTGACCCCAGCAAGCTACGCAGGGCTCCACTTCTCTCCCTGGACTTGTAGTAGAGGCCCTGGGCTGCCCTCTGGCCCTCCACCTAGGGGCCTCTGACCCCAGCAAGCTACCCAGGGTTCCACCTCTCTCCCTGGACTTATAGGCGAGGCCCCACGGTGCCCCCTGGCCCTCCACCTAGGGGCCTCTGACCCCAGCAAACTACCCAGGGGTCCACCTCTCTTCCTGGACTTGCAGTAGAGTCCCCAGGGTGCCCCATGGCCCTCCACCCAGGGCCCTCTGACCCCAGCAAGCTACCCAGGGCTCCAACTCTCTCCCTGGACTTGCAGTATAGGCCCCAGGGTGCCCCCTGGTCCTCCACCTAGGGGCCTCTGACCCTAGCAAACTACACAGGGGTCCACTTCTCTCCCTGGACTTGCTGTAGAGGCCCCAGGGTGCCCCGTGGCCCTCCACCTAGGGGCCTCTGACCCCAGCAAGCTACCCTGGGGTCCACCTCTCTTCTGGACTTGCAGTAGAGGCCCCAGGGTGCCCCATGACCCTCCACCTAGGGTTCTCTGACCCCAGCAAGCTACAGAGGGGTCCACCTCTCTCCCTGGACTTGCAGTAGAGGCCCCAGGGTGACACTTGGCCCTCCACCTAGGGGCCTCTGACCCCAGCAAGCCACCCAGGGTCCTACCTATCTCCCTGGACTTAAAGTAGACTCCCCAGGGTGCCCCATGGCCCTCCACCTAGGGCCCTCTGACCCCAGCAAGCTACCCAGGGCTCCACCTCTCTCCCTGGACTTGCAATAGAGGCCCCAGGGTGCCCCTTGGCCCTCCACCTAGGGGCCTCTGACCACAGAAAGCTACAGAGGGGTCCACCTCTCTCCCTAGACTTGCAGACTAGGCCCCAGGGTGACCCTTGGCCCTCCACCTAGGGGCCTCTGACCCCAGCAAGCTGCCCAGGGGCCTGCCTATTTCCCTGGACTTGCAGTAGAGGCCCCAGGGTGCCCCATGGCCCTCCACCTAGGGCCCTCTGACCCCAGCAAGCTATCCAGGGGTCCACATCTCTCCCTGGACTTGCAACAGAGGCCCCAGGGTGCCCCGTGACCCTCCACCTAGGGGCCTCTGACCCCAGCAAGCTACGCAGGGGTCCACATCTCTCCCTGGACTTGCAGTAGACACCCCTGGGTGCCCCCTGCCCCTCCACCTAGGGGCCTTGACCCCAGTAAGCTACCCAGGGGTCCACCTCTTTCCATGGACTTATAGTAGAGGCCCCAGGGTGCCCCCTGGCCCTCCACCTAGGGGCCTCTGAGTCCATCAAGCTACCCAGGGGTCCAGCTCTCTCCCTGGACTTGCAATAGAGGCCCCAGGGTGCCCCCTTGCCCTCCACCCAAGGGCTACTGACCCCAGCAAGCTACCCTGGGCTCTACCTCTCTCCCTGGACTTGTAGTAGAGGCCCTAGGCTGCCCTCTGGTCCTCCACCTAGGGGCCTCTGAGTCCAGCAAGCTACCCAGGGGTCCACATCTCTCCCTGGACTTGCAGTAGAGGCCCCAGGGTACCCCGTGGCCCTCCACCTAGGGGCCTCTGAACCCAGCAAGCTACCCAGGGGTCCAGCTCTCTCCCTGGACTTGCAATAGAGGCCCCAGGGTGCCCCCTTGCCCTCCACCCAAGGGCTACTGACCCAAGCAAGCTACCCTGGGCTCCACCTCTCTCCCTGGACTTGTAGTAGAGAACCTAGGCTGCCATCTGGCCCTCCACCTAGGGGCCTTTGACCCCAGCAAGCTACCCAGGGCTCCACCTCTCTCCCTGGACTTGCAGTAGAGGCCCCAGGGTGCCCATTGTCCCTCCACCTAGGGGCCTCTGACCCCAGCAAGCTACCCAGGGGTCCACCTCTCTCCCTGGACTTGCAGTAGAGGCCCCAGGGTGCCCATTGGCCCTCCACCTTTAGGCCTCTGACCCCAGCAAGCTACCCAGGGGTCCATATCTCTCCCTGGACTTGCAGTAGACGCCCCTGGGTGCCCCCTGGCCCTCCACCTAGGGGCCTCTGACCCCAGCAAGCTACCCAGGGGTCAACATCTCTCCCTGGATCTATAATAGAGGCCCTACGGTGCCCCTTGGCCCTCCCCCTAGGGGCCTCTGACACCAGCAAGCTTCCCAGTGATTCACCTCTCTCACTGGACTTGCAGTAGAGGCCCCAGGTTGACCCTTGGCCCTCCACCTTGGGGCCTCTGACCCCAGCAAGCTGCCCAGGGGCCTGCCTATCTCCCTGGACTTGCAGTAGAGTCCCCAGGGTGCCCCATGGCCCTCCACCTAGGGGCCTCTGACCCCAGCAAGCTACCCAGGGCTCCAACTCTCTCCCTGGACTTGCAGTAGAGGCCCCAGGGAGCCCCCTTGCCCTCCACCTAGGGGCTACTGACCCCAGCAAGCTACCCAGGGCTCCACCTCTCTCCCTGAACTTGCAGTAGAGGCCCCAGGGTACCCCGTGGCCCTCCACCTAGGGGCCTCTGACCCCAGCAAGCTACCCAGGGGCCTACCTTATTCCCTGGACTTGCAGTAGAGTCCCCAGGGAGCCCCCTTGCCCTCCACCCAGGGGTACTGACCCCAGCAAGCTACCCAGGGCTCCACCTCTCTCCCTAGACTTGCAGTAGAGGCCCCAGGGTGCCCCCTTTCCCTCCACCCAGGGGCTACTGACCCCAGCAAGCTACCCAGGGCTCCACCTCTCTCCCTGGACTCTCAGTAGAGGCCCCAGGGTACCCCGTGGCCCTCCACCTAGGGGCCTCTGAGTCCAGCAAGCTACCCAGGGGTCCACATCTCTCCCTGGACTTGCAGCAGAGGCCCCAGGGTACCCCGTGGCCCTCCACCTAGGGGCCTCTGAATCCAGCAAGCTACCCAGGGGTCCAGCTCTCTCCCTGGACTTGCAATAGAGGCCCCAGGGTGCCCCCTTGCCCTCCACCCAAGGGCTACTGACCCCAGCAAGCTATCCAGGGGTCCAGCTCTCTCCCTGGACTTGTAGTAAAGGCCCTAGGCTGCCCTCTGGCCCTCCACCTAGGGGCCTCTGACTCCAGCAAGCTTACCAGGGCTCCACTTCTTTCCCTGGATTTGCAGTAGAGGCCCCAGGGTGCCCATTGGCCCTCCACCTAGGGGCCTCTGAACCCAGCAAGCGACCCAGTGATTCACCTCTCTCACTCTACTTGCAGTAGAGGCCCCAGGTTGACCCTTGGCCCTCCACCTTGGGGCCTCTGACCCCAGCAAGCTGCCCAGGGGCCTGCCTATCTCCCTGGACTTGCAGTAGAAGCCCCAGGGTGCCCCATGGCCCTCCACCTAGGGGCCTCTGACCCCAGCAAGCTACCCAGGGCTCCACCTCTCTCCCTGGACTTGCAGTAGAGGCCCCAGAAAGCCCCCCTGCCCTCCACCCAGGGGCTACTGATCCCTGCAAGCTACCCAGGGCTCCACCTCTCTCCCTGTACTTGCAGTAGAGGCCCCAGGGTGCCCCGTGGCCCTCCACCTATGGCCCTCTGACCCCAGCAAGCTACCCAGTGCTCCAACTCTCTCCCTGGACTTGCAGTATAGGCCCCAGGGTGCCCCCTGGTCCTCCACTTAGGGGCCCCTGACCCAAGCAAGCTGCCCAGGGGTCCACCTCTCTCCCTGGACTTGCAATAGAGGCCCCAGGAAGCCCCTTGGCCCTCCCCCTAGGGGCCTCTGACACCAGCAAGCTACCCTGGGCTCCACCTCTCTCCCTGGACTTGTAGTAGAGGCCCTAGGCTGTCCTCTGGCCCTCCACCTAGGGGCCTCTGACCCCTGCAAGCTACCCAGGGCTCCACCTCTCTCCCTGGACTTGCAGTAGAGGCCCCAGGGTGCCCATTTGCCCTCCACCTAGGGGTCTCTGACCCCAGCAAGCTACCGAGGGGTCCACCTCTCTCCCTGGACTTGCAATAGAGGCCCCAGGGTGCCCCGTGCACCTCCACCTAGGGGCCTCTGACCCCAGCAAGCTACCCAGGGGTCCACATCTCTCCCTTCTCTTGCAGTAGACTCCGCTGAGTGCCCCATGGCCCTCCACCTTGGGGCCTCTGACCCCAGCAAGCTACCCAGGGGTCCACCTCTCTCCCTGGACTTTTAGTAGAGGCCCCAGGGTGCCCCTGGCCCTCCACCTAGGGGCCTCTGTCCCCAGCAAACTACCCTGGAGTCCACATCTCTTCCTGGACTTGCAGTTGAGGCCCCAGGGTGCCCCGTGTCCCTCCACCTAGGGGCCTCTGACCCCAGCAAGCTACCCAGGGATCCACATCTCTCCTTGGACTTGCAGTGGAGGCCCCTGGGTGCCCCCTGGCCTTCCACCTAGGGGCCTCTGACCCTAGCAAGCTACCCGAGGGTCCAGCTCTCTTCCTGGACTTGCAATAGAGGCCCCAGGGTGTCCCCTTGCCCTCCACCCAGGGGCTACTGACCCCAGCAAGCTACTCAGGGCTCCACCTCTCTCCCTGGACTTGTAGTAGAGGCCCTAGGCTGCCCTCTGGCCCTCCACCCAGGGCCCTTTGACCCCAGCAAGCTACCCAGGGCTCCATCTCTCTCCCTGGACTTGCAGTAGAGGCCCCAGGGTGCCCCTTGGCCCTCCACCTAGGGGCCTCTGACCCCAGCAAGCTTCCCAGTGGTCCACCTTTCTCCCTAGACTTGCAGTAGAGGCCCCAGTGTGACCCTTGGCCCTCCACCTAGGGGCCTCTGACCCCAGCAAGCTACCCAGGGTCCTACCTATCTCCCTGTACTTGCAGTAGAGTCCCCAGGGTGCCCCATGGCCCTCCACCTAGGGCCCTCTGACCCCAGCAAGCTACCCAGGGCTCCAACTCTCTCCCTGGACTTGCAGTATAGGCCTCAGGGTGCCCCCTGGTCCTCCACCTAGGGGCCCCTGACCCAAACAAGCTGCCCAGGGGTCCACCTCTCTCCCTGGACTTGCAATAGAGGCCCCAGCGTGCCCCTTGGCCCTCCACCTAAGGGCCTCTGACCCCAGAAAGCTACCCAGGGGTCCACCTCTGTCCCTAGACTTGCAGACTAGGCCCCAGGGTGACCCTTGGCCCTCCACCTAGGGGCCTCTGACCCCAGCAAGCTGCCCAGGGGCCTGCCTATCTCCCTGGACTTGCAGTAGAGTCCCCAGGGTGCCCCATGGCCCTCCACCTAGGGCCCTCTGACCCCAGCAAGCTACCCAGGGGCCCACATCTCTCCCTGGACTTGCAACAGAGGCCCCAGGGTGCCCCGTGACCCTCCACCTAGGGGCCTCTGACCCCAGCAAGCTACCCAGGAGTCCACATCTCTCCCTGGACTTGCAGTAGACACCCCTGGGTGCCCCCTGGCCCTACACCTAGGGGCCTTTGACCCCAGCAAGCTACCCAGGGGTCCACCTCTCTCCATGGACTTATAGTAGAGGCCCCAGGGTGCCCCCTGGCACTCCACCTAGGGGCATCTGAGTCCAGCAAGCTACCCTGGGCTCCACATCTCTCCCTGGACTTGTAGTAGAGGCCCTAGGCTGCCCT
Source organism: Danio rerio (assembly GCF_052040795.2). Taxonomy (NCBI): domain Eukaryota; kingdom Metazoa; phylum Chordata; class Actinopteri; order Cypriniformes; family Danionidae; genus Danio; species Danio rerio. The sequence goes on from NC_141030.1 coordinate 20,211,244, forward strand.
CTGGTCCTCCACCTAGGGGCCTCTGACCCCAGCAAGCTAACCAGGGCTCCACCTCTCTCCCTGGAATTGCAGTAGAGGCCCCAGGGTGCCCATTGGCCCTCCACCTAGGGGTCTCTGACCCCAGCAAGCTACCCAAGGGTCCGCCTCTGACCCCAGCAAGCTGCCCAGGGGCCTGCCTATCTCCCTGGACTTGCAGTAGAGTCCCCAGGGTGCCCCATGGCCCTCCACCCAGGGCCCTCTGACTCCAGCAAGCTATCTAGGGCTCCACTTCTCTACCTTGACTTGCAGTAGAGGCCCCAGGGTGCCCCGTGGCCCTCCACCTAGGGGCCTCTGAACCCAGCAAGCTACCCAGGGGTCCAGCTCTCTCCCTGGACTTGCAATAGAGGCCCCAGGATGCCCCCTTGCCCTCCACCCAGGGGCTACTGACCCCAGCAAGCTACACAGGGCTCCACTTCTCTCCCTGGACTTGTAGTAGAGGCCCCAGGGTGCCCATTGGCCCTCCACCAAGGGGCCTCTGACCCCAGCAAACTACCCAGGGCTCCACCTCTCTTCCTGGACTTGCAGTAGAGTCCCCAGGGTGCCCCATGGCCCTCCACCTAGGGCCCTCTGACCCCAGCAAGCTACCCAGGGGTCCAGCTCTCTCCCTGGACTTGCAATAGAGGCCCCAGGTTGCCCCCTTGCCCTCCACCCAAGGGATACTGACCCCAGCAAGCTACCCTGGGCTCCACATCTCTCCCTGGACTTGTAGTAGAGGCCCTAATCTGCCCTCTGTTCCTCCACCTAGGGGCCTCTGACCCCAGCAAGCTACCCAGGGGTCCAGCTCTCTCCCTGGACTTGCAATAGAGGCCCCAGGTTGCCCCCTTGCCCTACACCCAAGGGCTACTGACCCCAGCAAGCTACCCAGGGCTGCACCTCTCTCCCTGGACTTGCAGTAGAGGCCCCAGGGTACCCCGTAGCCCTCCACCTATGGGCTTCTGACCCCAGCAAGCTACTCAGGGGTCCACATCTCTCCCTGGACTTGCAGTAGAAGCCCCAGGGTACCCCGTGGCCCTCCACCCAGGGGCTACTGACCCCAGCAAGCTACGCAGGGCTCCACTTCTCTCCCTGGACTTGTAGTAGAGGCCCTGGGCTGCCCTCTGGCCCTCCACCTAGGGGCCTCTGACCCCAGCAAGCTACCCAGGGGTCCACCTCTCTCCCTGGACTTATAGGCGAGGCCCCACGGTGCCCCCTGGCCCTCCACCTAGGGGCCTCTGACCCCAGCAAGCTACCCTGGGCTCCACCTCTCTCCCTGGACTTGTAGTAGAGAACCTAGGCTGCCATCTGGCCCTCCACCTAGGGGCCTTTGACCCCAGCAAGCTACCCAGGGCTCCACCTCTCTCCCTGGACTTGCAGTATAGGCCCCAGGGTGCCCATTGGCCCTCCACCTAGGGGCCTCTGACCCCAGCAAGCTACCCAGGGGTCTACCTCTCTCCCTGGACTTGCAGTATAGGCCACAGGGTGCCCCCTGGCCCTCCAACTAGGGGCCTCTGAACCCAGCAAGCTACCCAGGTGTCCACCTCTCTCCTTGGACTTGCAGTATAGGCCCCAGGGTGCCCCCTGGCCCTCCACCTAGGGGCATCTGACCCCAGCAAGCTACCCAGGGGTCCACCTCTCTCCCTGGACTTGCAGTATAGGACCCAGGGTGCCCCATGGCCCTCCACCTAGGGGCATCTGACACCAGCAAGCTACCCAAGGGTCCACCTATCTCCCTGGACTTGCAGTATAGGCCCCAGGGTGCCCTCTGGCCCTCCACCTAGGGGCCTCTGACCCTAGCAAACTACCCAGGGGTCCACCTCTCTCCCTGGACTTGCTGTAGAGGCCCCAGTTGTGACCCTTGGCCCTCCACCTAGGGGCTTCTGACCCCAGCAAGCTGCCCAGGGGCCTGCCTATCTCCCTGGACATGCAGTAGAGTCCCCAGGGTGCCCCATGGCCCTCCACGTAGGGCCCTCTGACCCCAGCAAGCTACCCAAGGGTCCACCTATCTCCCTGGACTTGCAGTATAGGCCCCAGGGTGCCCTCTGGCACTCCACCTAGGGGCCTCTGACCCTAGCAAACTACCCAGGGGTCCACCTCTCTCCCTGGACTTGCTGTAGAGGCCCCAGGGTGACCCTTGGCCCTCCACCTAGGGGCTTCTGACCCCAGCAAGCTGCCCAGGGGCCTGCCTATCTCCCTGGACTTGCAGTAGAGTCCCCAGGGTGCCCCATGGCCCTCCACGTAGGGCCCTCTGACCCCAGCAAGCTACCCAGGGGTCCACCTCTCTCCCTGGACTTGCAGTATAGGACCCAGGGAGCCCCCTGGCCCTCCACCTAGGGGCATCTGACCCCAGCAAGCTACCTAGGGGTCCACCTCTCTCCCTGGACTTGCAGTATAGGACCCAGGGTGCCCTCTGGCCCTCCACCTAGGGGCCTCTGACCCTAGCAAACTACCCAGGGGTCCACCTCTCTCCCTGGACTTGCTGTAGAGGCCCCAGGGTGACCCTAGGCCCTCCACCTAGGGGCTTATGACCCCAGCAAGCTACCCAGGGGTCCACCTCTCTCCCTAGACTTGCAGACTAGGCCCTAGGCTGCCCTCTGGCCCTCCACCTAGGGGCCTCTGACCCCAGCAAGCTACCCAGGGCTCCAACTCTCTCCCTGGACTTGTAGTAGAGGCCCTAGGCTGCCCTCTGGCCCTCCACCTAGGGGCCTCTGACCCCAGCAAGCTACCCAGGGTCCTACCTATCTCCCTGGACTTGCAGTAGAGTCCCCAGGGAGCCCCATGGCCCTCCACCTAGGGCCCTCTGACCCCAGCAAGCTACCCAGGGCTAAAACTCTCTCCCTGGACTTGCAGTATAGGCCTCAGGGTGCCCCCTGGTCATCCACCTAGGGGCCCCCAACCCAAGCAAGCTATCCAGGGGTCCACATCTCTCCCTGGACGTGCAGTAGACAACCCTGGGTGCCCCCTGGCCCTCCACCTAGGGGCCTTTGACCCCAGCAGTCTACTCAGGGGTCCACCTCTCTCCATGGACTTAAAGTAGAGGCCCCAGGGTGCCCCCTGGCCCTCCACCTAGGGGCCTCTGATTCCAGCAAGCTACCCAGGGGTCCACATCTCTCCCTGGACTTGCAGTAGAGGCCCCAGGGTACCCAGTGGCCCTCCACCTAGGGGCCTCTGAACCCAGCAAGCTACCCAGGGGTCCAGCTCTCTTTCTGGACTTGCAATAGAGGCCCCAGGGTGCCCCCTTGCCCTCCACCCAAGGGCTACTGACCCCAGCAAGCTACCCTGGGCTCCACCTCTCTCCCTGGACTTGTAGTAGAGGCCCTAGGCTGCCCTCTGGCCCTCCATCTAGGGGCCTTTGACCCCAGCAAGCTACCCAGGGCTCCACCTCTCTTCCTGGACTTGCAGTAGAGGCCCCAGGGTGCCTATTGGCCCTCCACCTAGGGGCCTCTGACCCCAGCAAGCTACCCAGGGGTCCACCTGTCTTCCTGGACTTGCAGTAGAGTCCCCAGGGTGCCCCATGCCCCTCCACCTAGGGCCCTCTGACCCCAGCAAGCTACCCAGGGCTCCAACTCTCTCCCTGGACTTGCAGTATAGGCCCCAGGGTGCCCCCTGGTCCTCCACCTAGGGGCCTCTGACACCAGCAAGCTACCCAGGGGTCCACCTCTCTCCCTGGACTTGCAGTAGAGGCCCCAGGGTGCCCCGTGGCCCTCCCCCTAGGGGCCTCTGACACCAGCAAGCTTCCCAGTGATCCACCTCTCTCCCTAGACTTGCAGTAGAGGCCCCAGGGTGACCCTTGGCCCTCCACCTAGGGGCCTCTGACCCCAGCAAGCTACCCTGGGTCCTACCTATCTCCCTGGACTTGCAGTAGAGTCCCCTGGGTGCCCCATGGCCCTCCACCTAGGGGCCTCTGACCCCAGCAAGCTACCCAGGGCTCCAACTCTCTCCCTGGACTTGCAGTATAGGCCTCAGGGTGCCCCCTTGTCCTCCACCTAGGGGCCCCTGACCCAAGCAAGCTGCCCAGGGGTCCACCTCTCTCCCTGGACTTGCAATAGAGGCCCCAGGGTGCCCCTTGGCCCTCCACCTAGGGGCCTCTGACCCCAGAAAGCTACCCAGGGGTCCACCTCTCTCCCTAGACTTGCAGACTAGGCCCTAGGCTGCCCTCTGGCCCTCCACCTAGGGGCCTCTGACCCCAGCAAGCTACCCAGGGCTCCACCTCTCTCCCTGGACTTGCAGTAGAGGCCCCAGAGTGCCCATTGGCCCTCCACCTAGGGGTCTCTGACCCCAGCAAGCTACCGAGGGGTCTACCTCTCTCCCTGGACTTGCAATAGAGGCCCCAGGGTGCCCCGTGACCCTCCACCTAGGGGCCTCTGACCCCAGCAAGCTACCCAGGGGTCCACCTCTCTCCCTGGACTTGCAGTATAGGCCCCAGGGTGCCCCCTGGCCCTCCAACTAGGGGCCTCTGACCCCAGCAAGCTACCCAGGGGTCCACCTCTCTCCCTAGACTTGCAGACTAGGCTCCAGGGTGACCCTTGGACCTCCAACTAGGGGCTTCTGACCCCAGCAAGCTGCCCAGGGGCCTGTCCATCTCCGTGGACTTGCTGTAGAGCCCCCAGGGTGCCCCATGGCTCTCCACCTAGGGCCCTCTGACCCCAGCAAGCTACCCAGGGGTCCACATCTCTCCCTGGACTTGCAGTATAGGCCACAGGGTGCCCCCTTGCCCTCCACCTGGGGGCCTCTGACCCCAGCAAGCTACCCAGGGCTCCACTTCTCTCCCTGGACTTGTAGTAGAGGCCCTGGGCTGCCCTCTTGCCCTCCACCTAGGGGCCTCTGACCCCAGCAAGCTACCCAAGGGTCCACCTATCTCCCTGGACTTGCAGTATAGGCCCCAGGGTGCCCTCTGGCCCTCCACCTAGGGGCATCTGACCCTAGCAAACTACCCAGGGGTCCACCTCTCTCCCTGGACTTGCTGTAGAGTCCCCAGGGTGACCCTTGGCCCTCCACTTCTCTCCCTGGACTTGCAGTAGAGGCCCCAGGGTGCCCCCTTGCCCTCCACCCAGGGGCTACTGACCCCAGCAAGCTACCCAGGGCTCCACCTCTCTCCCTGGACTTGCAGTATAGGCCCCAGGGTGCCCCCTGGCCCTCCACCTAGGGACATCTGACCCCAGCAAGCTACCCAGGGGTCCACCTCTCTCCCTGGACTTGCAGTATAGGACCCAGGGTGCCCCCTGGCCCTCCACCTAGGGGCATCTGACACCAGCAAGCTACCCAGGGGTCCACCTATCTCCCTGGACTTGCAGTATAGGCCCCAGGGTGCCCTCTGGCCTTCCACCTAGGGGCCTCTGACCCTAGCAAACTACCGAGGGGTCTACCTCTCTCACTGGACTTGCTGTAGAGGCCCCAGGGTGCCCCTTGCCCTCCACCTAGGGGCCTCTGATTCCAGCAAGCTACCCTGGAGTCCACCTCTCTCCCTGGACTTGCAGTAGAGGCCCCAGGGTGCCCCTTGGCCCTCCACCTCGGGGCCTCTGACCCCAGCAAGCTACCCAGGGCTTCACCTCTCTCCCTGGACTTGCAGTAGAGGCCCCAGGGTGCCCATTGGCCCTCCACCTAGGGGCCTCTGACCCCAGCAAGCTACCGAGGGTTTTACCTCTCTCCCTAGACTTGCAGTAGAGGCCCCAGGGTGACCCTTGGCCCTCCACCTAGGGGCCTCTGACCCCAGCAAGCTACCCAGGGTCCTACCTATCTCCCTGGACTTGCAGTAGAGTCCCCAGGGTGCCCCCTGTCCCTCCACCTAGGGCCCTCTGACCCCAGCAAGCTACCCAGGGCTAAAACTCTCTCCCTGGACTTGCAGTATAGGCCTCAGGGTGCCCCCTGGTCCTCCACCTAGGGGCCCCCGACCCAAGCAAGCTGCCCAGGGGTCCACCTCTCTCCCTGGACTTGCAATAGAGGCCCCAGGGTGCCCCCTTGCCCTCCACCCAAGGGCTACTGACCCCAGCAAGCTACCCTGGGCTCTACCTCTCTTCCTGGACTTGTAGTAGAGGCCCTAGGCTGCCCTTTGGTCCTCCACCTAGGGGCCTCTGACCCCAGCAAGCTAACCAGGGCTCCACCTCTCTCCCTGGACTTGCAGTAGAGGCCCCAGGGTGCCCATTGGCCCTCCACCTAGGGGTCTCTGACCCCAGCAAGCTACCCAAGGGTCCGCCTCTGACCCCAGCAAGCTGCCCAGGGGCCTGCCTATCTCCATGGACTTGCAGTAGAGACCCCAGGGTGCCCCATGGCCCTCCACGTAGGGCCCTCTGACCCCAGCAAGCTACCCAGGGGTCCACATCTCTCCCTGGACTTGCAGTAGACGCCCCTGGGTGCCCACTGGCCCTCCACCTAGGGGCCTTTGACCCCAGCAAGCTACCCAGGGGTCCACCTCTCTCCATGGACTTATAGTAGAGGCCCCAGGGTGCCCCCTGGCCCTCCACCTAGGGGCCTCTGAGTCCAGCAAGCTACCCAGGGGTCCACATCTCTCCCTGGACTTGCAGTAGAGGCCCCAGGGTACCCCGTGGCCCTCCACCTAGGGGCCTCTGAACCCAGCAAGCTACCCAGGGGTCCAGCTCTCTCCCTGGACTTGCAATAGAGGCCCCAGGGTGCCCCCTTGCCCTCCACCCAAGGGCTACTGACCCCAGCAAGCTACCCTGGGCTCCACCTCTCTCCCTGGACTTGTAGTAGAGGCCCTAGGCTGCCCTCTGGCCCTCCACCTAGGGGCCTTTGACCCCAGCAAGCTACCCAGGGCTCCACCTCTCTCCCTGGACTTGCAGTAGAGGCCCCAGGGTGCCCATTGGCCCTCCACCTAGGGGCCTCTGACCCCAGCAAGCTACCCAGGGGTCCACCTCTCTCCCTGGACTTATAGGCGAGGCCCCAGGGTGCCCCCTGGCCCTCCACCTAGGGGCCTCTGACCCCAGCAAACTACCCAGCGGTCCACCTCTCTACCTGGACTTGCAGTAGAGTCCCCAGGGTGCCCCATGGCCCTCCACCTAGGGCCCTCTGACCCCAGCAAGCTACCCAGGGCTCCAACTCTCTCCCTGTACTTGCAGTATAGGCCCCAGGGTGCCCCCTGGTCCTCCACCTAGGGGCCTCTGACCCTAACAAACTACACAGGGGTCCAGCTCTCTCCCTGGACTTGCAGTAGAGGCCCCAGGGTGCCCCATGGCCCTCCAACTAGGGACCTCTGACCCCAGCAAGCTACCCAGGGTCCTACCTATCTCCCTGGACTTGCAATAGGGGCCCCAGGGTGCCCCTTTGCCCTCCACCCAAGAGCTACTGACCCCAGCAAGCTACCCTGGGCTCCACCTCTCTCCCTGGGCTTGTAGTAGAGGCCCTGGGCTGCCCTCTGGCCCTCCACCTAGGGGCCTTTGACCCCAGCAAGCTACCCAGGGGTCCACCTCTCTCCCTGGACTTGAAGTAGAGGCCCCAGGGTGCCCATTGGCCTTCCATCTAGGGGTCTCTGACCCCAGCAAGCTACCGAGCGGTCCACCTCTCTCCTTGGACTTGCAGTATAGGCCCCAGGGTGCCCTTTGGCCCTCCACCTAGGGGCATCTGACCCCAGCAAGCTACCTAGGGGTCCACCTCTCTCCCTGGACTTGCAGTATAGGACCCGGGGTGCCCCCTGGCCCTCCACCTAGGGGCATCTGACACCAGCAAGCTACCCAAGGGTCCACCTCTCTCCCTGGACTTGCAGTATAGGCCCCAGGGTGCCCTCTGGCCCTCCACCTAGGGTCCTCTGACCCTAGCAAACTACCCAGGGGTCCACCTCTCTCCCTGGATTTGCTGTAGAGGCCCCAGTGTGACCCTTGGCCCTCCACCTAAAGGCCTCTGACCCCAGCAAGCTGCCCAGGGGCCTGCCTATCTCCCTGGACTTGCAGTAGAGTCCCCAGGGTGCCCCATGGCCCTCCACATAGGGCCCTCTGACACCAGCAAGCTACCCAAGGGTCCACCTATCTCCCTGGACTTGCAGTATAGGCCACAGGGTGCCCCCTTGCCTTCCACCTAGGGGCCTCTGACCCCAGAAGCTACCCAGGGCTCCACTTCTCTCCCTGGACTTGCAGTAGAGGCCCCAGGGTACCCCGTGGCCCTTTACCTAGGGGCCTCTGAGTCCAGCAAGCTACTCAGGGGTCCACATCTCTCCCTGGACTTGCAGTAGACGCTGCTGGGTGCCCCCTGGCCCTCCATCTAGGGGCCTCTGACCCCAGCAAGCTACCCTGGGCTCTACCTCTCTTCCTGGACTTGTAGTAGAGGCCCTAGGCTGCCCTTTGGTCCTCCACCTAGGGGCCTCTGACCCCAGCAAGCTAACCAGGGCTCCACCTCTCTCCCTGGACTTGCAGTAGAGGCCCCAGGGTGCCCATTGGCCCTCCACCTAGGGGTCTCTGACCCCAGCAAGCTACCCAAGGGTCCGCCTCTGACCCCAGCAAGCTGCCCAGGGGCCTGCCTATCTCCATGGACTTGCAGTAGAGACCCCAGGGTGCCCCATGGCCCTCCACGTAGGGCCCTCTGACCCCAGCAAGCTACCCAGGGGTCCACATCTCTCCCTGGACTTGCAGTAGACGCCCCTGGGTGCCCACTGGCCCTCCACCTAGGGGCCTTTGACCCCAGCAAGCTACCCAGGGGTCCACCTCTCTCCATGGACTTATAGTAGAGGCCCCAGGGTGCCCCCTGGCCCTCCACCTAGGGGCCTCTGAGTCCAGCAAGCTACCCAGGGGTCCACATCTCTCCCTGGACTTGCAGTAGAGGCCCCAGGGTACCCCGTGGCCCTCCACCTAGGGGCCTCTGAACCCAGCAAGCTACCCAGGGGTCCAGCTCTCTCCCTGGACTTGCAATAGAGGCCCCAGGGTGCCCCCTTGCCCTCCACCCAAGGGCTACTGACCCCAGCAAGCTACCCTGGGCTCCACCTCTCTCCCTGGACTTGTAGTAGAGGCCCTAGGCTGCCCTCTGGCCCTCCACCTAGGGGCCTTTGACCCCAGCAAGCTACCCAGGGCTCCACCTCTCTCCCTGGACTTGCAGTAGAGGCCCCAGGGTGCCCATTGGCCCTCCACCTAGGGGCCTCTGACCCCAGCAAGCTACCCAGGGGTCCACCTCTCTCCCTGGACTTATAGGCGAGGCCCCAGGGTGCCCCCTGGCCCTCCACCTAGGGGCCTCTGACCCCAGCAAACTACCCAGCGGTCCACCTCTCTACCTGGACTTGCAGTAGAGTCCCCAGGGTGCCCCATGGCCCTCCACCTAGGGCCCTCTGACCCCAGCAAGCTACCCAGGGCTCCAACTCTCTCCCTGTACTTGCAGTATAGGCCCCAGGGTGCCCCCTGGTCCTCCACCTAGGGGCCTCTGACCCTAACAAACTACACAGGGGTCCAGCTCTCTCCCTGGACTTGCAGTAGAGGCCCCAGGGTGCCCCATGGCCCTCCAACTAGGGACCTCTGACCCCAGCAAGCTACCCAGGGTCCTACCTATCTCCCTGGACTTGCAATAGGGGCCCCAGGGTGCCCCTTTGCCCTCCACCCAAGAGCTACTGACCCCAGCAAGCTACCCTGGGCTCCACCTCTCTCCCTGGGCTTGTAGTAGAGGCCCTGGGCTGCCCTCTGGCCCTCCACCTAGGGGCCTTTGACCCCAGCAAGCTACCCAGGGGTCCACCTCTCTCCCTGGACTTGAAGTAGAGGCCCCAGGGTGCCCATTGGCCTTCCATCTAGGGGTCTCTGACCCCAGCAAGCTACCGAGCGGTCCACCTCTCTCCTTGGACTTGCAGTATAGGCCCCAGGGTGCCCTTTGGCCCTCCACCTAGGGGCATCTGACCCCAGCAAGCTACCTAGGGGTCCACCTCTCTCCCTGGACTTGCAGTATAGGACCCGGGGTGCCCCCTGGCCCTCCACCTAGGGGCATCTGACACCAGCAAGCTACCCAAGGGTCCACCTCTCTCCCTGGACTTGCAGTATAGGCCCCAGGGTGCCCTCTGGCCCTCCACCTAGGGTCCTCTGACCCTAGCAAACTACCCAGGGGTCCACCTCTCTCCCTGGATTTGCTGTAGAGGCCCCAGTGTGACCCTTGGCCCTCCACCTAAAGGCCTCTGACCCCAGCAAGCTGCCCAGGGGCCTGCCTATCTCCCTGGACTTGCAGTAGAGTCCCCAGGGTGCCCCATGGCCCTCCACATAGGGCCCTCTGACACCAGCAAGCTACCCAAGGGTCCACCTATCTCCCTGGACTTGCAGTATAGGCCACAGGGTGCCCCCTTGCCTTCCACCTAGGGGCCTCTGACCCCAGAAGCTACCCAGGGCTCCACTTCTCTCCCTGGACTTGCAGTAGAGGCCCCAGGGTACCCCGTGGCCCTCCACCTAGGGGCCTCTGAGTCCAGCAAGCTACTCAGGGGTCCACATCTCTCCCTGGACTTGCAGTAGACGCTGCTGGGTGCCCCCTGGCCCTCCATCTAGGGGCCTCTGACCCCAGCAAGCTACCCAGGGGTCCACCTCTCTCCCTGAACTTTTAGTAGAGGCCCCAGGGTGCCCCCTGGCCCTCCACCTAGGGGCCTCTGACCCCAGCAAGCTACCCAGGGGTCCACATCTCTCCTTGGACTTGCAGTGGAGCCCCCTGGGTGCCCCCTGGCCCTCCACCTAGGGTCCTCTGACCCCAGCAAGCTACCCGGGGGTCCAGCTCTCTCCCTGGACTTGCAATAGAGGCCCCAGGGTGCCCCCTTGCCCTCCACCCAGGGGCTACTGACCCCAGCAAGCTACCCAGGGCTCCACCTCTCTCCCTGGACTATTAGTAGAGGCCCTAGGCTGCCCTCTGGCCCTCAACCCAGGGGCCTCTGACACCAGCAAGCTACCCAGGGCTTCACCTCTCTCCCTGGACTTGCAGTAGAGGCCCCAGGGTGCCCATTGGCCCTCCACCTAGGGGCCTCTGACCCCAGCAAGCTACCTAGGGGTCCACCTCTCTCCCTGGACTTGCAGTAGAGGCCCCAGGTTGCTCCTTGGCCCTCTACCTTTGGGCCTCTGACCCCAGCAAGCTACCCAGGGGTCCACATCTCTCCCTGGACTTGCAGTAGACGCCCCTGGGTGCCCCCTGGCCCTCCACCTAGGGGCCTCTGACCCCAGCAAGCTACCCAGGGGTCAACATCTCTCCCTGGACTTATAGTAGAGGCCCTACGGTGCCCCCTGGCCCTCCACCTAGGGGCCTCTGACCCCAGCAAGCTACGCAGGGCTCCAACTCTCTCCCTGGACTTGCAGTAGAGGCCCCAGGGAGCCCCCTTGCCCTCCACCCAGGGGTACTGACCCCAGCAAGCTACGCAGGGCTCCACTTCTCTCCCTGGACTTGTAGTAGAGGCCCCAGGGTACCACGTGGCCCTCCACCTAGGGGCCTCTGACCCCAGCAAGCTACCCAGGGGCCTACCTTATTCCCTGGACTTGCAGTAGATTCCCCAGGGAGCCCCCTTGCCCTCCACCCAGGGGTACTGACCCCAGCAAGCTACCCAGGGCTCCACCTCTCTCCCTAGACTTGCAGTAGAGGCCCCAGGGTGCCCCCTTTCCCTCCACCCAGGGGCTACTGACCCCAGCAAGCTACCCAGGGCTCCACCTCTCTCCCTGGACTCTCAGTAGAGGCCCCAGGGTACCCCGTGGCCCTCCACCTAGGGGCTTCTGAGTCCAGCAAGCTACCCAGGGGTCCACATCTCTCCCTGGACTTGCAGCAGAGGCCCCAGGGTACCCCGTGGCCCTCCACCTAGGGGCCTTTGAACCCAGCAAGCTTCCCAGGGGTCCAGCTCTCTCCCTGGACTTGCAATAGAGGCTTCAGGGTGCCCCCTTGCCCTCCACCCAAGGGCTACTGAACCCAGCAAGCTACCCAGGGCTCCACCTCTCTCCCTGGACTTGTAGTAGAGGCCCTAGGCTGCCCTCTGGCCCTCCACCTAGGGGCCTCTGACCCCAGCAAGCTACGCAGGGCTCCAACTCTCTCCCTGGACTTGCAGTAGAGGCCCCAGGGAGCCCCCTTGCCCTCCACCCAGGGGTACTGACCCCAGCAAGCTACCCAGGGCTCCACCTCTCTCCCTAGACTTGCAGTAGAGGCCCCAGGGTGCCCCCTTTCCCTCCACCCAGGGGCTACTGACCCCAGCAAGCTACCCAGGGCTCCACCTCTCTCCCTGGACTCTCAGTAGAGGCCCCAGGGTACCCCGTGGCCCTCCACCTAGGGGCCTCTGAGTCCAGCAAGCTACCCAGGGGTCCACATCTCTCCCTGGACTTGCAGTAGAGTCCCCAGGGTGCCCCATGGCCCTCCACCTAGGGGCCTCTGACCCCAGCAAGCTACCCAGGGCTCCAACTCTCTCCCTGGACTTGCAATAGAGGCCCCAGGGTGCTCCCTTGCCCTCCACCCAAGGGCATCTGACCCCAGCAAGCTACTCAGTGGTCCACTTCTCCCTGGACTTGCAGTATAGGACCCAGGGTGCCCCCTGGCCCTCCACCTAGCGGCATCTGACACCAGCAAGCTACCCAGGGGTCCACCTCTCTCCCTGGACTTGCAGTATAGGCCCCAGGGTGCCCTCTGGCCATCCACTTAGGGGCCTCTGACCCCAGCAAGCTACCCAGAGGTCTACCTCTCTCCCTGGACTTGCTGTAGAGGCCCCAGGGTGCCCCTTGCCCTCCACCTAGGGGCCTCTGACTCCAGCAAGCTACCCAGGGCTCCACCTCTCTCCCTGGACTTGCAGTATAGGACCCAGGGTGCCCCCTGGCCCTCCACCTAGGGGCATCTGACACCAGCAAGCTACCCAGGGGTCCACCTCTCTCCCTGGACTTGCAGTATAGGCCCCAGGGTGCCCTCTGGCCATCCACTTAGGGGCCTCTGACCCCAGCAAGCTACCCAGGGGTCTACCTCTCTCCCTGGACTTGCTGTAGAGGCCCCAGGGTGCCCCTTGCCCTCCACCTAGGGGCCTCTGACTCCAGCAAGCTACCCAGGGCTCCACCTCTCTCCCTGGACTTGCAGTAGAGGCCCCAGAATGCCCCCTTGCCCTCCACCCAGGGGCTACTGACCCCAGCAAGCTACCCAGGGGTCCACATCTCTCCTTGGACTTGCAGTGGAGGCCCCAGGGTGCCCCTGGCCCTCCACCTAGGGGCCTCTGACCCTAGCAAGCTACCCGGGGGTCCAGCTCTCTCCCTAGACTTGCAGTAGAGGCCCCAGGGTGACCCTTGGCCCTCCACCTAGGGGCCTCAGACCCCAGCAAGCTACCCAGGGTCCTACCTATCTCCCTGTACTTGCAATAGAGTCCCCAGGGTGCCCCATGGCCCTCCACCTAGGGCCCTCTGACCCCAGCAAGCTGCCCAGGGGCCTGCCTATCTCCCTGGACTTGCAGTAGAGTCCCCAAGGTGCCCCATGGCCCTCCACCTAGGGGCCTCTGACCCCAGCAAGCTACCCAGGGCTCCACCTCTATCCCTGGACTTGCAGTAGAGGCCCCAGAATGCCCCCTTGCCCTCCACCGAGGGGCTACTGATCCCTGCAAGCTACCCAGGGCTCCACCTCTCTCCCTGAACTTGCAGTAGAGGCCCCAGGGTACCCCGTGGCCCTCCACCTAGGGGCCTCTGACCCCAGCAAGCTACCCAAGGGCCTACCTTATTCCCTGGACTTGCAGTAGAGTCCCTTGGGTGCCCCATGGCCCTCCACCTAGGGCCCTCTGACCCCAGCAAGCTACCCAGTGCTCCAACTCTCTCCCTGGACTTGCAGTATAGGCCCCAGGGTGCCCCCTGGTCCTCCACTTAGGGGCCCCTGACCCAAGCAAGCTGCCCAGGGGTCCACCTCTCTCCCTGGACTTGCAATAGAGGCCCCAGGAAGCCCCTTGGCCCTCCCCCTAGGGGCCTCTGACACCAACAAGCTACCCAGGGCTCCACATCTCTCCCTGGACTTGTAGTAGAGGCCCTAGGCTGTCCTCTGGCCCTCCACCTAGGGGCCTCTGACCCCAGCAAGCTACCCAGGGCTCCACCTCTCTCCCTGGACTTGCAGTAGAGGCCCCAGGGTGCCCATTTGCCCTCCACCTAGGGGTCTCTGACCCCAGCAAGCTACCGAGGGGTCCACCTCTCTCCCTGGACTTGCAATAGAGGCCCCAGGGTGCCCCGTGAACCTCCACCTAGGGGCCTCTGACCCCAGCAAGCTACCCAGGGGTCCACAACTCTCCCTTGTCTTGCAGTAGACGCCGCTGAGTGCCCCATGGCCCTCCACCTTGGGGGCCTCTGACCCCAGCAAGCTACCCAGGGGTCCACCTCTCTCCCTGGACTTTTAGTAGAGGCCCCAGGGTGCCCCTGGCCCTCCACCTAGGGGCCTCTGTCCCCAGCAAACTACCATGGAGTCCACATCTCTTCCTGGACTTGCAGTTGAGGCCCCAGGGTGCCCCGTGTCCCTCCACCTAGGGGCCTCTGACCCCAGCAAGCTACCCAGGGATCCACATCTCTCCTTGGACTTGCAGTGGAGGCCCCTGGGTGCCCCCTGGCCCTCCACCTAGGGGCCTCTGACCCTAGCAAGCTACCCGGGGGTCCAGCTCTCTTCCTGGACTTGCAATAGAGGCCCCAGGGTGTCCCCTTGCCCTCCACCCAGGCGCTACTGACCCCAGCAAGCTACTCAGGGCTCCACCTCTCTCCCTGGACTTGTAGTAGAGGCCCTAGGCTGCCCTCTGGCCCTCCAACCAGGGTCCTCTGACCCCAGCAAGCTACCCAGGGCTCCATCTCTCTCCCTGGACTTGCAGTAGAGGCCCCAGGGTGCCCCTTGGCCCTCCACCTAGGGGCCTCTGACCCCAGCAAGCTTCCCAGTGGTCCACCTCTCTCCCTAGACTTGCAGTAGAGGCCCCAGTGTGACCCTTGGCCCTCCACCTAGGGGCCTCTGACCCCAGCATGCTACCCAGGGTCCTACCTATCTCCCTGTACTTGCAGTAGAGTCCCCAGGGTGCCCCATGGCCCTCCACCTAGGGCCCACTGACCCCAGCAAGCTACCCAGGGCTCCAACTCTCTCCCTGGACTTGCAGTATAGGCCTCAGGGTGCCCCCTGGTCCTCCACCTAGGGGCCCCTGACCCAAACAAGCTGCCCAGGGGTCCACCTCTCTCCCTGGACTTGCAATAGAGGCCCCAGCGTGCCCCTTGGCCCTCCACCTAAGGGCCTCTGACCCCAGAAAGCTACCCAGGGGTCCACCTCTGTCCCTAGACTTGCAGACTAGGCCCCAGGGTGACCCTTGGCCCTCCACCTAGGGGCCTCTGACCCCAGCAAGCTGCCCAGGGGCCTGCCTATCTCCCTGGACTTGCAGTAGAGTCCCCAGGGTGCCCCATGGCCCTCCACCTAGGGCCCTCTGACCCCAGCAAGCTACCCAGGGGCCCACATCTCTCCCTGGACTTGCAACAGAGGCCCCAGGGTGCCCCGTGACCCTCCACCTAGGGGCCTCTGACCCCAGCAAGCTACCCAGGAGTCCACATCTCTCCCTGGACTTGCAGTAGACACCCCTGGGTGCCCCCTGGCCCTACACCTAGGGGCCTTTGACCCCAGCAAGCTACCCAGGGGTCCACCTCTCTCCATGGACTTATAGTAGAGGCCCCAGGGTGCCCCCTGGCACTCCACCTAGGGGCATCTGAGTCCAGCAAGCTACCCTGGGCTCCACATCTCTCCCTGGACTTGTAGTAGAGGCCCTAGGCTGCCCTCTGGTCCTCCACCTAGGGGCCTCTGACCCCAGCAAGCTAACCAGGGCTCCACCTCTCTCCCTGGACTTGCAGTAGAGGCCCCAGGGTGCCCATTGGCCCTCCACCTAGGGGTCTCTGACCCCAGCAAGCTACCCAAGGGTCCGCCTCTGACCCCAGCAAGCTGCCCAGGGGCCTGCCTATCTCCCTGGACTTGCAGTAGAGTCCCCAGGGTGCCCCATGGCCCTCCACCCAGGGCCCTCTGACTCCAGCAAGCTACATAGGGCTCCACTTCTCTACCTTGACTTGCAGTAGAGGCCCCAGGGTGCCCCGTGGCCCTCCACCTAGGGGCCTCTGAACCCAGCAAGCTACCCAGGGGTCCAGCTCTCTCCCTGGACTTGCAATAGAGGCCCCAGGGTGCCCCCTTGCCCTCCACCCAGGGGCTACTGACCCCAGCAAGCTACACAGGGCTCCACTTCTCTCCCTGGACTTGTAGTAGAGGCCCCAGGGTGCCCATTGGCCCTCCACCAAGGGGCCTCTGACCCCAGCAAACTACCCAGGGCTCCACCTCTCTTCCTGGACTTGCAGTAGAGTCCCCAGGGTGCCCCATGGCCCTCCACCTAGGGCCCTCTGACCCCAGCAAGCTACCCAGGGGTCCAGCTCTCTCCCTGGACTTGCAATAGAGGCCCCAGGTTGCCCCCTTGCCCTTCACCCAAGGGCTACTGACCCCAGCAAGCTACCCTGGGCTCCACATCTCTCCCTGGACTTGTAGTAGAGGTCCCAGGGTACCCCGTAGCCCTCCACCTATGGGCTTCTGACCCCAGCAAGCTACTCAGGGGTCCATATCTCTCCCTGGACTTGCAGTAGAAGCCCCAGGGTACCCCGTGGCCCTCCACCCAGGGGCTACTGACCCCAGCAAGCTACGCAGGGCTCCACTTCTCTCCCTGGACTTGTAGTAGAGGCCCTGGGCTGCCCTCTGGCCCTCCACCTAGGGGCCTCTGACCCCAGCAAGCTACCCAGGGGTCCACCTCTCTCCCTGGACTTATAGGCGAGGCCCCACGGTGCCCCCTGGCCCTCCACCTAGGGGCCTCTGACCCCAGCAAACTACCCAGGGGTCCACCTCTCTTCCTGGACTTGCAGTAGAGTCCCCAGGGTGCCCCATGGCCCTCCACCCAGGGCCCTCTGACCCCAGCAAGCTACCCAGGGCTCCAACTTTCTCCCTGGACTTGCAGTATAGGCCCCAGGGTGCCCCCTGGTCCTCCACCTAGGGGCCTCTGACCCTAGCAAACTACACAGGGGTCCACTTCTCTCCCTGGACTTGCTGTAGAGGCCCCAGGGTGCTCCGTGGCCCTCCACCTAGGGGCCTCTGACCCCAGCAAGCTACAGAGGGGTCCACCTCTCTCCCTGGACTTGCAGTAGAGGCCCCAGGGTGACCCTTGGCCCTCCACCTAGGGGCCTCTGACCCCAGCAAGCTACAGAGGGGTCCACCTCTCTCCCTGGACTTGCAGTAGAGGCCCCAGGGTGACCCTTGGCCCTCCACCTAGGGGCCTCTGACCCCAGCAAGCCACCCAGGGTCCTACCTATCTCCCTGGACTTGCAGTAGACTCCCCAAGGTGCCCCATGGCCCTCCACCTAGGGCCCTCTGACCCCAGCAAGCTACCCAGGGCTCCACCTCTCTTCCTGGACTTGCAATAGAGGCCCCAGGGTGCCCCTTGGCCCTCCACCTAGGGGCCTCTGACCACAGAAAGCTACCCAGGGGTCCACCTCTCTCCCTAGACTTGCAGACTAGGCCCCAGGGTGACCCTTGGCCCTCCACCTAGGGGCCTCTGACCCCAGCAAGCTGCCCAGGGGCCTGCCTGTTTCCCTGGACTTGCAGTAGAGGCCCCAGGGTGCCCCATGGCCCTCCACCTAGGGTCCTCTGACCCCAGCAAGCTATCCAGGGGTCCACATCTCTCCCTGGACTTGCAACAGAGGCCCCAGGGTGCCCCGTGACCCTCCACCTAGGGGCCTCTGACCCCAGCAAGCTACCCAGGGGTCCACATCTCTCCCTGGACTTGCAGTAGACACCCCTGGGTGCCCCCTGCCCCTCCACCTAGGGGCCTTGACCCCAGCAAGCTACCCAGGGGTCCACCTCTTTCCATGGACTTATAGTAGAGGCCCCAGGGTGCCCCCTGGCCCTCCACCTAGGGGCCTCTGAGTCCATCAAGCTACCCAGGGGTCCAGCTCTCTCCCTGGACTTGCAATAGAGGCCCCAGGGTGCCCCCTTGCCCTCCACCCAAGGGCTACTGACCCCAGCAAGCTACCCTGGGCTCTACCTCTCTCCCTGGACTTGTAGTAGAGGCCCTAGGCTGCCCTCTGGTCCTCCACCTAGGGGCCTCTGAGTCCAGCAAGCTTCCCAGGGGTCCACATCTCTCCCTGGACTTGCAGTAGAGGCCCCAGGGTACCCCGTGGCCCTCCACCTAGGGGCCTCTGAACCCAGCAAGCTACCCAGGGGTCCAGCTCTCTCCCTGGACTTGCAATAGAGGCCCCAGGGTGCCCCCTTGCCCTCCACCCAAGGGCTACTGACCCCAGCAAGCTACCCTGGGCTCCACCTCTCTCCCTGGACTTGTAGTAGAGAACCTAGGCTGCCATCTGGCCCTCCACCTAGGGGCCTTTGACCCCAGCAAGCTACCCAGGGCTCCACCTCTCTCCCTGGACTTGCAGTAGAGGCCCCAGGGTGCCCATTGGCCCTCCACCTAGGGGCCTCTGACCCCAGCAAGCTACCCAGGGGTCTACCTCTCTCCCTGGACTTGCAGTATAGGCCACAGGGTGCCCCCTGGCCCTCCAACTAGGGGCCTCTGAACCCAGCAAGCTACCCAGGGGTCCACCTCTCTCCTTGGACTTGCAGTATAGGCCCCAGGGTGCCCCCTGGCCCTCCACCTAGGGGCATCTGACCCCAGCAAGCTACCCAGGGGTCCACCTCTCTCCCTGGACTTGCAGTATAGGACCCAGGGTGCCCCATGGCCCTCCACCTAGGGGCATCTGACACCAGCAAGCTACCCAAGGGTCCACCTATCTCCCTGGACTTGCAGTATAGGCCCCAGGGTGCCCTCTGGCACTCCACCTAGGGGCCTCTGACCCTAGCAAACTACCCAGGGGTCCACCTCTCTCCCTGGACTTGCTGTAGAGGCCCCAGGGTGACCCTTGGCCCACCACCTAGGGGCTTCTGACCCCAGCAAGCTGCCCAGGGGCCTGCCTATCTCCCTGGACTTGCAGTAGAGTCCCCAGGGTGCCCCATGGCCCTCCACATAGGGCCCTCTGACCCCAGCAAGCTACCCAAGGGTCCACCTATCTCCCTGGACTTGCAGTATAGGCCCTAGGCTGCCCTCTGGCCCTCCACCTAGGGCCCTCTGACCCCAGCAAGCTACCCAGGGGTCCAGCTCTCTCCCTGGACTTGCAATAGAGGCCCCAGGTTGCCCCCTTGCCCTCCACCCAAGGGCTACTGACCCCAGCAAGCTACCCTGGGCTCCACATCTCTCCCTGGACTTGTAGTAGAGGCCCTAGGCTGCCCTCTGGTCCTCCACCTAGGGGCCTCTGACCCCAGCAAGCTACCCAGGGGTCCAGCTCTCTCCCTGGACTTGCAATAGAGGCCCCAGGTTGCCCCCTTGCCCTACACCCAAGGGCTACTGACCCCAGCAAGCTACCCAGGGCTGCACCTCTCTCCCTGGACTTGCAGTAGAGGCCCCAGGGTACCCCGTAGCCCTCCACCTATGGGCTTCTGACCCCAGCAAGCTACTCAGGGGTCCATATCTCTCCCTGGACTTGCAGTAGAAGCCCCAGGGTACCCCGTGGCCCTCCACCCAGGGGCTACTGACCCCAGCAAGCTACGCAGGGCTCCACTTCTCTCCCTGGACTTGTAGTAGAGGCCCTGGGCTGCCCTCTGGCCCTCCACCTAGGGGCCTCTGACCCCAGCAAGCTACCCAGGGGTCCACCTCTCTCCCTGGACTTATAGGCGAGGCCCCACGGTGCCCCCTGGCCCTCCACCTAGGGGCCTCTGACCCCAGCAAACTACCCAGGGGTCCACCTCTCTTCCTGGACTTGCAGTAGAGTCCCCAGGGTGCCCCATGGCCCTCCACCCAGGGCCCTCTGACCCCAGCAAGCTACCCAGGGCTCCAACTCTCTCCCTGGACTTGCAGTATAGGCCCCAGGGTGCCCCCTGGTCCTCCACCTAGGGGCCTCTGACCCTAGCAAACTACACAGGGGTCCACTTCTCTCCCTGGACTTGCTGTAGAGGCCCCAGGGTGCCCCGTGGCCCTCCACCTAGGGGCCTCTGACCCCAGCAAGCTACCCTGGGGTCCACCTCTCTTCTGGACTTGCAGTAGAGGCCTCAGGGTGCCCCATGACCCTCCACCTAGGGTTCTCTGACCCCAGCAAGCTACAGAGGGGTCCACCTCTCTCCTTGGACTTGCAGTAGAGGCCCCAGGGTGACCCTTGGCCCTCCACCTAGGGGCCTCTGACCCCAGCAAGCCACCCAGGGTCCTACCTATCTCCCTGGACTTGCAGTAGACTCCCCAGGGTGCCCCATGGCCCTCCACCTAGGGCCCTCTGACCCCAGCAAGCTACCCAGGGCTCCACCTCTCTTCCTGGACTTGCAATAGAGGCCCCAGGGTGCCCCTTGGCCCTCCACCTAGGGGCCTCTGACCACAGAAAGCTACCCAGGGGTCCACCTCTCTCCCTAGACTTGCAGACTAGGCCCCAGGGTGACCCTTGGCCCTCCACCTAGGGTCCTCTGACCCCAGCAAGCTATCCAGGGGTCCACATCTCTCCCTGGACTTGCAACAGAGGCCCCAGGGTGCCCCGTGACCCTCCACCTAGGGGCCTCTGACCCCAGCAAGCTACCCAGGGGTCCACATCTATCCCTGGACTTGCAGTAGACACCCCTGGGTGCCCCCTGCCCCTCCACCTAGGGGCCTTGACCCCAGCAAGCTACCCAGGGGTCCACCTCTTTCCATGGACTTATAGTAGAGGCCCCAGGGTGCCCCCTGGCCCTCCACCTAGGGGCCTCTGAGTCCATCAAGCTACCCAGGGGTCCAGCTCTCTCCCTGGACTTGCAATAGAGGCCCCAGGGTGCCCCCTTGCCCTCCACCCAAGGGCTACTGACCCCAGCAAGCTACCCTGGGCTCTACCTCTCTCCCTGGACTTGTAGTAGAGGCCCTAGGCTGCCCTCTGGTCCTCCACCTAGGGGCCTCTGAGTCCAGCAAGCTTCCCAGGGGTCCACATCTCTCCCTGGACTTGCAGTAGAGGCTCCAGGGTACCCCGTGGCCCTCCACCTAGGGGCCTCTGAACCCAGCAAGCTACCCAGGGGTCCAGCTCTCTCCCTGGACTTGCAATAGAGGCCCCAGGGTGCCCCCTTGCCCTCCACCCAAGGGCTACTGACCCCAGCAAGCTACCCTGGGCTCCACCTCTCTCCCTGGACTTGTAGTAGAGAACCTAGGCTGCCATCTGGCCCTCCACCTAGGGGCCTTTGACCCCAGCAAGCTACCCAGGGCTCCACCTCTCTCCCTGGACTTGCAGTAGAGGCCCCAGGGTGCCCATTGGCCCTCCACCTAGGGGCCTCTGACCCCAGCAAGCTACCCAGGGGTCTACCTCTCTCCCTGGACTTGCAGTATAGGCCACAGGGTGCCCCCTGGCCCTCCAACTAGGGGCCTCTGAACCCAGCAAGCTACCCAGGGGTCCACCTCTCTCCTTGGACTTGCAGTATAGGCCCCAGGGTGCCCCCTGGCCCTCCACCTAGGGGCATCTGACCCCAGCAAGCTACCCAGGGGTCCACCTCTCTCCCTGGACTTGCAGTATAGGACCCAGGGTGCCCCATGGCCCTCCACCTAGGGGCATCTGACACCAGCAAGCTACCCAAGGGTCCACCTATCTCCCTGGACTTGCAGTATAGGCCCCAGGGTGCCCTCTGGCACTCCACCTAGGGGCCTCTGACCCTAGCAAACTACCCAGGGGTCCACCTCTCTCCCTGGACTTGCTGTAGAGGCCCCAGGGTGACCCTTGGCCCACCACCTAGGGGCTTCTGACCCCAGCAAGCTGCCCAGGGGCCTGCCTATCTCCCTGGACTTGCAGTAGAGTCCCCAGGGTGCCCCATGGCCCTCCACGTAGGGCCCTCTGACCCCAGCAAGCTACCCAAGGGTCCACCTATCTCCCTGGACTTGCAGTATAGGCCCTAGGCTGCCCTCTGGCCCTCCTCCTAGGGGCCTTTGACCCCAGCAAGCTACCCAGGGGTCCACCTCTCTCCCTGGACTTGCAGTATAGGACCCAGGGTGCCCCCTGGCCCTCCACCTAGGGGCATCTGACCCCAGCAAGCTACCTAGGGGTCCACCTCTCTCCCTGGACTTGCAGTATAGGACCCAGGGTGCCCTCTGGCCCTCCACCTAGGGGCCTCTGACCCTAGCAAACTACCCAGGGGTCCACCTCTCTCCCTGGACTTGCTGTAGAGGCCCCAGGGTGACCCTTGGCCCTCCACCTCTCGGCCTATGACCCCAGCAAGCTACCCAGGGGTCCACCTCTCTCCCTAGACTTGCAGACTAGGCCCTAGGCTGCCCTCTGGCCCTCCACCTAGGGGCCTCTGACCCCAGCAAGCTACCCAGGGCTCCACCTCTCTCCCTGGACTTGCAGTAGAGGCCCCAGGGTGCCCCGTGGCCCTCCACCTAGGGGCCTCTGACCCCAGCAAGCTACCCAGGGCTCCAACTCTCTCCCTGGACTTGTAGTAGAGGCCCTAGGCTGCCCTCTGGCCCTCCACCTAGGGGCCTCTGACCCCAGCAAGCTACCCAGGGTCCTACCTATCTCCCTGGACTTGCAGTAGAGTCCCCAGGGAGCCCCATGGCCCTCCACCTAGGGCCCTCTGACCCCAGCAAGCTACCCAGGGCTAAAACTCTCTCCCTGGACTTGCAGTATAGGCCTCAGGGTGCCCCCTGGTCATCCCCCTAGGGGCCCCCGACCCAAGCAAGCTATCCAGGGGTCCACATCTCTCCCTGGACGTGCAGTAGACAAC
The DNA here is from genome assembly GCF_052040795.2 of Danio rerio. Lineage (NCBI taxonomy): Eukaryota > Metazoa > Chordata > Actinopteri > Cypriniformes > Danionidae > Danio > Danio rerio. Next base: position 20,233,939 of record NC_141030.1, read on the forward strand.
CCTGGGTGCCCCCTGGCCCTCCACCTAGGGGCCTTTGACCCCAGCAATCTACCCAGGGGTCCACCTCTCTCCATGGACTTAAAGTAGAGGCCCCAGGGTGCCCCCTGGCCCTCCACCTAGGGGCCTCTGAGTCCAGCAAGCTACCCAGGGGTCCACATCTCTCCCTGGACTTGCAGTAGAGGCCCCAGGGTACCCAGTGGCCCTCAACCTTGGGGCCTCTGAACCCAGCAAGCTACCCAGGGGTCCAGCTCTCTTTCTGGACTTGCAATAGAGGCCCCAGGGTGCCCCCTTGCCCTCCACCCAAGGGCTACTGACCCCAGCAAGCTACCCTGGGCTCCACCTCTCTCCCAGGACTTGTAGTAGAGGCCCTAGGCTGCCCTCTGGCCCTCCATCTAGGGGCCTTTGACCCCAGCAAGCTGCCCAGGGCTCCACCTCTCTTCCTGGACTTGCAGTAGAGGCCCCAGGGTGCCTATTGGCCCTCCACCTAGGGGCCTCTGACCCCAGCAAGCTACCCAGGGGTCTACCTCTCTCCCTGGACTTGCAGTATAGGCCACAGGGTGCCCCCTGGCCCTCCAACTAGGGGCCTCTGAACCCAGCAAGCTACCCAGGGGTCCACCTCTCTCCTTGGACTTGCAGTATAGGCCCCAGGGTGCCCCCTGGCCCTCCACCTAGGGGCATCTGACCCCAGCAAGCTACCCAGGGGTCCACCTCTCTCCCTGGACTTGCAGTATAGGACCCAGGGTGCCCCATGGCCCTCCACCTAGGGGCATCTGACACCAGCAAGCTACCCAAGGGTCCACCTATCTCCCTGGACTTGCAGTATAGGCCCCAGGGTGCCCTCTGGCACTCCACCTAGGGGCCTCTGACCCTAGCAAACTACCCAGGGGTCCACCTCTCTCCCTGGACTTGCTGTAGAGGCCCCAGGGTGACCCTTGGCCCACCACCTAGGGGCTTCTGACCCCAGCAAGCTGCCCAGGGGCCTGCCTATCTCCCTGGACTTGCAGTAGAGTCCCCAGGGTGCCCCATGGCCCTCCACGTAGGGCCCTCTGACCCCAGCAAGCTACCCAAGGGTCCACCTATCTCCCTGGACTTGCAGTATAGGCCCTAGGCTGCCCTCTGGCCCTCCTCCTAGGGGCCTTTGACCCCAGCAAGCTACCCAGGGGTCCACCTCTCTCCCTGGACTTGCAGTATAGGACCCAGGGTGCCCCCTGGCCCTCCACCTAGGGGCATCTGACCCCAGCAAGCTACCTAGGGGTCCACCTCTCTCCCTGGACTTGCAGTATAGGACCCAGGGTGCCCTCTGGCCCTCCACCTAGGGGCCTCTGACCCTAGCAAACTACCCAGGGGTCCACCTCTCTCCCTGGACTTGCTGTAGAGGCCCCAGGGTGACCCTTGGCCCTCCACCTCTGGGCCTATGACCCCAGCAAGCTACCCAGGGGTCCACCTCTCTCCCTAGACTTGCAGACTAGGCCCTAGGCTGCCCTCTGGCCCTCCACCTAGGGGCCTCTGACCCCAGCAAGCTACCCAGGGCTCCACCTCTCTCCCTGGACTTGCAGTAGAGGCCCCAGGGTGCCCCGTGGCCCTCCACCTAGGGGCCTCTGACCCCAGCAAGCTACCCAGGGCTCCAACTCTCTCCCTGGACTTGTAGTAGAGGCCCTAGGCTGCCCTCTGGCCCTCCACCTAGGGGCCTCTGACCCCAGCAAGCTACCCAGGGTCCTACCTATCTCCCTGGACTTGCAGTAGAGTCCCCAGGGAGCCCCATGGCCCTCCACCTAGGGCCTTTGACCCCAGCAAGCAACCCAGGGCTAAAACTCTCTCCCTGGACTTGCAGTATAGGCCTCAGGGTGCCCCCTGGTCATCCCCCTAGGGGCCCCCGACCCAAGCAAGCTATCCAGGGGTCCACATCTCTCCCTGGACGTGCAGTAGACAACCCTGGGTGCCCCCTGGCCCTCCACCTAGGGGCCTTTGACCCCAGCAATCTACCCAGGGGTCCACCTCTCTCCATGGACTTAAAGTAGAGGCCCCAGGGTGCCCCCTGGCCCTCCACCTAGGGGCCTCTGAGTCCAGCAAGCTACCCAGGGGTCCACATCTCTCCCTGGACTTGCAGTAGAGGCCCCAGGGTACCCAGTGGCCCTCAACCTTGGGGCCTCTGAACCCAGCAAGCTACCCAGGGGTCCAGCTCTCTTTCTGGACTTGCAATAGAGGCCCCAGGGTGCCCCCTTGCCCTCCACCCAAGGGCTACTGACCCCAGCAAGCTACCCTGGGCTCCACCTCTCTCCCAGGACTTGTAGTAGAGGCCCTAGGCTGCCCTCTGGCCCTCCATCTAGGGGCCTTTGACCCCAGCAAGCTGCCCAGGGCTCCACCTCTCTTCCTGGACTTGCAGTAGAGGCCCCAGGGTGCCTATTGGCCCTCCACCTAGGGGCCTCTGACCCCAGCAAGCTACCCAGGGGTCCACCTCTCTTCCTGGACTTGCAGTGAAGTCCCCAGGGTGCCCCATGGCCCTCCACCTAGGGCCCTTTGACCCCAGCAAGCTACCCAGGGCTCCAACTCTCTCCCTGGACTTGCAGTATAGGCCCCAGGGTGCCCCCTGGTCCTCCACCTAGGGGCCTCTGACCCCAGCAAGCTACCCTGGGGTCCACCTCTCTCCCTGGACTAGCAGTAGAGGCCCCAGGGTGCCCCGTGGCCCTCCCCCTAGGGGCCTCTGACACCAGCAAGCTTCCCAGTGTTCCACCTCTCTCCCTAGACTTGCAGTAGAGGCCCCAGGGTGACCCTTGGCCCTCCACCTAGGGGCCTCTGACCCCAGCAAGCTACCCTGGGTCCTACCTATCTCCCTGGACTTGCAGTAGAGTCCCCTGGGTGCCCCATGGCCCTCCACTTAGGGGCCTCTGACCCCAGCAAGCTACCCAGGGCTCCAACTCTCTCCCTGGACTTGCAGTATAGGCCTCAGGGTGCCCCCTTGTCCTCCACCTAGGGGCCCCTGACCCAAGTAAGCTGCCCAGGGGTCCACCTCTCTCCCTGGACTTGCAGTAGACTCCCCAGGGTGCCCCATGGCCCTCCACCTAGGGCCCTCTGACCCCAGCAAGCTACCTAGGGCTCCACTTCTCTCCCTGGACTTGCAGTAGAGGCCCCAGGGTGCCCCCTTGCCCTCCACCCAGGGGCTACTGACCCCAGCAAGCTACCCAGGGCTGCACCTCTCTCCCTGGACTTGCAGTAGAGGCCCCAGGGTACCCCGTAGCCCTCCACCTATGGGCTACTGACCCCAGCAAGCTACGCAGGGCTCCACTTCTCTCCCTGGACTTGTAGTAGAGGCCCTGGGCTGCCCTCTGGCCCTCCACCTAGGGGCCTCTGACCCCAGCAAGCTACCCAGGGCTCCACCTCTCTCCCTGGACTTGCAGTAGAGGCCCCAGGGTGCCCCATGGCCCTCCACCTAGGGCACTCTGACCCCAGCAAGCTACCCAGGGGTCCACCTCTCTCCCTGGACTTATAGGCGAGGCCCCAGGGTATCCCCTGGCCCTCCACCTAGGGGCCTCTGACCCCAGCAAACTACCCAGGGGTCCACCTCTCTTCCTGGACTTGCAGTAGAGTCCCCAGGGTGCCCCATGGCCCTCCACCCAGGGCCCTCTGACCCCAACAAGCTACCCAGGGCTCCAACTCTCTCCCTGGACTTGCAGTATAGGCCCCAGGGTGCCCCCTGGTCCTCCACCTAGGGGCCTCTGACCCTAGCAAACTACACAGGGGTCTACTTCTCTCCCTGGACTTGCTGTAGAGGCCCCAGGGTGCCCCGTGGCCCTCCACCTAGGGGCCTCTGACCCCAGCAAGCTACCCTGGGGTCCACCTCTCTTCTGGACTTGCAGTAGAGGCACCAGGGTGCCCCTTGACCCTCCACCTAGGGGCCTCTGACCCCAGCAAGCTACAGAGGGGTCCACCTTTCTCCCTGGACTTGCAGTGGAGGCCCCAGGGTGACCCTTGGCCCTCCACCTAGGGGCCTCTGACCCCAGCAAGCCACCCAGGGTCCTACCTATCTCCCTGGACTTGCAGTAGACTCCCCAGGGTGCCCCATGGCCCTCCACCTAGGGCCCTCTGACCCCAGCAAGCTACCCAGGGCTCCACCTCTCTCCCTGGACTTGCAATAGAGGCCCCAGGGTGCCCCTTGGCCCTCCACCTAGGGGCCTCTGACCCCAGAAATTTACCCAGGGGTCCACCTCTCTCCCTAGACTTGCAGACTAGGCCCCAGGGTGACCCTTGGACCTCCACCTAGGGGCCTCTGACCCCAGCAAGCCACCCAGGGTCCTACCTATCTCCCTGGACTTGCAGTAGACTCCCCAGGGTGCCCCATGGCCCTCCACCTAGGGCCCTCTGACCCCAGCAAGCTATCCAGGGGTCCACATCTCTCCCTGGACTTGCAACAGAGGCCCCAGGGTGCCCCGTGACCCTCCACCTAGGGGCCTCTGACCCCAGCAAACTACCCAGGGGTCCACCTCTCTCCCTGGACTTGCAGTATAGGCCTCAGGGTGCCCCCTTGTCCTCCACCTAGGGGCCCCTGACCCAAGCAAGCTGCCCAGGGGTCCACCTCTCTCCCTGGACTTGCAATAGAGGCCCCAGGGTGCCCCTTGGCCCTCCACCTAGGGGCCTCTGAACCCAGAAAGCTACCCAGGGGTCCACCTCTCTCCCTAGACTTGCAGACTAGGCCCTAGGCTGCCCTCTGGCCCTCCACCTAGTGGCCTCTGACCCCAGCAAGCTACCCAGGGCTCCACCTCTCTCCCTGGACTTGCAGTAGAGGCCTCAGGGTGCCCCATGGCCCTCCACCTAGGGCACTCTGACCCCAGCAAGCTACCCAGGGGTCCACCTCTCTCCCTGGACTTATAGGCGAGGCCCCAGGGTGCCCCCTGGCCCTCCACCTAGGGGCCTCTGACCCCAGCAAACTACCCAGGGGTCCACCTCTCTCCCTGGACTTGCAGTATAGGCCCCAGGGTGCCCCCTGGCCCTCCAACTAGGGGCCTCTGACCCCAGCAAACTACCCAGGGGTCCACCTCTCTTCCTGGACTTGCAGTAGAGTCCCCAGGGTGCCCCATGGCCCTCCACCTAGGGCTCTCTGACCCCAGCAAGCTACCTAGGGCTCCACTTCTCTCCCTGGACTTGCAGTAGAGGCCCCAGGGTGCCCCCTTGCCCTCCACCCAGGGGCTACTGACCCCAGCAAGCTACCCAGGGCTGCACCTCTCTCCTTGGACTTGCAGTAGAGGCCCCAGGGTACCCCGTAGCCCTCCACCTATGGGCTTCTGACCCCAGCAAGCTACTCAGGGGTCCACATCTCTCCCTGGACTTGCAGTAGAAGCCCCAGGGTACCCCGTGGCCCTCCACCCAGGGGCTACTGACCCCAGCAAGCTACGCAGGGCTCCACTTCTCTCCCTGGACTTGTAGTAGAGGCCCTGGGCTGCCCTCTGGCCCTCCACCTAGGGGCCTCTGACCCCAGCAAGCTACCCAGGGCTCCACCTCTCTCCCTGGACTTGCAGTAGAGGCCCCAGGGTGCCCCATGGCCCTCCACCTAGGGCACTCTGACCCCAGCAAGCTACCCAGGGGTCCACCTCTCTCCCTGGACTTATAGGCGAGGCCCCAGGGTGCCCCCTGGCCCTCCACCTAGGGGCCTCTAACCCCAGCAAACTACCCAGGGGTCCACCTCTCTTCCTGGACTTGCAGTAGAGTCCCCAGGGTGCCCCAAGGCCCTCCACCCAGGGCCCTCTGACCCCAGCAAGCTACCCAGGGCTCCAACTCTCTCCCTGGACTTGCAGTATAGGCCCCAGGGTGCCCCCTGGTCCTCCACCTAGGGGCCTCTGACCCTAGCAAACTACACAGGGATCCACTTCTCTCCCTGGACTTGCTGTAGAGGCCCCAGCGTGCCCCGTTGCCCTCCACCCAGGGGCTACTGACCCCAGCAAGCTACCCAGGGCTGCACCTCTCTCCCTGGGCTTGCAGTAGAGGCCCCAGGGTACCCCGTAGCCCTCCACCTATGGGCTTCTGACCCCAGCAAGCTACTCAGGGGTCCACATCTCTCCCTGGACTTGCAGTAGAAGCCCCAGGGTACCCCGTGGCCCTCCACCCAGGGGCTACTGACCCCAGCAAGCTACGCAGGGCTCCACTTCTCTCCCTGGACTTGTAGTAGAGGCCCTGGGCTGCCCTCTGGCCCTCCACCTAGGGGCCTCTGACCCCAGCAAGCTACCCAGGGCTCCACCTTTCTCCCTGGACTTGCAGTAGAGGCCCCAGGGTGCCCCATGGCCCTCCACCTAGGGCACTCTGACCCCAGCAAGCTACCCAGGGGTCCACCTCTCTCCCTGGACTTATAGGCGAGGCCCCAGGGTGCCCCCTGGCCCTCCACCTAGGGGCCTCTGACCCCAGCAAACTACCCAGGGGTCCACCTCTCTTCCTGGACTTGCAGTAGAGTCCCCAGAGTGCCCCATGGCCCTCCACCCAGGGCCCTCTGACCCCAACAAGCTACCCAGGGCTCCAACTCTCTCCCTGGACTTGCAGTATAGGCCCCAGGGTGCCCCCTGGTCCTCCACCTAGGGGCCTCTGACCCTAGCAAACTACACAGGGATCCACTTCTCTCCCTGGACTTGCTGTAGAGGCCCCAGGGTGCCCCGTGGCCCTCCACCTAGGGGCCTCTGACCCCAGCAAGCTACCCTGGGGTCCACCTCTCTTCTGGACTTGCAGTAGAGGCCCCAGGGTGCCCCATGACCCTCCACCTAGGGGCCTCTGACCCCAGCAAGCTACAGAGGGGTCCACCTCTCTCCCTGGACTTGCAGTAGAGGCCCCAGGGTGACCCTTGGCCCTCCACCTAGGGGCCTCTGACCCCAGCAAGCCACCCAGGGTCCTACCTATCTCCCTGGACTTGCAGTAGACTCCCCAGGGTGCCCCATGGCCCTCCACCTAGGGCCCTCTGACCCCAGCAAGCTACCCAGGGCTCCACCTCTCTCCCTGGACTTGCAATAGAGGCCCCAGGGTGCTCCTTGGCCCTCCACCTAGGGGCCTCTGACCCCAGAAAGCTACCCAGGGGTCCACCTCTCTCCCTAGACTTGCAGACTAGGCCCCAGGGTGACCCTTGGCCCTCCACATAGGGGCCTCTGACCCCAGCAAGCTGCCCAGGGGCCTGCCTATTTCCCTGGACTTGCAGTAGAGGCCCCAGGGTGCCCCATGGCCCTCCACCTAGGGCCCTCTGACCCCAGCAAGCTATCCAGGGGACCACATCTCTCCCTGGACTTGCAACAGAGGCCCCAGGGTGCCCCGTGACCCTCCACCTAGGGGCCTCTGACCCCAGCAAGCTACCCAGGGGTCCACATCTCTCCCTGGACTTGCAGTAGACACCCCTGGGTGCCCCCAGCCCCTCCAACTAGGGGCCTTGACCCCAGCAAGCTACCCAGGGGTCCACCTCTTTCCATGGACTTATAGTGGAGGCCCCAGGGTGCCCCCTGGCCCTCCACCTAGGGGCCTCTGAGTCCAGCAAGCTACCCAGGGGTCCAGCTCTCTCCCTGGACTTGCAATAGAGGCCCCAGGGTGCCCCCTTGCCCTCCACCCAAGGGCTACTGACCCCAGCAAGCTACCCTGGGCTCTACCTCTCTCCCTGGACTTGTAGTAGAGGCCCTAGGCTGCCCTCTGGTCCTCCACCTAGGGGCCTCTGAGTCCAGCAAGCTACCCAGGGGTCCACATCTCTCCCTGGACTTGCAGTAGAGGCCCCAGGGTACCCCGTGGCCCTCCACCTAGGGGCCTCTGAACCCAGCAAGCTAACCATGGGTCCAGCTCTCTCCCTGGACTTGCAATAGAGGCCCCAGGGTGCCCCCTTGCCCTCCACCCAAGGGCTACTGACCCCAGCAAGCTACCCTGGGCTCCACCTCTCTCCCTGGACTTGTAGTAGAGAACCTAGGCTGCCCTCTGGCCCTCCACCTAGGGGCCTTTGACCCCAGCAAGCTACCCAGGGCTCCACCTCTCTCCTTGGACTTGCAGTATAGGCCCCAGGGTGCCCCCTGGCCCTCCACCTAGGGGCATCTGACCCCAGCAAGCTACGCAGGGGTCCACCTCTCTCCCTGGACTTGCAGTATAGGACCCAGGGTGACCCCTGGCCCTCCACCTAGGGGCATCTGACACCAGCAAGCTACCCAAGGGTCCACCTATCTCCCTGGACTTGCAGTATAGGCCCCAGGGTGCCCTCTGGCCCTCCACCTAGGGGCCTCTGACCCTAGCAAACTACCCAGGGGTCCACCTCTCTCCCTGGACTTGCTGTAGAGGCCCCAGGGTGACTCTTGGCCCTCCACCTAGGGGCTTCTGACCCCAGCAAGCTGCCCAGGGGCCTGCCTATCTCCCTGGACTTGCAGTAGAGTCCCCAGGGTGCCCCATGGCCCTCCATGTAGGGCCCTCTGACCCCAGCAAGCTACCCAGGGGTCCACCTCTCTCCCTGGACTTGCAGTATAGGCCACAGGGTGCCCCCTTGCCCTCCACCTAGGGGCCTCTGACCCCAGAAGCTACCCAGGGCTCCACTTCTCTCCCTGGACTTGCAGTAGAGGCCCCAGGGTGCCCCCTTGCCCTCCACCCAGGGGCTACTAACCCCAGCAAGCTACCCAGGGGTCCACCTCTCTCCCTGGACTTGCAGTATAGGCCCCAGGGTGCCCCCTGGCCCTCCACCTAGGGGCATCTGACCCCAGCAAGCTACCCAGGGGTCCACCTCTCTCCCTGGACTTGCAGTATAGGACCCAGGGTGCCCCCTGGCCCTCCACCTAGGGGCATCTAACCCCAGCAAGCTACCTAGGGGTCCACCTCTCTCCCTGGACTTGCAGTATAGGACCCAGGGTGCCCTCTGGCCCTCCACCTAGGGGCCTCTGACCCTAGCAAACTACAGAGGGGTCCAACTCTCTCCCTGGACTTGCTGTAGAGGCCCCAGGGTGCCCCGTGGCCCTCCACCTAGGGGCCTCTGACCCCAGCAAGCTACCCAGGGCTCCAACTCTCTCCCTGGACTTGTAGTAGAGGCCCTAGGCTGCCCTCTGGCCCTCCACCTAGGGGCCTCTGACCCCAGCAAGCTACCCAGGGCTAAAACTCTCTCCCTGGACTTGCAGTATAGGCCTCAGGGTGCCCCCTGGTCTTCCACCTAGGGGCCCCCGACCCAAGCAAGCTATCCAGGGGTCCACATCTCTCCCTGGACGTGCAGTAGACAACCCTGGGTTCCCCCTGGCCCTCCACCTAGGGGCCTTTGACCCCAGCAGTCTACCCAGGGGTCCACCTCTCTCCATGGACTTAAAGTAGAGGCCCCAGGGTGCCCCCTGGCCCTCCACCTAGGGGCCTCTGAGTCCAGCAAGCTACCCAGGGGTCCACATCTCTCCCTGGACTTGCAGTAGAGGCCCCAGGGTACCCAGTGGCCCTCCACCTAGGGGCCTCTGAACCCAGCAAGCTACCCAGGGGTCCAGCTCCCTTTCTGGACTTGCAATAGAGGCCCCAGGGTGCCCCCTTGCCCTCCACCCAAGGGCTACTGACCCCAGCAAGCTACCCTGGGCTCCACCTCTCTCCCTGGACTTGTAGTAGAGGCCCTAGGCTGCCCTCTGGCCCTCCATCTAGGGGCCTTTGACCCCAGCAAGCTACCCAGGGCTCCACCTCTCTTCCTGGACTTGCAGTAGAGGCCCCAGGGTGCCTATTGGCACTCCACCTAGGGGCCTCTGACCCCAGCAAGCTACCCAGGGGTCCACCTGTCTTCCTGGACTTGCAGAAGAGTCCCCAGGGTGCCCCATGGCCCTCCACCTAGGGCCCTCTGACCCCAGCAAGCTACCCAGGGCTCCAACTCTCTCCCTGGACTTGCAGTATAGGCCCCAGGGTGCCCCCTGGTCCTCCACCTAGGGGCCTCTGACACCAGCAAGCTACCCAGGGGTCCACCTCTCTCCCTGGACTTGCAGTAGAGGCCCCAGGGTGCCCCGTGGCCCTCCCCCTAGGGGCCTCTGACACCAGCAAGCTTCCCAGTGGTCCACCTCTCTCCCTAGACTTGCAGTAGAGGCCCCAGGGTGACCCTTGGCCCTCCACCTAGGGGCCTCTGACCCCAGCAAGCTACCCTATGTCCTCTCTATCTCCCTGGACTTGCAGTAGAGTCCCCTGGGTGCCCCATGGCCCTCCACCTAGGGGCCTCTGACCCCAGCAAGCTACCCAGGGCTCCAACTCTCTCCCTGGACTTGCAGTATAGGCCTCAGGGTGCCCCCTTGTCCTCCACCTAGGGGCCCCTGACCCAAACAAGCTGCCCAGGGGTCCACCTCTCTCCCTGGACTTGCAACAGAGGCCCCAGGGTGCCCCTTGGCCCTTCACCTAGGGGCCTCTGACCCCAGAAAGCTACCCAGGGGTCCACCTCTCTCCCTAGACTTGCAGACTAGGCCCTAGGCTGCCCTCTGGCCCTCCACCTAGGGGCCTCTGACCCCAGCAAGCTACCCAGGGCTCCACATCTCTCCCTGGACTTGCAGTAGAGGCCCCAGGGTGCACATTGGCCCTCCACCTAGGGGTCTCTGACCCCAGCAAGCTACCGAGGGGTCTACCTCTCTCCCTGGACTTGCAATAGAGGCCCCAGGGTGCCCCGTGACCCTCCACCTAGGGGCCTCTGACCCCAGCAAGCTACCCAGGGGTCCACCTCTCTCCCTGGACTTGCAGTATAGGCCCCAGGGTGCCCCCTGGCCCTCCAACTAGGGGCCTCTGACCCCAGCAAGCTACCCAGGGGTCCACCTCTCTCCCTAGACTTGCAGACTAGGCTCCAGGGTGACCCTTGGCCCTCCACCTAGGGGCTTCTGACCCCAGCAAGCTGCCCAGGGGCCTGTCCATCTCCCTGGACTTGCTTTAGAGCCCCCAGGGTGCCCCATGGCTATCCACCTAGGGCCCTCTGACCCCAGCAAGCTACCCAGGGGTCCACATCTCTCCCTGGACTTGCAGTATAGGCCACAGGGTGCCCCCTTGCCCTCCACCTGGGGGCCTCTGAACCCAGCAAGCTACTCAGGGCTCCACTTCTCTCCCTAGACTTGTAGTAGAGGCCCTGGGCTGCCCTCTTGCCCTCCACCTACGGGCCTCTGACCCCAGCAAGCTACCCAAGGGTCCACCTATCTCCCTGGACTTGCAGTATAGGCCCCAGGGTGCCCTCTGGCCCTCCACCTAGGGGCATCTGACCCTAGCAAACTACCCAGGGGTCCACCTCTCTCCCTGGACTTGCTGTAGAGTCCCCAGGGTGACCCTTGGCCCTCCACTTCTCTCCCTGGACTTGCAGTAGAGGCCCCAGGGTGCCCCCTTGCCCTCCACCCAGGGGCTACTGACCCCAGCAAGCTACCCAGGGCTCCACCTCTCTCCCTGGACTTGCAGTATAGGCCCCAGGGTGCCCCCTGGCCCTCCACCTAGGGACATCTGACCCCAGCAAGCTACCCAGGGGTCCACCTCTCTCCCTGGACTTGCAGTATAGGACCCAGGGTGCCCCCTGGCCCTCCACCTAGGGGCATCTGACACCAGCAAGCTACCCAGGGGTCCACCTATCTCCCTGGACTTGCAGTATAGGCCCCAGGGTGCCCTCTGGCCTTCCACCTAGGGGCCTCTGACCCTAGCAAACTACCGAGGGGTCTACCTCTCTCACTGGACTTGCTGTAGAGGCCCCAGGGTGCCCCTTGCCCTCCACCTAGGGGCCTCTGATTCCAGCAAGCTACCCTGGAGTCCACCTCTCTCCCTGGACTTGCAGTAGAGGCCCCAGGGTGCCCCTTGGCCCTCCACCTCGGGGCCTCTGACCCCAGCAAGCTACCCAGGGCTTCACCTCTCTCCCTGGACTTGCAGTAGAGGCCCCAGGGTGCCCATTTCCCCTCCACCTAAGGGCCTCTGACCCCAGCAAGCTACCGAGGGGTTTACCTCTCTCCCTAGTCTTGCAGTAGAGGCCCCAGGGTGACCCTTGGCCCTCCACCTACAGGCCTCTGACCCCAGCAAGCTACCCAGGGTCCTACCTATCTCCCTGGACTTGCAGTAGAGTCCCCAGGGTGCCCCCTGTCCCTCCACCTAGGGCCCTCTGACCCCAGCAAGCTACCCAGGGCTAAAACTCTCTCCCTGGACTTGCAGTATAGGCCTCAGGGTGCCCCCTGGTCCTCCACCTAGGGGCCCCCGACCCAAGCAAGCTGCTCAGGGGTACACCTCTCTCCCTGGACTTGCAATAGAGGCCCCAGGGTGCCCCCTTGCCCTCCACCCAAGGGCTACTGACCCCAGCAAGCTACCCTGGGCTCTACCTCTCTCCCTGGACTTGTAGTAGAGGCCCTAGGCTGCCCTTTGGTCTTCCACCTAGGGGCCTCTGACCCCAGCAAGCTAACCAGGGCTCCACCTCTCTCCCTGGACTTGCAGTAGAGGCCCCAGGGTGCCCATTGGCCCTCCACCTAGGGGTCTCTGACCCCAGCAAGCTACCCAAGGGTCCGCTTCTGACCCCAGCAAGCTGCCCAGGGGCCTGTCTATCTCTCTGGACTTGCAGTAGAGTCCCCAGGGTGCCCCATGGCCCTCCACGTAGGGCCCTCTGACCCCAGCAAGCTACCCAGGGGTCCACCTCTCTCCATGGACTTATAGTAGAGGCCCCAGGGTGCCCCCTGGCCCTCCACCTAGGGGCCTCTGAGTCCAGCAAGCTACCCAGGGGTCCACATCTCTCCCTGGACTTGCAGTAGAGGCCCCAGGGTACCCCGTGGCCCTCCACATAGGGGCCTCTGAACCCAGCAAGCTACCCAGGGGTCCAGCTCTCTCCCTGGACTTGCAATAGAGGCCCCAGGGTGCCCCCTTGCCCTCCACCCAAGGGCTACTGACCCTAGCAAGCTACCCTGGGCTCCACCTCTCTCCCTGGACTTATAGGCGAGGCCCCAGGGTGCCCCCAGGCCCTCCACCTAGGGGCCTCTGACCCCAGCAAACTACCCAGCGGTCCACCTCTCTACCTGGACTTGCAGTACAGTCCCCAGGGTGCCCCATGGCCCTCCACCTAGGGCCCTCTGACCCCAGCAAGCTACCCAGGGCTCCAACTCTCTCCCTGTACTTGCAGTATAGGCCCCAGGGTGCCCCCTGGTCCTCCACCTAGGGGCCTCTGACCCTAACAAACTACACAGGGGTCCACCTCTCTCCCTGGACTTGCAGTAGAGGCCCCAGGGTGCCCCATGGCCCTCCAACTAGGGACCTCTGACCCCAGCAAGCTACCCAGGGTCCTACCTATCTCCCTGGACTTGCAGTAGAGTCCCCAGGGTGCCCCATGGCCCTCGACCTAGGGCCCTCTGACCCCAGCAAGCTACCCAGGGCTCAAACTCTCTCCCTGGACTTGCAGTATAGGCCTCAGGGTGCCCCCTGGTCCTCCACCGAAGGGCTACTGACCCCAGCAAGCTACCCTGGGCTCTACCTCTCTCCCTGGACTTGTAGTAGAGGCCCTAGGCTGCCCTCTGGTCCTCCACCTAGGGGCCTCTGACCCCAGCAAGCTAACCAGGGCTCCACATCTCTCCCTGGACTTGCAGTAGAGGCCCCAGGGTGCCCATTGGCCCTCCACCTAGGGGTCTCTGACCCCAGCAAGCTACCCAAGGGTCTGCCTCTGACCCCAGCAAGCTGCCCAGGGGCCTGCCTATCTCCCTGGACTTGCAGTAGAGTCCCCAGGGTGCCCCATGGCCCTCCACCTAGGGCCCTCTGACCCCAGCAAGCTACCTAGGGCTCCACTTCTCTCCCTGGACTTGCAGAAGAGGCCCCAGGGTGCCCCCTTGCCCTCCACCCAGGGGCTACTGACCGCAGCAAGCTACCCAGGGCTGCACCTCTCTCCCTGGACTTGCAATAGAGGCCCCAGGGTACCCCGTGGCCCTCCACCTAGGGGCCTCTGACCCCTGCAAGCTACTCAGGGGTCCACATCTCTCCCTGGACTTGCAGTAGAGGCCCCAGGGTACCCTGTGGCCCTCCACCTAGGGGCCTCTGAACCCAGCAAGCTACCCAGGGGTCCAGCTCTGTCCCTGGACTTGCAATAGAGGCCCCAGGGTGCCCCCTTGCCCTCCACCCAGGGGCTACTGACACCAGCAAGCTACACAGGGCTCCACTTCTCTCCCTGGACTTGTAGTAGAGGCCCTGGGCTGCCCTCTGGCCCTCCACCTAGGGGCCTCTGACCCCAGCAAGCTACCCAGGGCTCCACCTCTCTCGCTGGACTTGCAGTAGAGGCCCCAGGGTGCCCATTGGCCCTCCACCTAGGGGCCTCTGACCCCAGCAAACTACCCAGGGGTCCACCTCTCTTCCTGGACTTGCAGTAGAGTCCCCAGGGTGCCCCATGACCCTCCACCTAGGGGCCTCTGACCCCAGCAAACTACCTAGGGCTCCACTTCTCTCCCTGGATTTGCAGTAGAGGCCCCAGGGTGCCCCCTTGCCCTCCACCCAGGGGCTACTGACCCCAGCAAGCTACCCAGGGCTGCACCTCTCTTTCTGGACTTGCAGTATAGGCCTCAGGGTGCCCCCTGGTCCTCCACCCAAGGGCTACTGACCCCAGCAAGCTACCCTGGGCTCTACCTCTCTCCCTGGACTTGTAGTAGAGGCCCTAGGCTGCCCTCTGGTCCTCCACCTAGGGGCCTCTGACCCCAGCAAGCTAACCAGGGCTCCACCTCTCTCCCTGGACTTGCAGTAGAGGCCCCAGGGTGCCCATTGGCCCTCCACATATGGGTCTCTGACCCCAGCAAGCTACCCAAGGGTCCGCCTCTGACCCCAGCAAGCTGCCCAGGGGCCTGCCTATCTCCCTGGACTTGCAGTAGAGTCCCCAGGGTGCCCCATGGCCCTCCACCTAGGGCCCTCTGACCCCAGCAAGCTACCTAGGGCTCCACTTCTCTCCCTGGACTTGCAGAAGAGGCCCCAGGGTACCCCGTGGCCCTCCACCTAGGGGCCTCTGACCCCAGCAAGCTACTCAGGGGTCCACATCTCTCCCTGGACTTGCAGTAGAGGCCCCAGGGTACCCTGTGGCCCTCCACCTAGGGGCCTCTGAACCCAGCAAGCTACCCAGGGGTCCAGCTCTGTCCCTGGACTTGCAATAGAGGCCCCAGGGTGCCCCCTTGCCCTCCACCCAGGGGCTACTGACCCCAACAAGCTACACAGGGCTCCACTTCTCTCCCTGGACTTGTAGTAGAGGCCCTGGGCTGCCCTCTGGCTCTCCACCTAGGGGCCTCTGACCCCAGCAAGCTACCCAGGGCTCCACCTCTCTCGCTGGACTTGCAGTAGAGGCCCCAGGGTGCCCATTGGCCCTCCACCTAGGGGCCTCTGAACCCAGCAAGCTACCCAGGGGTCCAGCTCTGTCCCTGGACTTGCAATAGAGGCCCCAGGGTGCCCCCTTGCCCTCCACCCAGGGGCTACTGACCCCAAAAAGCTACACAGGGCTCCACTTCTCTCCCTGGACTTGTAGTAGAGGCCCTGGGCTGCCCTCTGGCCCTCCACCTAGGGGCCTCTGACCCCAGCAAGCTACCCAGGGCTCCACCTCTCTCGCTGGACTTGCAGTAGAGGCCCCAGGGTGCCCATTGGCCCTCCACCTAGGGGCCTCTGACCCCAGCAAACTACCCAGGGGTCCACCTCTCTTCCTGGACTTGCAGTAGAGTCCCCAGGGTGCCCCATGACCCTCCACCTAGGGGCCTCTGACCCCAGCAAACTCAAGTGGTGCTCGCTGCAGAGCCATTTGAGGAGAGGTGAGCTCCAGAGAGGGGGAGCTTAAGCTTGAGCTCCACCTTTTTTGCACTTCTTCTACGAGTGATGTCACTGGGGGTAGGGTTAGGGGTGGGGTTGGTGTACGCATTAAAACAGCTTACAGGAGGAGGAGCGACAGCTCATGCTCCCCCTCTCTGGAGCTCACCTCTTCTCAAATGGCTCTGCAGCGAGCACCCTCTCAGCAAACTACCTAGGGCTCCACTTTTCTCCCTGGATTTGCAGTAGAGGCCCCAGGGTGCCCCCTTGCCCTCCACCTAGGGGCTACTGACCCCAGCAAGCTACCCAGGGCTGCACCTCTCTCCCTGGACTTGCAGTAGAGGCCCCAGGGTACCCCGTAGCCCTCCACCTAGGGGCCTCTGACCCCAGAAAGCTACCCAGGGGTCCACCTCTCTCCCTAGACTTGCAGACTAGGCCCCAGGGTGACCCTTGGCCCTCCACATAGGGGCCTCTGACCCCAGCAAGCTGCCCAGGGGCCTGCCTATTTCCCTGGACTTGCAGTAGAGGCCCCAGGGTGCCCCATGGCCCTCCACCTAGGGCCCTCTGACCCCAGCAATCTATCCAGGGGTCCACATCTCTCCCTGGACTTGCAACAGAGGCCCCAGGGTGACCCTTGGCCCTCCACCTAGGGGCCTCTGACCCCAGCAAGCTGCCCAGGGGTCTGCCTATTTCCCTGGACTTGCAGTAGAGTCCCCAGGGTGCCCCATGGCCCTCCACCTAGGGCCCTCTGACCCCAGCAAGCTACCCAGGGGTCCACATCTCTCCCTGGAATTGCAACAGAGGCCCCAGGGTGCCCCGTGACCCTCCACTTAGGGGCCTCTGACCCCAGCAAGCTACCCAGGGGTCCACATCTCTCCCTGGACTTGCAGTAGACACCCCTGGGTGCCCACTGCCCCTCCACCTAGGGGCCTTTGACCCCAGCAAGCTACCCAGGGGTCCACCTCTCTCCCTGGACTTGAAGTAGAGGCCCCAGGGTGCCCATTGGCCCTCCACCTAGGGGCCTCTGAGTCCAGCAAGCTACACAGGGGTCTACATCTCTCCCTGGACTTGCAGTAGAGGCCCCAGGGTACCCCGTGGCCCTCCACCTAGGGGCCTCTGAACCCAGCAAGCTACCCAGGGGTCCAGCTCTCTCCCTGGACTTGCAATAGAGGCCCCAGGGTGCCCCCTTGCCCTCCACCCAAGAGCTACTGACCCCAGCAAGCTACCCTGGGCTCCACCTCTCTCCCTGGACTTGTAGTAGAGGCCCTGGGCTGCCCTCTGGACCTCCACCTAGAGGCCTTTGACCCCAGCAAGCTACCCAGGGGTCCACCTCTCTCCCTGGACTTGAAGTAGAGGCCCCAGGGTGCCCATTGGCCCTCCACCTAGGGGTCTCTGACCCCAGCAAGCTACCGAGCGGTCCACCTCTCTCCTTGGACTTGCAGTAAAGGCCCCAGGGTGCCCCCTGGCCCTCCACCTAGGGGCATCTGACCCCAGCAAGCTACCTAGGGGTCCACCTCTCTCCCTGGACTTGCAGTATAGGACCCAGGGTGCCCCCTGGCACTTCACCTAGGGGCATCTCACACCAGCAAGCTACCCAAGGGTCCACCTCTCTCCCTGGACTTGCAGTATAGGCCCCAGGGTGCCCTCTGGCCCGCCACCTAGGGTCCTCTGACCCTAGCAAACTACCCAGGGGTCCACCTATCTCCCTGGACTTGCTGTAGAGGCCCCAGGGTGACCCTTGGCCCTCCACCTAGGGGCCTCTGACCCCAGCAAGCTGCCCAGGGGCCTGCCTATCTCCCTGGACTTGCAGTAGAGTCCCCAGGGTGCCCCATGGCCCTCCACGTAGGGCCCTCTGACCCCAGCAAAATACCCAAGGTTCCACCTATCTCCCTGGACTTGCAGTATAGGCCACAGGGTGCCCCCTTGCCTTCCACCTTTCGGCCTCTGACCCCAGAAGCTACCCAGGGCTCCACTTCTCTCCCTGGACTTGCAGTAGAGGCCCCAGGGTACCCCGTGGCCCTCCACCTAGGGGCCTCTGAGTCCAGCAAGCTACCCAGGGGTCCACATCTCTCCATGGACTTGCAGTAGACGCTGCTGGGTGCCCCCTGGCCCTCCATCTAGGGGCCTCTGACCCCAGCAAGCTACCCAGGGGTCCACCTCTCTCCCTGAACTTTTAGTAGAGGCCCCAGGGTGCCCCCTGGCCCTCCACCTAGGGGCCTCTGACCCCAGCAAGCTACCCAGAGGTCCACATCTCTCCTTGGACTTGCAGTGGAGGCCCCTGGGTGCCCCCTGGCCCTCCACCTAGGGTCCTCTGACCCCAGCAAGCTACCCGGGGGTCCAGCTCTCTCCCTGGACTTGCAATAGAGGCCCCAGGGTGCCCCCTTGCCCTCCACCCAGGGGCTACTGACCCCAGCCAGCTACCCAGGGCTGTACCTCTCTCCCTGGACTTGTAGTAGAGGCCCTAGGCTGCCCTCTGGCCCTCCACCTAGGGGCCTCTGACACCAGCAAGCTACCCAGGGCTTCACCTCTCTCCCTGGACTTGCAGTAGAGGCCCCAGGGTGCCCCAAGGTCCTCCACCTAGGGCCCTCTGACCCCAGCAAGCTACCTAGGGCTCAACTTCTCTCCCTGGACTTGCAGTAGAGGCCCCAGGGTGCCCCCTTGCCCTCCACCCAGGGTCTACTGACCCCAGCAAGCTACCCAGGTCTGCACCTCTCTCCCTGGACTTGCAGTAGAGGCCCCAGGGTACCCTGTGGCCCTCCACCTAGGGGCCTCTGACCCCAGCAAGCTACTTAGGGGTCCACATCTCTTCCTGGACTTGCAGTAGAGGCCCCAGGGTACCCCGTGGCCCTCCACCTAGGGGCCTCTGAACCCAGCAAGCTACCCAGGGGTCCAGCTCTCTCTCTGGACTTGCAATAGAGGCCCCAGGGTGCCCCCTTGCCCTCCACCCAGGGGCTACTGACCCCAGCAAGCTACACAGGGCTTCACTTCTCTCCCTGGACTTGTAGTAGAGGCCCTGGGCTGCCCTCTGGCCCTCCACCTAGGGGCCTCTGACCCCAGCAAGCTACCCAGGGCTCCACCTCTCTCCCTGGACTTGCAGTAGAGGCCCCAGGGTGCCCATTGGCCATCCACCTAGGGGCCTCTGACCCCAGCAAGCTACCCAGGGGTCCACCTCTCTCCCTGGACTTATAGGCAAGGCCCCAGGGTGCCCCCTGGCCCTCCACCTAGGGGCCTCTGACCCCAACAAGCTACCCAGGGGTCCACCTCTCTTCCTGGATGTGCAGTAGAGTCCCCAGGGTGCCCCATGACCCTCCACCTAGGGCCCTCTGACCCCAGCAAGCTACCCAGGGCTCCAACTCTCTCCCTGGACTTGCAGTATAGGCACCAGGGTGCCCCCTGGTCCTCCACCTAGGGGCCTCTGACCCCAGCAAGCTACCCTGGGGTCCACCTCTCTCCCTGGACTTGCTGTAGAGGCCCCAGGGTGCCCCATGGCCCTCCACCTAAGGGCCTCTGACCCCAGCAAGCTACAGAGGGGTCCACCTCTCTCCCTGGACTTGCAGTAGAGGCCCCAGGGTGCCCTGTGGCCCTCCCCCTTGGGGCCTCTGACACCAGCAAGCTTCCCAGTGGTCCACCTCTCTCCCTAGACTTGCAGTAGAGGCCCCAGGGTGACCCTTGGCCCTCCACCTAGGGGCCTCTGACCCCAGCAAGCTACACAGGGTCCTACCTATCTTCCTGGACTTGCAGTAGAGTCCCCAGGGTGCCCTCTGGCCCGCCACCTAGGGTCCTCTGACCCTAGCAAACTACCCAGGGGTCGACCTCTCTCCCTGGACTTGCTGTAGAGGCCCCAGGGTGACCCTTGGCCCGCCACCTAGGGGCCTCTGACCCCAGCAAGCTGCCCAGGGGCCTGCCTATCTCCCTGGACTTGCAGTAGAGTCCCCAGGGTGCCCCATGGCCCTCCACGTAGGGCCCTCTGACCCCAGCAAAATACCCAAGGGTCCACCTATCTCCCTGGACTTGCAGTATAGGCCACAGGGTGCCCCCTTGCCTTCCACCTAGGGGCCTCTGACCCCAGAAGCTACCCAGGGCTCCACTTCTCTCCCTGGACTTGCAGTAGAGGCCCCAGGGTACCCCGTGGCCCTCCACCTAGGGGCCTCTGAGTCCAGCAAGCTACCCAGGGGTTCACATCTCTCCATGGACTTGCAGTAGACGCTGCTGGGTGCCCCCTGGCCCTCCATCTAGGGGCCTCTGACCCCAGCAAGCTACCCAGGGGTCCACCTCTCTCCCTGAACTTTTAGTAGAGGCCCCAGGGTGCCCCCTGGCCCTCCACCTAGGGGCCTCTGACCCCAGCAAGCTACCCAGGGGTCCACATCTCTCCTTGGACTTGCAGTGGAGAACCCTGGGTGCCCCCTGGCCCTCCACCTAGGGTCCTCTGACCCCAGCAAGCTACCCGGGGGTCCAGCTCTTTCCCTGGACTTGCAATAGAGGCCCCAGGGTGCCCCCTTGCCCTCCACCCAGGGGCTACTGACCCCAGCAAGCTACCCAGGGCTGTAGCTCTCTCCCTGGACTTGTAGTAGAGGCCCTAGGCTGCCCTCTGTCCCTCCACCTAGGGGCCTCTGACACCAGCAAGCTACCCAGGGCTTCACCTCTCTCCCTGGACTTGCAGTAGAGGCCCCAGGGTGCCCCAAGGTCCTCCACCTAGGGCCCTCTGACCCCAGCAAGCTACCTAGGGCTCCACTTCTCTCCCTGGACTTGCAGTAGAGGCCCCAGGGTGCCCCCTTGCCCTCCACCCAGGGTCTACTGACCCCAGCAAGCTACCCAGGTCTGCACCTCTCTCCCTGGACTTGCAGTAGAGGCCCCAGGGTACCCTGTGGCCCTCCACCTAGGGGCCTCTGACCCCAGCAAGCTACTTAGGGGTCCACATCTCTTCCTGGACTTGCAGTAGAGGCCCCAGGGTACCCCGTGGCCCTCCACCTAGGGGCCTCTGAACCCAGCAAGCTACCCAGGGGTCCAGCTCTCTCTCTGGACTTGCAATAGAGGCCCCAGGGTGCCCCCTTGCCCTCCACCCAGGGGCTACTGACCCCAGCAAGCTACACAGGGCTCCACTTCTCTCCCTGGACTTGTAGTAGAGGCCCTGGGCTGCCCTCTGGCCCTCCACCTAGGGGCCTCTGACCCCAGCAAGCTACCCAGGGCTCCACCTCTCTCCCTGGACTTGCAGTAGAGGCCCCAGGGTGCTCATTGGCCCTCCACCTAGGGGCCTCTGACCCCAGCAAGCTACCCAGGGGTCCACCTCTCTCACTGGACTTATAGGCAAGGCCCCAGGGTGCCCCCTGGCCCTCCACCTAGGGGCTTCTGACCCCAACAAGCTACCCAGGGGTCCACCTCTCTTCCTGGATGTGCAGTAGAGTCCCCAGGGTGCCCCATGACCCTCCACCTAGGGCCCTCTGACCCCAGCAAGCTACCCAGGGCTCCAACTCTCTCCCTGGACTTGCAGTATAGGCAACAGGGTGCCCCCTGGTCCTCCACCTAGGGGCCTCTGACCCCAGCAAGCTACCCTGGGGTCCACCTCTCTCCCTGGACTTGCTGTAGAGGCCCCAGGGTGCCCCATGGCCCTCCACCTAAGGGCCTCTGACCCCAGCAAGCTACAGAGGGGTCCACCTCTCTCCCTGGACTTGCAGTAGAGGCCCCAGGGTGCCCCGTGGCCCTCCCCCTTGGGGCCTCTGACACCAGCAAGCTTCCCAGTGGTCCACCTCTCTCCCTAGACTTGCAGTAGAGGCCCCAGGGTGACCCTTGGCCCTCCACCTAGGGGCCTCTGACCCCAGCAAGCTACCCAGGGTCCTACCTATCTTCCTGGACTTGCAGTAGAGTCCCCAGGGTGCCCCATGGCCCTCCACCTAGGGCCCTCTGACCCCAGCAAGCTACCCAGGGCTCCAACTCTCTCCCTGGACTTGCAATATAGGCCTCAGGGTGCCCCCTGGTCCTCCACCCAGGGGCCCCTGACCCAAGCAAGCTGCCCAGGGGTCCACCTCTCTCCCTGGACTTGCAGTATAGGCCTCAGGGTGCCTCTTGGTCCTCCATCTAGGGGCCTCTGACCCCAGCAAGCTGCCCAGGGGCCTGCCTATCTCCCTGGACTTGCAGTAGAGTCCCCAGGGTGCCCAATGGTCCTCCACCTAGGGCTCTCTGACCCCAGCAAGCTACCCAGGGGTCCACATCTCTCCCTGGACTTGCAACAGAGGCCCCAGGGTGCCCCGTGACCCTCCACCTAGGGGCTTCTGACCCCAGCAAGCTACCCAGGGGTCCACCTCTCTCCATGGACTTATAGTAGAGGCCCCAGGGTGCCCCCTTGCCCTCCACCCAAGGGCTATTGACCCCAGCAAGCTACCCTGGGCTCCACCTCACTCCCTGGACTTGTAGTAGAGGCCCTAGTCTGCCCTCTGGTCCTCCACCCAGGGGCCCCTGACCTAAGCAAGCTGCCCAGTGGTCTACCTCTCTCCCTGGACTTGCAGTAGAGTCCCCAGGGAGCTCCCTTGCCCTCCATCCAGGGGTACTGACCCCAGCAAGCTACCCAGGGCTCCACCTCTCTCCCTAGACTTGCAGTAGAGGCCCCAGGGTGCCCCCTTTCCCTCCACCCAGGGGCTACTGACCCCAGCAAGCTACCCAGGGCTCCACCTCTCTCCCTGGACTCTCAGTAGAGGCCCCAGGGTACCCCGTGGCCCTCCACCTAGGGGCCTCTGAGTCCAGCAAGCTACCCAGGGGTCCACATCTCTCCCTGGACTTGCAGCAGAGGCCCCAGGGTACCCCGTGGCCCTCCACCTAGGTGCCTCTGAACCCAGCAAGCTACCCAGGGGTCCAGCTCTCTTCCTGGACTTGCAATAGAGGCCCCAGGGTGCCCCCTTGCCCTCCACCCAAGGGCTACTGAACCCAGCAAGCTACACAGGGCTCCACCTCTCTCCCTGGACTTGTAGTAGAGGCCCTAAGCTGCCCTCTGGCCCTCCACCTAGGGGCCTCTGACCCCAGCAAGCTACGCAGGGCTCCAACTCTCTACCTGGACTTGCAGTAGAGGCCCCAGGGAGCCCCCTTGCCCTCCACCCAGGGGTACTGACCCCAGCAAGCTACCCAGGGCTCCACCTCTCTCCCTAGACTTGCAGTAGAGGCCCCAGGGTGCCCCCTTTCCCTCCATCCAGGGGCTACTGACCCCAGCAAGCTACCCAGGGCTCCACCTCTCTCCCTGGACTCTCAGTAGAGGCCCCAGGGTACCCCGTGGCTCTCCACCTAGGGGCCTCTGAGTCCAGCAAGCTACCCAGGGGTCCACATCTCTCCCTGGACTTGCAGCAGAGGCCCCAGGGTACCCCGTGGCCCTCCACCTAGGGGCCTCTGGACCCAGCAAGCTACCCAGGGGTCCACCTCTCTCCCTGGACTTGCAGTAGAGGCCCCAGGGTGCCCATTGGCCCTCCACCTAGGGGTCTCTGACCCCAGCAAGCTACCCAAGGGTCCGCCTCTTACCCCAGCAAGCTACCCAAGGGTCCGCCTCTTACCCCAGCAATCTGCCCAGGGGCCTGCCTATCTCCCTGGACTTGCAGTAGAGTCCCCAGGGTGCCTCATGGCCCTCCACGTAGTGCCCTCTGACCCCAGCAAGCTACCCAGGGGTCCACATCTCTTACTGGACTTGCAGTAGACGACCCTGGGTGCACACTGGCCCTCCACCTAGGGGCCTTTGACCCCAGCAAGCTACCCAGGGGTCCACCTCTCTCCATGGACTTATAGTAGAGGCTCCAGGGTGCCCCCTTGGCCCTCCACCTAGGGGCCTCTGAGTCCAGCAAGCTACACAGGGGTCCACATCTCTCCCTGAACTTGCAGTAGAGGCCCCAGGGTACCCCGTGGCCCTCCACCTAGGGGCCTCTGAACCCAGCAAGCTACCCAGGGGTCCAGCTCTCTCCCTGGACTTGCAATAGAGGCCCCAGGGTGCCCCCTTGCCCTCCACCCAAGAGCTACTGACCCCAGCAAGCTACCCTGGGCTCCACCTCTCTCCCTGGACTTGTAGTAGAGGCCCTAGGCTGCCCTCTGGCCCTCCACCTAGGGGCCTTTGACCCCAGCAAGCTACCCAGGGGTCCACCTCTCTCCCTGGACTTGAAGTAGAGGCCCCAGGGTGCCCATTGGCCCTCCACCTAGGGGCCTCTGAGTCCAGCAAGCTACACAGGGGTCTACATCTCTCCCTGGACTTGCAGTAGAGGCCCCAGGGTACCCCGTGGCCCACCACCTAGGGGCCTCTGAACCCAGCAAGCTACCCAGGGGTCCAGCTCTCTCCCTGGACTTGCAATAGAGGCCCCAGGGTGCCCCCTTGCCCTCCACCCAAGAGCTACTGACCCCAGCAAGCTACCCTGGGCTCCACCTCTCTCCCTGGACTTGTAGTAGAGGCCCTGGGCTGCCCTCTGGCCCTCCACCTAGAGGCCTTTGACCCCAGCAAGCTACCCAGGGGTCCACCTCTCTCCCTGGACTTGAAGTAGAGGCCCCAGGGTGCCCATTGGCCCTCCACCTAGGGGTCTCTGACCCCAGCAAGCTACCGAGCGGTCCACCTCTCTCCTTGGACTTGCAGTAAAGGCCCCAGGGTGCCCCCTGGCCCTCCACCTAGGGGCATCTGACCCCAGCAAGCTACCTAGGGGTCCACCTCTCTCCCTGGACTTGCAGTATAGGACCCAGGGAGCCCCCTTGCCCTCCACCCAGGGGTACTGACCCCAGCAAGCTACCCAGGGCTCCACCTCTCTCCCTAGACTTGCAGTAGAGGCCCCAGGGTGCCCCCTTTCCCTCCACCCAGGGGCTACTGACCCCAGCAAGCTACCCAGGGCTCCACCTCTCTCCCTGGACTCTCAGTAGAGGCCCCAGGGTACCCCGTGGCCCTCCACCTAGGGGCCTCTGAGTCCAGCAAGCTACCCAGGGGTCCACATCTCTCCCTGGACTTGCAGCAGAGGCCCCAGGGTACCCCGTGGCCCTCCACCTAGGTGCCTCTGAACCCAGCAAGCTACCCAGGGGTCCAGCTCTCTTCCTGGACTTGCAATAGAGGCCCCAGGGTGCCCCCTTGCCCTCCACCCAAGGGCTACTGAACCCAGCAAGCTACCCAGGGCTCCACCTCTCTCCCTGGACTTGTAGTAGAGGCCCTAAGCTGCCCTCTGGCCCTCCACCTAGGGGCCTCTGACCCCAGCAAGCTACGCAGGGCTCCAACTCTCTACCTGGACTTGCAGTAGAGGCCCCAGGGAGCCCCCTTGCCCTCCACCCAGGGGTACTGACCCCAGCAAGCTACCCAGGGCTCCACCTCTCTCCCTAGACTTGCAGTAGAGGCCCCAGGGTGCCCCCTTTCCCTCCACCCAGGGGCTACTGACCCCAGCAAGCTACCCAGGGCTCCACCTCTCTCCCTGGACTCTCAGTAGAGGCCCCAGGGTACCCCGTGGCTCTCCACCTAGGGGCCTCTGAGTCCAGCAAGCTACCCAGGGGTCCACATCTCTCCCTGGACTTGCAGCAGAGGCCCCAGGGTACCCCGTGGCCCTCCACCTAGGGGCCTCTGGACCCAGCAAGCTACCCAGGGGTCCACCTCTCTCCCTGGACTTGCAGTAGAGGCCCCAGGGTGCCCATTGGCCCTCCACCTAGGGGTCTCTGACCCCAGCAAGCTACCCAAGGGTCCGCCTCTTACCCCAGCAAGCTACCCAAGGGTCCGCCTCTTACCCCAGCAATCTGCCCAGGGGCCTGCCTATCTCCCTGGACTTGCAGTAGAGTCCCCAGGGTGCCTCATGGCCCTCCACGTAGTGCCCTCTGACCCCAGCAAGCTACCCAGGGGTCCACAGCTCTTACTGGACTTGCAGTAGACGACCCTGGGTGCACACTGGCCCTCCACCTAGGGGCCTTTGACCCCAGCAAGCTACCCAGGGGTCCACCTCTCTCCATGGACTTATAGTAGAGGCTCCAGGGTGCCCCCTTGGCCCTCTACCTAGGGGCCTCTGAGTCCAGCAAGCTACACAGGGGTCCACATCTCTCCCTGAACTTGCAGTAGAGGCCCCAGGGTACCCCGTGGCCCTCCACCTAGGGGCCTCTGAACCCAGCAAGCTACCCAGGGGTCCAGCTCTCTCCCTGGACTTGCAATAGAGGCCCCAGGGTGCCCCCTTGCCCTCCACCCAAGAGCTACTGACCCCAGCAAGCTACCCTGGGCTCCACCTCTCTCCCTGGACTTGTAGTAGAGGCCCTAGGCTGCCCTCTGGCCCTCCACCTAGGGGCCTTTGACCCCAGCAAGCTACCCAGGGGTCCACCTCTCTCCCTGGACTTGAAGTAGAGGCCCCAGGGTGCCCATTGGCCCTCCACCTAGGGGCCTCTGAGTCCAGCAAGCTACACAGGGGTCTACATCTCTCCCTGGACTTGCAGTAGAGGCCCCAGGGTACCCCGTGGCCCACCACCTAGGGGCCTCTGAACCCAGCAAGCTACCCAGGGGTCCAGCTCTCTCCCTGGACTTGCAATAGAGGCCCCAGGGTGCCCCCTTGCCCTCCACCCAAGAGCTACTGACCCCAGCAAGCTACCCTGGGCTCCACCTCTCTCCCTGGACTTGTAGTAGAGGCCCTGGGCTGCCCTCTGGCCCTCCACCTAGAGGCCTTTGACCCCAGCAAGCTACCCAGGGGTCCACCTCTCTCCCTGGACTTGAAGTAGAGGCCCCAGGGTGCCCATTGGCCCTCCACCTAGGGGTCTCTGACCCCAGCAAGCTACCGAGCGGTCCACCTCTCTCCTTGGACTTGCAGTAAAGGCCCCAGGGTGCCCCCTGGCCCTCCACCTAGGGGCATCTGACCCCAGCAAGCTACCTAGGGGTCCACCTCTCTCCCTGGACTTGCAGTATAGGACCCAGGGTGCCCCCTGGCCCTCCACCTAGGGGCATCTCACACCAGCAAGCTACCCAAGGGTCCACCTCTCTCCCTGGACTTGCAGTATAGGCCCCAGGGTGCCCTCTGGCCCGCCACCTAGGGTCCTCTGACCCTAGCAAACTACCCAGGGGTCCACCTATCTCCCTGGACTTGCTGTAGAGGCCCCAGGGTGACCCTTGGCCCTCCACCTAGGGGCCTCTGACCCCAGCAAGCTGCCCAGGGGCCTGCCTATCTCCCTGGACTTGCAGTAGAGTCCCCAGGGTGCCCCATGGCCCTCCACGTAGGGCCCTCTGACCCCAGCAAGCTACCCAGGGGTCCACATCTCTTACTGGACTTGCAGTAGACGACCCTGGGTGCACACTGGCCCTCCACCTAGGGGCCTTTGACCCCAGCAAGCTACCCAGGGGTCCACCTCTCTCCCTGGACTTGAAGTAGAGGCCCCAGGGTGCCAATTGGCCCTCCACCTAGGGGTCTCTGACCCCAGCAAGCTACCGAGCGGTCCACCTCTCTCCTTGGACTTGCAGTATAGGCCCCAGGGTGCCCCCTGGCCCTCCACCTAGGGGCATCTGACCCCAGCAAGCTACCTAGGGGTCCACCTCTCTCCCTGGACTTGCAGTATAGGACCCAGGGTGCCCCCTGGCCCTCCACCTAGGGGCATCTGACCCCAGCAAGCTACCCAAGGGTCCACCTCTCTCCCTGGACTTGCAGTATAGGCCCCAGGGTGCCCTCTGGCCCTCCACCTAGGGTTTTCTGACCCTAGCAAACTACCCAGGGGTCCACCTCTCTCCCTGGACTTGCTGTAGAGGCCCCAGGGTGACCCTTGGCCCTCCACCTAGGGGCCTCTGACTCCAGAAGCTACCCAGGGCTCCACTTCTCTCCCTGGACTTGCAGTAGAGGCCCCAGGGTACCCCGTGGCCCTCCACCTAGGGGCCTCTGAGTCCAGCAAGCTACCCAGGGGTCCACATCTCTCCCTGGACTTGCAGTAGACGCTGCTGGGTGCCCCCTGGCCCTCCATCTAGGGGTCTCTGACCCCAGCAAGCTACCCAGGGGTCCACCTCTCTCCCTGAACTTTTAGTAGAGGCCCCAGGGTGCCCCCTGGCCCTCCACCTAGGGGCCTCTGACCCCAGCAAGCTACCTAGGGGTCCACATCTCTCCCTGAACTTTTAGTAGAGGCCCCAGGGTGCCCCCTGGCCCTCCACCTAGGGGTCTCTGACCCCAGCAAGCTACCCAGGGGTCCACCTTTCTCCCTGGACTTATAGGCGAGGCCCCAGGGTGCCCCATGGCCCTCCACCAAGGGCACTCTGACCCCAGCAAGCTACCCAGGGGTCCACCTCTCTCCCTGGACTTATAGGCGAGGCCCCAGGGTGCCCCCTGGCCCTCCACCTAGGGGCCTCTGACCCCAGCAAACTACCCAGGGGTCCACCTCTCTTCCTGGACTTGCAGTAGAGTCCCCAGGGTGCCCCATGGCCCTCGACCCAGGGCCCTCTGACCCCAGCAAGCTACCCAGGGCTCCAACTCTCTCCCTGGACTTGCAGTATAGGCCCCATGGTGCCCCGTGGCCCTCCACCTAGGGGCCTCTGACCCCAGCAAGCTACCCTGGGGTCCACCTCTCTCCCTGGACTTGCAGTAGAGGCCCCAGGGTGCCCCATGACCCTCCACCTAGGGGCCTATGACCCCAGCAAGCTACAGAGGGGTCCAACTCTCTCCCTGGACTTGCAGTAGAGGCCCCAGGGAGCCCCCTTGCCCTCCACCCAGGAGCTACTGACCCCAGCAAGCTACCCAGGGCTCCACCTCTCTCCCTGAACTTGCAGTAGAGGCCCCAGGGTACCCCGTGGCCCTCCACCTAGGGGCCTCTGACCCCAGCAAGCTACCCAGGGGCCTACCTTATTCCCTGGACTTGCAGTAGAGTCCCCAGGGAGCCCCCTTGCCCTCCACCCAGGGGTACTGACCCCAGCAAGCTACCCAGGGCTCCACCTCTCTCCCTAGACTTGCAGTAGAGGCCCCAGGGTGCCCCCTTTCCCTCCACCCAGGGGCTACTGACCCCAGCAAGCTGCCCAGGGCTCCACCTCTCTCCCTGGACTCTCAGTAGAGGCCCCAGGGTACCCCGTGGCCCTCCACCTAAGGGCCTCTGAGTCCAGCAAGCTACCCAGGGGTCCACATCTCTCCCTGGACTTGCAGCAGAGGCCCCAGGGTACCCCGTGGCCCTCCACCTAGGGGCCTCTGAACCCAGCAAGCTACCCAGGGGTCCAGCTCTCTCCCTGGACTTGCAATAGAGGCCCCAGGGTGCCCCCTTGCCCTCCACCCAAGGGCTACTGAACCCAGCAAGCTACCCAGGGCTCCACCTCTCTCCCTGGACTTGTAGTAGAGGCCCTAGGCTGCCCTCTGGCCCTCCACCTAGGGGCCTCTGACCCCAGCAAGCTACGCAGGGCTCCAACTCTCTCCCTGGACTTGCAGTAGATTCCCCAGGGAGCCCCCTTGCCCTCCACCCAGGGGTACTGACCCCAGCAAGCTACCCAGGGCTCCACCTCTCTCCCTAGACTTGCAGTAGAGGCCCCAGGGTGCCCCCTTTCCCTCCACCCAGGGGCTACTGACCCCAGCAAGCTACACAGGGCTCCACCTCTCTCCCTGGACTCTCAGTAGAGGCCCCAGGGAACCCCGTGGCCCTCCACCTAGGGGCCTCTGAGTCCAGCAAGCTACCCAGGGGTCCACATCTCTCCCTGGAAATGCAGCAGAGGCCCCAGGGTACCCCGTGGCCCTCCACCTAGGGGCCTCTGAACCCAGCAAGCTACCCAGGGGTCCAGCTCTCTCCCTGGACTTGCAATAGAGGCCCCAGGGTGCCCCCTTGCCCTCCACCCAAGGGCTACTGACCCCAGCAAGCTACCCAGGGCTCCACCTCTCACTGGACTTGTAGTAGAGGCCCTAGGCTGCCCTCTGGCCCTCCACCTAGGGGCCTCTGACTCCAGCAAGCTACCCAGGGCTCCACTTCTCTCCCTGGATTTGCAGTAGAGGCCCCAGGGTGCCCATTGGCCCTCCACCTAGGGGTCTCTGACCCCAGCAAGCTACCCAGGGGTCCACCTCTCTCCCTGGACTTATAGGCGAGGCCCCAGGGTGCCCCATGGCCCTCCACCTAGGGCACTCTGACCCCAGCAAGCTACCCAGGGGTCCACCTCTCTCCCTGGACTTATAGGCGAGGCCCCAGGGTGCCCCCTGGCCCTCCACCTAGGGGCCTCTGACCCCAGCAAACTACCCAGGGGTCCACCTCTCTTCCTGGACTTGCAGTAGAGTCCCCAGGGTGCCCCTTGGCCCTCCACCCAGGGCCCTCTGACCCCAGCAAGCTACCCAGGGCTCCAACTCTCTCCCTGGACTTGCAGTATAGGCCCCAGGGTGCCCCGTGGCCCTCCACCTAGGGGCCTCTGACCCCAGCAAGCTACCCTGGGGTCCACCTCTCTCCCTGGACTTGCAGTAGAGGCCCCAGGGTGCCCCATGACCCTCCACCTAGGGGCCTCTGACCCCAGCAAGCTACCCAAGGGTCCACTTATCTCCCTGGACTTGCAGTATAGGCCCCAGGGTGCCCCCTTGCCTTCCACCTAGGGGCCTCTGACCCCAGAAGCTACCCAGGGCTCCACTTCTCTCCCTGGACTTGCAGTAGAGGCCCCAGGGAGCCCCCTTGCCCTCCACCCAGGGGTACTGAACCCAGCAAGCTACCCAGGGCTCCACCTCTCTCCCTGGACTTGTAGTAGAGGCCCTAGGCTGCCCTCTGGCCCTCCACCTAGGGGCCTTTGACCCCAGCAAGCTACCCAGGGCTCCACCTTTCTCCCTTGACTTGAAGTAGAGGCCCCAGGGTGCCCATTGGCCCTCCACCTAGGGGTCTCTGACCCCAGCAAGCTACCGAGCGGTCCACCTCTCTCCGTGGACTTGCAGTATAGGCCCCAGGGTGCCCCCTTGCCTTCCACCTAGGGGCCTCTGACCCCAGCAAGCTACCCAGGGGTCCACATCTCTCCCTGGACTTGCAGTAGACGCTGCTGGGTGCACCCTGGCCCTCCATCTAGGGGCCTCTGACCCCAGCAAGCTACCCAGGGGTCCACCTCTCTCCCTGAACTTTTAGTAGAGGCCCCAGGGTGCCCCCTGGCCCTCCACCTATGGGCCTCTGACCCCAGCAAGCTACCCAGGGGTCCACATCTCTCCTTGGACTTGCAGTGGAGGCCCCTGGGTGCCCCCTGGCCCTCCACCTAGGGTCCTCTGACCCCAGCAAGCTACCCGGGTGTCCAGCTCTCTCCCTTGACTTGCAATAGAGGCCCCAGGGTGCCCCCTTGCCCTCCACCCAGGGGCTACTGACCCCAGCAAGCTACCCAGGGCTCCACCTCTCTCCCTGGACTTGTAGTAGAGGCCCTAGGCTGCCCTCTGGCCCTCCACCTAGGGGCCTCTGACACCAGCAAGCTACCCAGGTTTTCACCTCTCTCCCTGGACTTGCAGTAGAGGCCCCAGGGTGCCCATTGTCCCTCCACCTAGGGGCCTCTGACCCCAGCAAGCTACCCAGGGGTCCACCTCTCTCCCTGGACTTGCAGTAGAGGCCCCAGGGTGCCCCTTGGCCCTCCACCTTTAGGCCTCTGACCCCAGCAAGCTGCCCAGGGGCCTGCCTATCTCCCTGGACTTGCAGTAGAGTCCCCAGGGTGCCCCATGGCCCTCCACCTAGGGGCCTCTGACCCCAGCAAGCTACCCAGGGCTCCAACTCTCTCCCTGGACTTGCAGTAGAGGCCCCAGGGAGCCCCCTTGCCCTCCACCTAGGGGCTACTGACCCCAGCAAGCTACCCAGGGCTCCACCTCTCTCCCTGAACTTGCAGTAGAGGCCCCAGGGTACCCCGTGGCCCTCCACCTAGGGGCCTCTGACCCCAGCAAGCTACCCAGGGGCCTACCTTATTCCCTGGACTTGCAGTAGAGTCCCCAGGGAGCCCCCTTGCCCTCCACCCAGGGGTACTGACCCCAGCAAGCTACCCAGGGCTCCACCTCTCTCCCTATACTTGCAATAGAGGCCCCAGGGTGCCCCCTTTCCCTCCACCCAGGGGCTACTGACCCCAGCAAGCTACCCAGGGCTCCACCTCTCTCCCTGGACTCTCAGTAGAGGCCCCAGGGTACCCCGTGGCCCTCCACCTAGGGGCCTCTGAGTCCAGCAAGCTACCCAGGGGTCCACATCTCTCCCTGGACTTGCAGCAGAGGCCCCAGGGTACCCCGTGGCCCTCCACCTAGGGGCCTCTGAACCCAGCAAGCTACCCAGGGGTCCAGCTCTCTCCCTGGACTTGAAATAGAGGCCCCAGGGTGCCCCCTTGCCCTCCACCCAAGGGCTATTGAACCCAGCAAGCTACCCAGGGGTCCAGCTCTCTCCCTGGACTTGTAGTAAAGGCCCTAGGCTGCCCTCTGGCCCTCCACCTAGGGGCCTCTGACTCCAGCAAGCTTACCAGGGCTCCACTTCTCTCCCTGGATTTGCAGTAGAGGCCCCAGGGTGCCCATTGGCCCTCCACCTAGGGGCCTCTGACCCCAGCAAGCTACCCAGGGGCCTACCTTATTCCCTGGACTTGCAGTAGAGTCCCCAGGGTGCCCCATGGCCCTCCACCTAGGGCCCTCTGACCCCAGCAAGCTACCCAGTGCTCCAACTCTCTCCCTGGACTTGCAGTATAGGCCCCAGGGTGCCCCTGGTCCTCCACTTAGGGGCCCCTGACCCAAGCAAGCTGCCCAGGGGTCCACCTCTCTCCCTGGACTTGCAATAGAGGCCCCAGGAAGCCCCTTGGCCCTCCCCCTAGGGGCCTCTGACACCAGCAAGCTACCCAGGGCTCCACCTCTCTCCCTGGACTTGCAGTAGAGGCCCCAGGGTGCCCATTTGCCCTCCACCTAGGGGTCTCTGAACCCAGCAAGCTACCGAGGGGTCCACCTCTCTCCCTGGACTTGCAATAGAGGCCCCAGGGTGCCCCGTGCACCTCCACCTAGGGGCCTCTGACCCCAGCAAGCTACCCAGGGGTCCACATCTCTCCCTTGTCTTGCAGTAGACGCCGCTGAGTGCCCCATGGCCCTCCACCTTGGGGCCTCTGACCCCAGCAAGCTACCCAGGGGTCCACCTCTGTCCCTGGACTTTTAGTAGAGGCCCCAGGGTGCCCCTGGCCCTCCACCTAGGGGCCTCTGTCCCCAGCAAACTACCCTGGAGTCCACATCTCTTCCTGGACTTGCAGTTGAGGCCCCAGGGTGCCCCGTGTCCCTCCACCTAGGGGCCTCTGACCCCAGCAAGCTACCCAGGGATCCACATCTCTCCTTGGACTTGCAGTGGAGGCCCCTGGGTGCCCCCTGGCCTTCCACCTAGGGGCCTCTGACCCTAGCAAGCTACCCGGGGGTCCAGCTCTCTTCCTGGACTTGCAATAGGGGCCCCAGGGTGTCCCCTTGCCCTCCACCCAGGGGCTACTGACCCCAGCAAGCTACTCAGGGCTCCACCTCTCTCCCTGGACTTGTAGTAGAGGCCCTAGGCTGCCCTCTGGCCCTCCACCCAGGGCCCTCTGACCCCAGCAAGCTACCCAGGGCTCCATCTCTCTCCCTGGACTTGCAGTAGAGGCCCCAGGGTGCCCCTTGGCCCTCCACCTAGGGGCCTCTGACCCCAGCAAGCTTCCCAGTGGTCCACCTCTCTCCCTAGACTTGCAGTAGAGGCCCCAGTGTGACCCTTGGCCCTCCACCTAGGGGCCTCTGACCCCAGCAAGCTACCCAGGGTCCTACCTATCTCCCTGTACTTGCAGTAGAGTCCCCAGGGTGCCCCATGGCCCTCCACCTAGGGCCCTCTGACCCCAGCAAGCTACCAAGGGCTCCAACTCTCTCCCTGGACTTGCAGTATAGGCCTCAGGGTGCCCCCTGGTCCTCCACCTAGGGGCCCCTGACCCAAACAAGCTGCCCAGGGGTCCACCTCTCTCCCTGGACTTGCAATAGAGGCCCCAGCGTGCCCCTTGGCCCTCCACCTAAGGGCCTCTGACCCCAGAAAGCTACCCAGGGGTCCACCTCTGTCCCTAGACTTGCAGACTAGGCCCCAGGGTGACCCTTGGCCCTCCACCTAGGGGCCTCTGACCCCAGCAAGCTGCCCAGGGGCCTGCCTATCTCCCTGGACTTGCAGTAGAGTCCCCAGGGTGCCCCATGGCCCTCCACCTAGGGCCCTCTGACCCCAGCAAGCTACCCAGGGGCCCAC
This sequence comes from Danio rerio, assembly GCF_052040795.2. Taxonomy (NCBI): domain Eukaryota; kingdom Metazoa; phylum Chordata; class Actinopteri; order Cypriniformes; family Danionidae; genus Danio; species Danio rerio. The sequence goes on from NC_141030.1 coordinate 20,267,713, forward strand.
ATCTCTCCCTGGACTTGCAACAGAGGCCCCAGGGTGCCCCGTGACCCTCCACCTAGGGGCCTCTGACCCCAGCAAGCTACCCAGGAGTCCACATCTCTCCCTGGACTTGCAGTAGACACCCCTGGGTGCCCCCTGGCCATACACCTAGGGGCCTTTGACCCCAGCAAGCTACCCAGGGGTCCACCTCTCTCCATGGACTTATAGTAGAGGCCCCAGGGTGCCCCCTGGCACTCCACCTAGGGGCATCTGAGTCCAGCAAGCTACCCTGGGCTCCACATCTCTCCCTGGACTTGTAGTAGAGGCCCTAGGCTGCCCTCTGGTCCTCCACCTAGGGGCCTCTGACCCCAGCAAGCTAACCAGGGCTCCACCTCTCTCCCTGGACTTGCAGTAGAGGCCCCAGGGTGCCCATTGTCCCTCCACCTAGGGGTCTCTGACCCCAGCAAGCTACCCAAGGGTCCGCCTCTGACCCCAGCAAGCTGCCCAGAGGCCTGCCTATCTCCCTGGACTTGCAGTAGAGTCCCCAGGGTGCCCCATGGCCCTCCACCCAGGGCCCTCTGACTCCAGCAAGCTACCTAGGGCTCCACTTCTCTACCTGGACTTGCAGTAGAGGCCCCAGGGTGCCCCGTGGCCCTCCACCTAGGGGCCTCTGAACCCAGCAAGCTACCCAGGGGTCCAGCTCTCTCCCTGGACTTGCAATAGAGGCCCCAGGGTGCCCCCTTGCCCTCCACCCAGGGGCTACTGACCCCAGCAAGCTACACAGGGCTCCACTTCTCTCCCTGGACTTGTAGTAGAGGCCCCAGGGTGCCCATTGGCCCTCCACCAAGGGGCCTCTGACCCCAGCAAACTACCCAGGGCTCCACCTCTCTTCCTGGACTTGCAGTAGAGTCCCCAGGGTGCCCCATGGCCCTCCACCTAGGGCCCTCTGACCCCAGCAAGCTACCCAGGGGTCCAGCTCTCTCCCTGGACTTGCAATAGAGGCCCCAGGTTGCCCCCTTGCCCTCCACCCAAGGGCTACTGACCCCAGCAAGCTACCCTGGGCTCCACATCTCTCCCTGGACTTGTAGTAGAGGCCCTAGGCTGCCCTCTGGTCCTCCACCTAGGGGCCTCTGACCCCAGCAAGCTACCCAGGGGTCCAGCTCTCTCCCTGGACTTGCAATAGAGGCCCCAGGTTGCCCCCTTGCCCTCCACCCAAGGGCTACTGACCCCAGCAAGCTACCCAGGGCTGCACCTCTCTCCCTGGACTTGCAGTAGAGGCCCCAGGGTACCCCGTAGCCCTCCACCTATGGGCTTCTGACCCCAGCAAGCTACTCAGGGGTCCACATCTCTCCCTGGACTTGCAGTAGAAGCCCCAGGGTACCCCGTGGCCCTCCACCCAGGGGCTACTGACCCCAGCAAGCTACGCAGGGCTCCACTTCTCTCCCTGGACTTGTAGTAGAGGCCCTGGGCTGCCCTCTGGCCCTCCACCTAGGGGCCTCTGACCCCAGCAAGCTACCCAGGGTTCCACCTCTCTCCCTGGACTTATAGGCGAGGCCCCACGGTGCCCCCTGGCCCTCCACCTAGGGGCCTCTGACCCCAGCAAGCTACCCAGGGGTCCACATCTCTCCTTGGACTTGCAGTGGAGGCCCCTGGGTGCCCCCTGGCCCTCCACCTAGGGTCCTCTGACCCCAGCAAGCTACCCGGGGGTCCAGCTCTCTCCCTGGACTTGCAATAGAGGCCCCAGGGTGCCCCCTTGCCCTCCACCCAGGGGCTACTGACCCCAGCAAGCTACCCAGGGCTGTAGCTCTCTCCCTGGACTTGTAGTAGAGGCCCTAGGCTGCCCTCTGTCGCTCCACCTAGGGGCCTCTGACACCAGCAAGCTACCCAGGGCTTCACCTCTCTCCCTGGACTTGCAGACTAGGCCCCAGGGTGCCCCAAGGTCCTCCACCTAGGGCCCTCTGACCCCAGCAAGCTACCTAGGGCTCCACTTCTCTCCCTGGACTTGCAGTAGAGGCCCCAGGGTGCCCCCTTGCCCTCCACCCAGGGTCTACTGACCCCAGCAAGCTACCCAGGTCTGCACCTCTCTCCCTGGACTTGCAGTAGAGGCCCCAGGGTACCCTGTGGCCATCCACCTAGGGGCCTCTGACCCCAGCAAGCTACTTAGGGGTCCACATCTCTTCCTGGACTTGCAGTAGAGGCCCCAGAGTACCCCGATGCCCTCCACCTAGGGGCCTCTGAACCCAGCAAGCTACCCAGGGGTCCAGCTCTCTCTCTGGACTTGCAATAGAGGCCCCAGGGTGCCCCCTTGCCCTCCACCCAGGGGCTACTGACCCCAGCAAGCTACACAGGGCTCCACTTCTCTCCCTGGACTTATAGGCGAGGCCCCAGGGTGCCCCCTGGCCCTCCACCTAGGGGCCTCTGACCCCAGCAAACTACCCAGGGGTCCACCTCTCTTCCTGGACTTGCAGTAGAGTCCCCAGGGTGCCCCATGGCCCTCGACCCAGGGCCCTCTGACCCCAGCAAGCTACCCAGGGCTCCAACTCTCTCCCTGGACTTGCAGTATAGGCCCCAGGGTGCCCCGTGGACCTCCACCTAGGGGCCTCTGACCCCAGCAAGCTACCCTGGGGTCCACCTCTCTCCCTGGACTTGCAGTAGAGGCCCCAGGGTGCCCCATGACCCTCCACCTAGGGGCCTATGACCCCAGCAAGCTACAGAGGGGTCCAACTCTCTCCCTGGACTTGCAGTAGAGGCCCCAGGGAGCCCCCTTGCCCTCCACCCAGGAGCTACTGACCCCAGCAAGCTACCCAGGGCTCCACCTCTCTCCCTGAACTTGCAGTAGAGGCCCCAGGGTACCCCGTGGCCCTCCACCTAGGGGCCTCTGACCCCAGCAAGCTACCCAGGGGCCTACCTTATTCCCTGGACTTGCAGTAGAGTCCCCAGGGAGCCCCCTTGCCCTCCACCCAGGGGTACTGACCCCAGCAAGCTACCCAGGGCTCCAACTCTCTCCCTGGACTTGCAGTATAGGCCCCAGGGTGCCCCGTGGCCCTCCACCTAGGGGCCTCTGACCCCAGCAAGCTACCCTGGGGTCCACCTCTCTCCCTGGACTTGCAGTAGAGGCCCCAGGGTGCCCCATGACCCTCCACCTAGGGCCCTCTGACCCCAGCAAGCTACCCAAGGGTCCACTTATCTCCCTGGACTTGCAGTATAGGCCACAGGGTGCCCCCTTGCCTTCCACCTAGGGGCCTCTGACCCCAGAAGCTACCCAGGGCTCCACTTCTCTCCCTGGACTTGCAGTAGAGGCTCCAGGGAGCCCCCTTGCCCTCCACCCAGGGGTACTGAACCCAGCAAGCTACCCAGGGCTCCACCTTTCTCCCTTGACTTGAAGTAGAGGCCCCAGGGTGCCCATTGGCCCTCAGCCTAGGGGTCTCTGACCCCAGCAAGCTACCGAGCGGTCCACCTCTCTCCGTGGACTTGCAGTATAGGCCCCAGGGTGCCCCCTTGCCTTCCACCAAGGGGCCTCTGACCCCAGCAAGCTACCCAGGGGTCCACATCTCTCCCTGGACTTGCAGTAGACGCTGCTGGGTGCACCCTGGCCCTCCATCTAGGGGCCTCTGACCCCAGCAAGCTACCCAGGGGTCCACCTCTCTCCCTGAACTTTTAGTAGAGGCCCCAGGGTGCCCCCTGGCCCTCCACATATGGGCCTCTGACCCCAGCAAGCTACCCAGGGGTCCACATCTCTCCTTGGACTTGCAGTGGAGGCCCCTGGGTGCCCCCTGGCCCTCCACCTAGGGTCCTCTGACCCCAGCAAGCTACCCGGGTGTCCAGCTCTCTCCCTTGACTTGCAATAGAGGCCCCAGGGTGCCCCCTTGCCCTCCACCCAGGGGCTACTGACCCCAGCAAGCTACCCAGGGCTCCACCTCTCTCCCTGGACTTGTAGTAGAGGCCCTAGGCTGCCCTCTGGCCCTCCACCTAGGGGCCTCTGACACCAGCAAGCTACCCAGGTTTTCACCTCTCTCCCTGGACTTGCAGTAGAGGCCCCAGGGTGCCCATTGTCCCTCCACCTAGGGGCCTCTGACCCCAGCAAGCTACCCAGGGGTCCACCTCTCTCCCTGGACTTGCAGTAGAGGCCCCAGGGTGCCCCTTGGCCCTCCACCTTTAGGCCTCTGACCCCAGCAAGCTGCCCAGGGGCCTGCCTATCTCCCTGGACTTGCAGTAGAGTCCCCAGGGTGCCCCATGGCCCTCCACCTAGGGGCCTCTGACCCCAGCAAGCTACCCAGGGCTCCAACTCTCTCCCTGGACTTATAGGCGAGGCCCCAGGGTGCCCCCTGGCCCTCCACCTAGGGGCCTCTGACCCCAGCAAACTACCCAGGGGTCCACCTCTCTTCCTGGACTTGCAGTAGAGTCCCCAGGGTGCCCCATGGCCCTCGACCCAGGGCCCTCTGACCCCAGCAAGCTACCCAGGGCTCCAACTCTCTCCCTGGACTTGCAGTATAGGCCCCAGGGTGCCCCGTGGCCCTCCACCTAGGGGCCTCTGACCCCAGCAAGCTACCGTGGGGTCCACCTCTCTCCCTGGACTTGCAGTAGAGGCCCCAGGGTGCCCCATGACCCTCCACCTAGGGGCCTATGACCCCAGCAAGCTACAGAGGGGTCCAACTCTCTCCCTGGACTTGCAGTAGAGGCCCCAGGGAGCCCCCTTGCCCTCCACCCAGGAGCTACTGACCCCAGCAAGCTACCCAGGGCTCCACCTCTCTCCCTGAACTTGCAGTAGAGGCCCCAGGGTACCCCGTGGCCCTCCACCTAGGGGCCTCTGACCCCAGCAAGCTACCCAGGGGCCTACCTTATTCCCTGGACTTGCAGTAGAGTCCCCAGGGAGCCCCCTTGCCCTCCACCCAGGGGTACTGACCCCAGCAAGCTACCCAGGGCTCCACCTCTCTCCCTAGACTTGCAGTAGAGGCCCCAGGGTGCCCCATTTCCCTCCACCCAGAGGCTACTGACCCCAGCAAGCTGCCCAGGGCTCCACCTCTCTCCCTGGACTCTCAGTAGAGGCCCCAGGGTACCCCGTGGCCCTCCACCTAAGGGCCTCTGAGTCCAGCAAGCTACCCAGGGGTCCACATCTCTCCCTGGACTTGCAGCAGAGGCCCCAGGGTACCCCTTGGCCCTCCACCTAGGGGCCTCTGAACCCAGCAAGCTACCCAGGGGTCCAGCTCTCTCCCTGGACTTGCAATAGAGGCCCCAGGGTGCCCCCTTGCCCTCCACCCAAGGGCTACTGAACCCAGCAAGCTACCCAGGGCTCCACCTCTCTCCCTGGACTTGTAGTAGAGGCCCTAGGCTGCCCTCTGGCCCTCCACCTAGGGGCCTCTGACCCCAGCAAGCTACGCAGGGCTCCAACTCTCTCCCTGGACTTGCAGTAGATTCCCCAGGGAGCCCCCTTGCCCTCCACCCAGGGGTACTGACCCCAGCAAGCTACCCAGGGCTCCACCTCTCTCCCTAGACTTGCAGTAGAGGCCCCAGGGTGCCCCCTTTCCCTCCACCCAGGGGCTACTGACCCCAGCAAGCTACTCAGGGCTCCACCTCTCTCCCTGGACTCTCAGTAGAGGCCCCAGGGTACCCCGTGGCCCTCCACCTAGGGGCCTCTGAGTCCAGCAAGCTACCCAGGGGTCCACATCTCTCCCTGGAAATGCAGCAGAGGCCCCAGGGTGCCCCGTGGCCCTCCACCTAGGGGCCTCTGAACCCAGCAAGCTACCCAGGGGTCCAGCTCTCTCCCTGGACTTGCAATAGAGGCCCCAGGGTGCCCCCTTGCCCTCCACCCAAGGGCTACTGACCCCAGCAAGCTACCCAGGGCTCCACCTCTCACTGGACTTGTAGTAGAGGCCCTAGGCTGCCCTCTGGCCCTCCACCTAGGGGCCTCTGACTCCAGCAAGCTACCCAGGGCTCCACTTCTCTCCCTGGATTTGCAGTAGAGGCCCCAGGGTGCCCATTGGCCCTCCACCTAGTGGTCTCTGACCCCAGCAAGCTACCCAGGGGTCCACCTCTCTCCCTGGACTTATAGGCGAGGCCCCAGGGTGCCCCATGGCCCTCCACCTAGGGCACTCTGACCCCAGCAAGCTACCCAGGGGTCCACCTCTCTCCCTGGACTTATAGGCGAGGCCCCAGGGTGCCCCCTGGCCCTCCACCTAGGGGCCTCTGACCCCAGCAAACTACCCAGGGGTCCACCTCTCTTCCTGGACTTGCAGTAGAGTCCCCAGGGTGCCCCTTGGCCCTCCACCCAGGGCCCTCTGACCCCAGCAAGCTACCCAGGGCTCCAACTCTCTCCCTGGACTTGCAGTATAGGCCCCAGGGTGCCCCGTGGCCCTCCACCTAGGGGCCTCTGACCCCAGCAAGCTACCCTGGGGTCCACCTCTCTCCCTGGACTTGCAGTAGAGGCCCCAGGGTGCCCCATGACCCTCCACCTAGGGCCCTCTGACCCCAGCAAGCTACCCAAGGGTCCACTTATCTCCCTGGACTTGCAGTATAGGCCACAGGGTGCCCCCTTGCCTTCCACCTAGGGGCCTCTGACCCCAGAAGCTACCCAGGGCTCCACTTCTCTCCCTGGACTTGCAGTAGAGGCTCCAGGGAGCCCCCTTGCCCTCCACCCAGGGGTACTGAACCCAGCAAGCTACCCAGGGCTCCACCTTTCTCCCTTGACTTGAAGTAGAGGCCCCAGGGTGCCCATTGGCCCTCCACCTAGGGGTCTCTGACCCCAGCAAGCTACCGAGCGGTCCACCTCTCTCCGTGGACTTGCAGTATAGGCCCCAGGGTGCCCCCTTGCCTTCCACCTAGGGGCCTCTGACCCCAGCAAGCTACCCAGGGGTCCACATCTCTCCCTGGACTTGCAGTAGACGCTGCTGGGTGCACCCTGGCCCTCCATCTAGGGGCCTCTGACCCCAGCAAGCTACCCAGGGGTCCACCTCTCTCCCTGAACTTTTAGTAGAGGCCCCAGGGTGCCCCCTGGCCCTCCACATATGGGCCTCTGACCCCAGCAAGCTACCCAGGGGTCCACATCTCTCCTTGGACTTGCAGTGGAGGCCCCTGGGTGCCCCCTGGCCCTCCACCTAGGGTCCTCTGACCCCAGCAAGCTACCCGGGTGTCCAGCTCTTTCCCTTGACTTGCAATAGAGGCCCCAGGGTGCCCCCTTGCCCTCCACCCAGGGGCTACTGACCCCAGCAAGCTACCCAGGGCTCCACCTCTCTCCCTGGACTTGTAGTAGAGGCCCTAGGCTGCCCTCTGGCCCTCCACCTAGGGGCCTCTGACACCAGCAAGCTACCCAGGTTTTCACCTCTCTCCCTGGACTTGCAGTAGAGGCCCCAGGGTGCCCATTGTCCCTCCACCTAGGGGCCTCTGACCCCAGCAAGCTACCCAGGGGTCCACCTCTCTCCCTGGACTTGCAGTAGAGGCCCCAGGGTGCCCCTTGGCCCTCCACCTTTAGGCCTCTGACCCCAGCAAGCTGCCCAGGGGCCTGCCTATCTCCCTGGACTTGCAGTAGAGTCCCCAGGGTGCCCCATGGCCCTCCACCTAGGGGCCTCTGACCCCAGCAAGCTACCCAGGGCTCCAACTCTCTCCCTGGACTTGCAGTAGAGGCCCCAGGGAGCCCCCTTGCCCTCCACCTAGGGGCTACTGACCCCAGCAAGCTACCCAGGGCTCCACCTCTCTCCCTGAACTTGCAGTAGAGGCCCCAGGGTACCCCGTGGCCCTCCACCTAGGGGCCTCTGACCCCAGCAAGCTACCCAGGGGCCTACCTTATTCCCTGGACTTGCAGTAGAGGCCCCAGGGTGCCCCATGACCCTCCACCTAGGGCCCTCTGACCCCAGCAAGCTACCCAAGGGTCCACTTATCTCCCTGGACTTGCAGTAGAGGCCCCAGGGTGCCCATTGTCCCTCCACCTAGGGGCCTCTGACCCCAGCAAGCTACCCAGGGGTCCACCTCTCTCCCTGGACTTGCAGTAGAGGCCCCAGGGTGCCCCTTGGCCCTCCACCTAGGGGCCTCTGACCCCAGCAAGCTACCCAGGGGCCTACCTTATTCCCTGGACTTGCAGTAGAGTCCCCAGGGAGCCCCCTTGCCCTCCACCCAGGGGTACTGACCCCAGCAAGCTACCCAGGGCTCCACCTCTCTCCCTAGACTTGCAATAGAGGCCCCAGGGTGCCCCCTTTCCCTCCACCCAGGGGCTACTGACCCCAGCAAGCTACCCAGGGCTCCACCTCTCTCCCTGGACTCTCAGTAGAGGCCCCAGGGTACCCCGTGGCCCTCCACCTAGGGGCCTCTGAGTCCAGCAAGCTACCCAGGGGTCCACATCTCTCCCTGGACTTGCAGCAGAGGCCCCAGGGTACCCCGTGGCCCTCCACCTAGGGGCCTCTGAACCCAGCAAGCTACCCAGGGGTCCAGCTCTCTCCCTGGACTTGAAATAGAGGCCCCAGGGTGCCCCCTTGCCCTCCACCCAAGGGCTACTGAACCCAGCAAGCTACCCAGGGGTCCAGCTCTCTCCCTGGACTTGTAGTAAAGGCCCTAGGCTGCCCTCTGGCCCTCCACCTAGGGGCCTCTGACTCCAGCAAGCTTACCAGGGCTCCACTTCTCTCCCTGGATTTGCAGTAGAGGCCCCAGGGTGCCCATTGGCCCTCCACCTAGGGGCCTCTGACCCCAGCAAGCTACCCAGGGGCCTACCTTATTCCCTGGACTTGCAGTAGAGTCCCCAGGGTGCCCCATGGCCCTCCACCTAGGGCCCTCTGACCCCAGCAAGCTACCCAGTGCTCCAACTCTCTCCCTGGACTTGCAGTATAGGCCCCAGGGTGCCCCCTGGTCCTCCACTTAGGGGCCCCTGACCCAAGCAAGCTGCCCAGGGGTCCACCTCTCTCCCTGGACTTGCAATAGAGGCCCCAGGACGCCCCTTGGCCCTCCCCCTAGGGGCCTCTGACACCAGCAAGCTACCCAGGGCTCCACCTCTCTCCCTGGACTTGCAGTAGAGGCCCCAGGGTGCCCATTTGCCCTCCACCTAGGGGTCTCTGACCCCAGCAAGCTACCGAGGGGTCCACCTCTCTCCCTGGACTTGCAGTAGAGGCCCCAGGGTGCCCCGTGCACCTCCACCTAGGGGCCTCTGACCCCAGCAAGCTACCCAGGGGTCCACATCTCTCCCTTGTCTTGCAGTAAACGCCGCTGAGTGCCCCATGGCAATCCACCTTGGGGCCTCTGACCCCAGCAAGCTACCCAGGGGTCCACCTCTGTCCCTGGACTTTTAGTAGAGGCCCCAGGGTGCCCCTGGCCCTCCACCTAGGGGCCTCTGTCCCCAGCAAACTACCCTGGAGTCCACATCTCTTCCTGGACTCGCAGTTGAGGCCCCAGGGTGCCCCGTGTCCCTCCACCTAGGGGCCTCTGACCCCAGCAAGCTACCCAGGGATCCACATCTCTCCTTGGACTTGCAGTGGAGGCCCCTGGGTGCCCCCTGGCCTTCCACCTAGGGGCCTCTGACCCTAGCAAGCTACCCGGGGGTCCAGCTCTCTTCCTGGACTTGCAATAGGGGCCCCAGGGTGTCCCCTTGATCTCCACCCAGGGGCTACTGACCCCAGCAAGCTACTCAGGGCTCCACCTCTCTCCCTGGACTTGTAGTAGAGGCCCTAGGCTGCCCTCTGGCCCTCCACCCAGGGCCCTCTGACCCCAGCAAGCTACCCAGGGCTCCATCTCTCTCCCTGGACTTGCAGTAGAGGCCCCAGGGTGCCCCTTGGCCCTCCACCTAGGGGCCTCTGACCCCAGCAAGCTTCCCAGTGGTCCACCTCTCTCCCTAGACTTGCAGTAGAGGCCCCAGTGTGACCCTTGGCCCTCCACCTAGGGGCCTCTGACCCCAGCAAGCTACCCAGGGTCCTACCTATCTCCCTGTACTTGCAGTAGAGTCCCCAGGGTGCCCCATGGCCCTCCACCTAGGGGCCTCTGACCCCAGCAAGCTACCCTGGGGTCCACCTCTCTCCCTGGACTTGCAGTAGAGGCCCCAGGGTGCCCCATGACCCTCCACCTAGGGCCCTCTGACCCCAGCAAGCTACCCAAGGGTCCACTTATCTCCCTGGACTTGCAGTAGAGGCCCCAGGGTGCCCATTGTCCCTCCACCTAGGGGCCTCTGACCCCAGCAAGCTACCCAGGGGTCCACCTCTCTCCCTGGACTTGCAGTAGAGGCCCCAGGGTGCCCCTTGGCCCTCCACCTAGGGGCCTCTGACCCCAGCAAGCTACCCAGGGGCCTACCTTATTCCCTGGACTTGCAGTAGAGTCCCCAGGGAGCCCCCTTGCCCTCCACCCAGGGGTACTGACCCCAGCAAGCTACCCAGGGCTCCACCTCTCTCCCTAGACTTGCAGTAGAGGCCCCAGGGTGCCCCATTTCCCTCCACCCAGAGGCTACTGACCCCAGCAAGCTGCCCAGGGCTCCACCTCTCTCCCTGGACTCTCAGTAGAGGCCCCAGGGTACCCCGTGGCCCTCCACCTAAGGGCCTCTGAGTCCAGCAAGCTACCCAGGGGTCCACATCTCTCCCTGGACTTGCAGCAGAGGCCCCAGGGTACCCCGTGGCCCTCCACCTAGGGGCCTCTGAACCCAGCAAGCTACCCAGGGGTCCAGCTCTCTCCCTGGACTTGCAATAGAGGCCCCAGGGTGCCCCCTTGCCCTCCACCCAAGGGCTACTGAACCCAGCAAGCTACCCAGGGCTCCACCTCTCTCCCTGGACTTGTAGTAGAGGCCCTAGGCTGCCCTCTGGCCCTCCACCTAGGGGCCTCTGACCCCAGCAAGCTACGCAGGGCTCCAACTCTCTCCCTGGACTTGCAGTAGATTCCCCAGGGAGCCCCCTTGCCCTCCACCCAGGGGTACTGACCCCAGCAAGCTACCCAGGGCTCCACCTCTCTCCCTAGACTTGCAGTAGAGGCCCCAGGGTGCCCCCTTTCCCTCCACCCAGGGGCTACTGACCCCAGCAAGCTACTCAGGGCTCCACCTCTCTCCCTGGACTCTCAGTAGAGGCCCCAGGGTACCCCGTGGCCCTCCACCTAGGGGCCTCTGAGTCCAGCAAGCTACCCAGGGGTCCACATCTCTCCCTGGAAATGCAGCAGAGGCCCCAGGGTACCCCGTGGCCCTCCACCTAGGGGCCTCTGAACCCAGCAAGCTACCCAGGGGTCCAGCTCTCTCCCTGGACTTGCATTAGAGGCCCCAGGGTGCCCCCTTGCCCTCCACCCAAGGGCTACTGACCCCAGCAAGCTACCCAGGGCTCCACCTCTCACTGGACTTGTAGTAGAGGCCCTAGGCTGCCCTCTGGCCCTCCACCTAGGGGCCTCTGACTCCAGCAAGCTACCCAGGGCTCCACTTCTCTCCCTGGATTTGCAGTAGAGGCCCCAGGGTGCCCATTGGCCCTCCACCTAGGGGTCTCTGACCCCAGCAAGCTACCCAGGGGTCCACCTCTCTCCCTGGACTTATAGGCGAGGCCCCAGGGTGCCCCATGGCCCTCCACCTAGGGCACTCTGACCCCAGCAAGCTACCCAGGGGTCCACCTCTCTCCCTGGACTTATAGGCGAGGCCCCAGGGTGCCCCCTGGCCCTCCACCTAGGGGCCTCTGACCCCAGCAAACTACCCAGGGGTCCACCTCTCTTCCTGGACTTGCAGTAGAGTCCCCAGGGTGCCCCTTGGCCCTCCACCCAGGGCCCTCTGACCCCAGCAAGCTACCCAGGGCTCCAACTCTCTCCCTGGACTTGCAGTATAGGCCCCAGGGTGCCCCGTGGCCCTCCACCTAGGGGCCTCTGACCCCAGCAAGCTACCCTGGGTCCTACCTATCTCCCTGGACTTGCAGTAGAGTCCCCAGGGTGCCCCATGGCCCTCGACCCAGGGCCCTCTGACCCCAGCAAGCTACCCAGGGCTCCAACTCTCTCCCTGGACTTGCAGTATAGGCCCCAGGGTGCCCCCTTGCCTTCCACCTAGGGGCCTCTGACCCCAGAAGCTACCCAGGGCTCCACTTCTCTCCCTGGACTTGCAGTAGAGGCTCCAGGGAGCCCCCTTGCCCTCCACCCAGGGGTACTGAACCCAGCAAGCTACCCAGGGCTCCACCTTTCTCCCTTGACTTGAAGTAGAGGCCCCAGGGTGCCCATTGGCCCTCCACCTAGGGGTCTCTGACCCCAGCAAGCTACCGAGCGGTCCACCTCTCTCCGTGGACTTGCAGTATAGGCCCCAGGGTGCCCCCTTGCCTTCCACCTAGGGGCCTCTGACCCCAGCAAGCTACCCAGGGGTCCACATCTCTCCCTGGACTTGCAGTAGACGCTGCTGGGTGCACCCTGGCCCTCCATCTAGGGGCCTCTGACCCCAGCAAGCTACCCAGGGGTCCACCTCTCTCCCTGAACTTTTAGTAGAGGCCCCAGGGTGCCCCCTGGCCCTCCACATATGGGCCTCTGACCCCAGCAAGCTACCCAGGGGTCCACATCTCTCCTTGGACTTGCAGTGGAGGCCCCTGGGTGCCCCCTGGCCCTCCACCTAGGGTCCTCTGACCCCAGCAAGCTACCCGGGTGTCCAGCTCTCTCCCTTGACTTGCAATAGAGGCCCCAGGGTGCCCCCTTGCCCTCCACCCAGGGGCTACTGACCCCAGCAAGCTACCCAGGGCTCCACCTCTCTCCCTGGACTTGTAGTAGAGGCCCTAGGCTGCCCTCTGGCCCTCCACCTAGGGGCCTCTGACACCAGCAAGCTACCCAGGTTTTCACCTCTCTCCCTGGACTTGCAGTAGAGGCCCCAGGGTGCCCATTGTCCCTCCACCTAGGGGCCTCTGACCCCAGCAAGCTACCCAGGGGTCCACCTCTCTCCCTGGACTTGCAGTAGAGGCCCCAGGGTGCCCCTTGGCCCTCCACCTTTAGGCCTCTGACCCCAGCAAGCTGCCCAGGGGCCTGCCTATCTCCCTGGACTTGCAGTAGAGTCCCCAGGGTGCCCCATGGCCCTCCACCTAGGGGCCTCTGACCCCAGCAAGCTACCCAGGGCTCCACTTCTCTCCCTGGACTTGCAGTAGAGGCTCCAGGGAGCCCCCTTGCCCTCCACCCAGGGGTACTGAACCCAGCAAGCTACCCAGGGCTCCACCTTTCTCCCTTGACTTGAAGTAGAGGCCCCAGGGTGCCCATTGGCCCTCCACCTAGGGGTCTCTGACCCCAGCAAGCTACCGAGCGGTCCACCTCTCTCCGTGGACTTGCAGTATAGGCCCCAGGGTGCCCCCTTGCCTTCCACCTAGGGGCCTCTGACCCCAGCAAGCTACCCAGGGGTCCACATCTCTCCCTGGACTTGCAGTAGACGCTGCTGGGTGCACCCTGGCCCTCCATCTAGGGGCCTCTGACCCCAGCAAGCTACCCAGGGGTCCACCTCTCTCCCTGAACTTTTAGTAGAGGCCCCAGGGTGCCCCCTGGCCCTCCACATATGGGCCTCTGACCCCAGCAAGCTACCCAGGGGTCCACATCTCTCCTTGGACTTGCAGTGGAGGCCCCTGGGTGCCCCCTGGCCCTCCACCTAGGGTCCTCTGACCCCAGCAAGCTACCCGGGTGTCCAGCTCTCTCCCTTGACTTGCAATAGAGGCCCCAGGGTGCCCCCTTGCCCTCCACCCAGGGGCTACTGACCCCAGCAAGCTACCCAGGGCTCCACCTCTCTCCCTGGACTTGTAGTAGAGGCCCTAGGCTGCCCTCTGGCCCTCCACCTAGGGGCCTCTGACACCAGCAAGCTACCCAGGTTTTCACCTCTCTCCCTGGACTTGCAGTAGAGGCCCCAGGGTGCCCATTGTCCCTCCACCTAGGGGCCTCTGACCCCAGCAAGCTACCCAGGGGTCCACCTCTCTCCCTGGACTTGCAGTAGAGGCCCCAGGGTGCCCCTTGGCCCTCCACCTTTAGGCCTCTGACCCCAGCAAGCTGCCCAGGGGCCTGCCTATCTCCCTGGACTTGCAGTAGAGTCCCCAGGGTGCCCCATGGCCCTCCACCTAGGGGCCTCTGACCCCAGCAAGCTACCCAGGGCTCCAACTCTCTCCCTGGACTTGCAGTAGAGGCCCCAGGGAGCCCCCTTGCCCTCCACCTAGGGGCTACTGACCCCAGCAAGCTACCCAGGGCTCCACCTCTCTCCCTGAACTTGCAGTAGAGGCCCCAGGGTACCCCGTGGCCCTCCACCTAGGGGCCTCTGACCCCAGCAAGCTACCCAGGGGCCTACCTTATTCCCTGGACTTGCAGTAGAGTCCCCAGGGAGCCCCCTTGCCCTCCACCCAGGGGTACTGACCCCAGCAAGCTACCCAGGGCTCCACCTCTCTCCCTAGACTTGCAATAGAGGCCCGAGGGTGCCCCCTTTCCCTCCACCCAGGGGCTACTGACCCCAGCAAGCTACCCAGGGCTCCACCTCTCTCCCTGGACTCTCAGTAGAGGCCCCAGGGTACCCCGTGGCCCTCCACCTAGGGGCCTCTGAGTCCAGCAAGCTACCCAGGGGTCCACATCTCTCCCTGGACTTGCAGCAGAGGCCCCAGGGTACCCCGTGGCCCTCCACCTAGGGGCCTCTGAACCCAGCAAGCTACCCAGGGGTCCAGCTCTCTCCCTGGACTTGAAATAGAGGCCCCAGGGTGCCCCCTTGCCCTCCACCCAAGGGCTACTGAACCCAGCAAGCTACCCAGGGGTCCAGCTCTCTCCCTGGACTTGTAGTAAAGGCCCTAGGCTGCCCTCTGGCCCTCCACCTAGGGGCCTCTGACTCCAGCAAGCTTACCAGGGCTCCACTTCTCTCCCTGGATTTGCAGTAGAGGCCCCAGGGTGCCCATTGGCCCTCCACCTAGGGGCCTCTGACCCCAGCAAGCTACCCAGGGGCCTACCTTATTCCCTGGACTTGCAGTAGAGTCCCCAGGGTGCCCCATGGCCCTCCACCTAGGGCCCTCTGACCCCAGCAAGCTACCCAGTGCTCCAACTCTCTCCCTGGACTTGCAGTATAGGCCCCAGGGTGCCCCCTGGTCCTCCACTTAGGGGCCCCTGACCCAAGCAAGCTGCCCAGGGGTCCACCTCTCTCCCTGGACTTGCAATAGAGGCCCCAGGAAGCCCCTTGGCCCTCCCCCTAGGGGCCTCTGACACCAGCAAGCTACCCAGGGCTCCACCTCTCTCCCTGGACTTGCAGTAGAGGCCCCAGGGTGCCCATTTGCCCTCCACCTAGGGGTCTCTGACCCCAGCAAGCTACCGAGGGGTCCACCTCTCTCCCTGGACTTGCAGTAGAGGCCCCAGGGTGCCCCGTGCACCTCCACCTAGGGGCCTCTGACCCCAGCAAGCTACCCAGGGGTCCACATCTCTCCCTTGTCTTGCAGTAGACGCCGCTGAGTGCCCCATGGCAATCCACCTTGGGGCCTCTGACCCCAGCAAACTACCCAGGGGTCCACCTCTGTCCCTGGACTTTTAGTAGATGCCCCTGGGTGCCCCTGGCCCTCCACCTAGAGGCCTCTGTCCCCAGCAAACTACCCTGGAGTCCACATCTCTTCCTGGACTTGCAGTTGAGGCCCCAGGGTGCCCCGTGTCCCTCCACCTAGGGGCCTCTGACCCCAGCAAGCTACCCAGGGATCCACATCTCTCCTTGGACTTGCAGTGGAGGCCCCTGGGTGCCCCCTGGCCTTCCACCTAGGGGCCTCTGACCCTAGCAAGCTACCCGGGGGTCCAGCTCTCTTCCTGGACTTGCAATAGGGGCCCCAGGGTGTCCCCTTGCCCTCCACCCAGGGGCTACTGACCCCAGCAAGCTACTCAGGGCTCCACCTCTCTCCCTGGACTTGTAGTAGAGGCCCTAGGCTGCCCTCTGGCCCTCCACCCAGGGCCCTCTGACCCCAGCAAGCTACCCAGGGCTCCATCTCTCTCCCTGGACTTGCAGTAGAGGCCCCAGGGTGCCCCTTGGCCCTCCACCTAGGGGCCTCTGACCCCAGCAAGCTTCCCAGTGGTCCACCTCTCTCCCTAGACTTGCAGTAGAGGCCCCAGTGTGACCCTTGGCCCTCCACCTAGGGGCCTCTGACCCCAGCAAGCTACCCAGGGTCCTACCTATCTCCCTGTACTTGCAGTAGAGTCCCCAGGGTGCCCCATGGCCCTCCACCTAGGGCCCTCTGACCCCAGCAAGCTACCCAGGGCTCCAACTGTCTCCCTGGACTTGCAGTATAGGCCTCAGGGTGCCCCCTGGTCCTCCACCTAGGGGCCCCTGACCCAAACAAGCTGCCCAGGGGTCCACCTCTCTCCCTGGACTTGCAATAGAGGCCCCAGCGTGCCCCTTGGCCCTCCACCTAAGGGCCTCTGACCCCAGAAAGCTACCCAGGGGTCCACCTCTGTCCCTAGACTTGCAGACTAGGCCCCAGGGTGACCCTTGGCCCTCCACCTAGGGGCCTCTGACCCCAGCAAGCTGCCCAGGGGCCTGCCTATCTCCCTGGACTTGCAGTAGAGTCCCCAGGGTGCCCCATGGCCCTCCACCTAGGGCCCTCTGACCCCAGCAAGCTACCCAGGGGCCCACATCTCTCCCTGGACTTGCAACAGAGGCCCCAGGGTGCCCCGTGACCCTCCACCTAGGGGCCTCTGACCCCAGCAAGCTACCCAGGAGTCCACATCTCTCCCTGGACTTGCAGTAGACACCCCTGGGTGCCCTCTGGCCATACACCTAGGGGCCTTTGACCCCAGCAAGCTACCCAGGGGTCCACCTCTCTCCATGGACTTATAGTAGAGGCCCCAGGGTGCCCCCTGGCACTCCACCTAGGGGCATCTGAGTCCAGCAAGCTACCCTGGGCTCCACATCTCTCCCTGGACTTGTAGTAGAGGCCCTAGGCTGCCCTCTGGTCCTCCACCTAGGGGCCTCTGACCCCAGCAAGCTAACCAGGGCTCCACCTCTCTCCCTGGACTTGCAGTAGAGGCCCCAGGGTGCCCATTGGCCCTCCACCTAGGGGTCTCTGACCCCAGCAAGCTACCCAAGGGTCCGCCTCTGACCCCAGCAAGCTGCCCAGAGGCCTGCCTATCTCCCTGGACTTGCAGTAGAGTCCCCAGGGTGCCCCATGGCCCTCCACCCAGGGCCCTCTGACTCCAGCAAGCTACCTAGGGCTCCACTTCTCTACCTGGACTTGCAGTAGAGGCCCCAGGGTGCCCCGTGGCCCTCCACCTAGGGGCCTCTGAACCCAGCAAGCTACCCAGGGGTCCAGCTCTCTCCCTGGACTTGCAATAGAGGCCCCAGGGTGCCCCCTTGCCCTCCACCCAGGGGCTACTGACCCCAGCAAGCTACACAGGGCTCCACTTCTCTCCCTGGACTTGTAGTAGAGGCCCCAGGGTGCCCATTGGCCCTCCACCAAGGGGCCTCTGACCCCAGCAAACTACCCAGGGCTCCACCTCTCTTCCTGGACTTGCAGTAGAGTCCCCAGGGTGCCCCATGGCCCTCCACCTAGGGCCCTCTGACCCCAGCAAGCTACCCAGGGGTCCAGCTCTCTCCCTGGACTTGCACTAGAGGCCCCAGGTTGCCCCCTTGCCCTCCACCCAAGGGCTACTGACCCCAGCAAGCTACCCTGGGCTCCACATCTCTCCCTGGACTTGTAGTAGAGGCCCTAGGCTGCCCTCTGGTCCTCCACCTAGGGGCCTCTGACCCCAGCAAGCTACCCAGGGGTCCAGCTCTCTCCCTGGACTTGCAATAGAGGCCCCAGGTTGCCCCCTTGCCCTCCACCCAAGGGCTACTGACCCCAGCAAGCTACCCAGGGCTGCACCTCTCTCCCTGGACTTGCAGTAGAGGCCCCAGGGTACCCCGTAGCCCTCCACCTATGGGCTTCTGACCCCAGCAAGCTACTCAGGGGTCCACATCTCTCCCTGGACTTGCAGTAGAAGCCCCAGGGTACCCCGTGGCCCTCCACCCAGGGGCTACTGACCCCAGCAAGCTACGCAGGGCTCCACTTCTCTCCCTGGACTTGTAGTAGAGGCCCTGGGCTGCCCTCTGGCCCTCCACCTAGGGGCCTCTGACCCCAGCAAGCTACCCAGGGTTCCACCTCTCTCCCTGGACTTATAGGCGAGGCCCCACGGTGCCCCCTGGCCCTCCACCTAGGGGCCTCTGACCCCAGCAAACTACCCAGGGGTCCACCTCTCTTCCTGGACTTGCAGTAGAGTCCCCAGGGTGCCCCATGGCCCTCCACCCAGGGCCCTCTGACCCCAGCAAGCTACCCAGGGCTCCAACTTTCTCCCTGGACTTGCAGTATAGGCCCCAGGGTGCCCCCTGGTCCTCCACCTAGGGGCCTCTGACCCTAGCAAACTACACAGGGGTCCACTTCTCTCCCTGGACTTGCTGTAGAGGCCCCAGGGTGCCCCGTGGACCTCCACCTAGGGGCCTCTAACCCCAGCAAGCTACCCTGGGGTCCACCTCTCTTCTGGACTTGCAGTAGAGGCCCCAGGGTGCCCCATGACCCTCCACCTAGGGTTCTCTGACCCCAGCAAGCTACAGAGGGGTCCACCTCTCTCCCTGGACTTGCAGTAGAGGCCCCAGGGTGACCCTTGGCCCTCCACCTAGGGGCCTCTGACCCCAGCAAGCCACCCAGGGTCCTACCTATCTCCCTGGACTTAAAGTAGACTCCCCAGGGTGCCCCATGGCCCTCCACCTAGGGCCCTCTGACCCCAGCAAGCTACCCAGGGCTCCACCTCTCTCCCTGGACTTGCAATAGAGGCCCCAGGGTGCCCCTTGGCCCTCCACCTAGGGGCCTCTGACCACAGAAAGCTACCCAGGGGTCCACCTCTCTCCCTAGACTTGCAGACTAGGCCCCAGGGTGACCCTTGGCCCTCCACCTAGGGGCCTCTGACCCCAGCAAGCTGCCCAGGGGCCTGCCTATTTCCCTGGACTTGCAGTAGAGGCCCTAGGCTGCCCTCTGGCCCTCCACCTAGGGGCCTCTGACACCAGCAAGCTACCCAGGTTTTCACCTCTCTCCCTGGACTTGCAGTAGAGGCCCCAGGGTGCCCATTGTCCCTCCACCTAGGGGCCTCTGACCCCAGCAAGCTACCCAGGGGTCCACCTCTCTCCCTGGACTTGCAGTAGAGGCCCCAGGGTGCCCCTTGGCCCTCCACCTTTAGGCCTCTGACCCCAGCAAGCTGCCCAGGGGCCTGCCTATCTCCCTGGACTTGCAGTAGAGTCCCCAGGGTGCCCCATGGCCCTCCACCTAGGGGCCTCTGACCCCAGCAAGCTACCCAGGGCTCCAACTCTCTCCCTGGACTTGCAGTAGAGGCCCCAGGGAGCCCCCTTGCCCTCCACCTAGGGGCTACTGACCCCAGCAAGCTACCCAGGGCTCCACCTCTCTCCCTGAACTTGCAGTAGAGGCCCCAGGGTACCCCGTGGCCCTCCACCTAGGGGCCTCTGACCCCAGCAAGCTACCCAGGGGCCTACCTTATTCCCTGGACTTGCAGTAGAGTCCCCAGGGAGCCCCCTTGCCCTCCACCCAGGGGTACTGACCCCAGCAAGCTACCCAGGGCTCCACCTCTCTCCCTAGACTTGCAATAGAGGCCCCAGGGTGCCCCCTTTCCCTCCACCCAGGGGCTACTGACCCCAGCAAGCTACCCAGGGCTCCACCTCTCTCCCTGGACTCTCAGTAGAGGCCCCAGGGTACCCCGTGGCCCTCCACCTAGGGGCCTCTGAGTCCAGCAAGCTACCCAGGGGTCCACATCTCTCCCTGGACTTGCAGCAGAGGCCCCAGGGTACCCCGTGGCCCTCCACCTAGGGGCCTCTGAACCCAGCAAGCTACCCAGGGGTCCAGCTCTCTCCCTGGACTTGAAATAGAGGCCCCAGGGTGCCCCCTTGCCCTCCACCCAAGGGCTACTGAACCCAGCAAGCTACCCAGGGGTCCAGCTCTCTCCCTGGACTTGTAGTAAAGGCCCGAGGCTGCCCTCTGGCCCTCCACCTAGGGGCCTCTGACTCCAGCAAGCTTACCAAGGCTCCACTTCTCTCCCTGGATTTGCAGTAGAGGCCCCAGGGTGCCCATTGGCCCTCCACCTAGGGGCCTCTGACCCCAGCAAGCTACCCAGGGGCCTACCTTATTCCCTGGACTTGCAGTAGAGTCCCCAGGGTGCCCCATGGCCCTCCACCTAGGGCCCTCTGACCCCAGCAAGCTACCCAGTGCTCCAACTCTCTCCCTGGACTTGCAGTATAGGCCCCAGGGTGCCCCCTGGTCCTCCACTTAGGGGCCCCTGACCCAAGCAAGCTGCCCAGGGGTCCACCTCTCTCCCTGGACTTGCAATAGAGGCCCCAGGAAGCCCCTTGGCCCTCCCCCTAGGGGCCTCTGACACCAGCAAGCTACCCTGGGCTCCACCTCTCTCCCTGGACTTGTAGTAGAGGCCCTAGGCTGTCCTCTGGCCCTCCACCTAGGGGCCTCTGACCCCAGCAAGCTACCAAGGGCTCCACCTCTCTCCCTGGACTTGCAGTAGAGGACCCAGGGTGCCCATTTGCCCTCCACCTAGGGGTCTCTGACCCCAGCAAGCTACCGAGGGGTCCACCTCTCTCCCTGGACTTGCAATAGAGGCCCCAGGGTGCCCCGTGCACCTCCACCTAGGGGCCTCTGACCCCAGCAAGCTACCCAGGGGTCCACATCTCTCCCTTGTCTTGCAGTAGACGCCGCTGAGTGCCCCATGGCCCTCCACCTTGGGGCCTCTGACCCCAGCAAGCTACCCAGGGGTCCACCTCTGTCCCTGGACTTGCAGTTGAGGCCCCAGGGTGCCCCGTGTCCCTCCACCTAGGGGCCTCTGACCCCAGCAAGCTACCCAGGGATCCACATCTCTCCTTGGACTTGCAGTGGAGGCCCCTGGGTGCCCCCTGGCCTTCCACCTAGGGGCCTCTGACCCTAGCAAGCTACCCGGGGGTCCAGCTCTCTTCCTGGACTTGCAATAGGGGCCCCAGGGTGTCCCCTTGCCCTCCACCTAGGGGCTACTGACCCCAGCAAGCTACTCAGGGCTCCACCTCTCTCCCTGGACTTGCAGTAGAGTCCCCAGGGTGCCCCATGGCCCTCCACCTAGGGCCCTCTGACCCCAGCAAGCTACCCAGGGCTCCAACTCTCTCCCTGGACTTGCAGTATAGGCCTCAGGGTGCCCCCTGGTCCTCCACCTAGGGGCCCCTGACCCAAACAAGCTGCCCAGGGGTCCACCTCTCTCCCTGGACTTGCAATAGAGGCCCCAGCGTGCCCCTTGGCCCTCCACCTAAGGGCCTCTGACCCCAGAAAGCTACCCAGGGGTCCACCTCTGTCCCTAGACTTGCAGACTAGGCCCCAGGGTGACCCTTGGCCCTCCACCTAGGGGCCTCTGACCCCAGCAAGCTGCCCAGGGGCCTGCCTATCTCCCTGGACTTGCAGTAGAGTCCCCAGGGTGCCCCATGGCCCTCCACCTAGGGCCCTCTGACCCCAGCAAGCTACCCAGGGGCCCACATCTCTCCCTGGACTTGCAACAGAGGCCCCAGGGTGCCCCGTGACCCTCCACCTAGGGGCCTCTGACCCCAGCAAGCTACCCAGGAGTCCACATCTCTCCCTGGACTTGCAGTAGACACCCCTGGGTGCCCCCTGGCCATACACCTAGGGGCCTTTGACCCCAGCAAGCTACCCAGGGGTCCACCTCTCTCCATGGACTTATAGTAGAGGCCCCAGGGTGCCCCCTGGCACTCCACCTAGGGGCATCTGAGTCCAGCAAGCTACCCTGGGCTCCACATCTCTCCCTGGACTTGTAGTAGAGGCCTTAGGCTGCCCTCTGGTCCTCCACCTAGGGGCCTCTGACCCCAGCAAGCTAACCAGGGCTCCACCTCTCTCCCTGGACTTGCAGTAGAGGCCCCAGGGTGCCCATTGGCCCTCCAAATAGGGGTCTCTGACCCCAGCAAGCTACCCAAGGGTCCGCCTCTGACCCCAGCAAGCTGCCCAGAGGCCTGCCTATCTCCCTGGACTTGCAGTAGAGTCCCCAGGGTGCCCCATGGCCCTCCACCCAGGGCCCTCTGACTCCAGCAAGCTACCTAGGGCTCCACTTCTCTACCTGGACTTGCAGTAGAGGCCCCAGGGTGCCCCGTGGCCCTCCACCTAGGGGCCTCTGAACCCAGCAAGCTACCCAGGAGTCCACATCTCTCCCTGGACTTGCAGTAGACACCCCTGGGTGCCCCCTGGCCATACACCTAGGGGCCTTTGACTTGCAGTAGACACCCCTGGGTGCCCCCTGGCCCTACACCTAGGGGCCTTTGACCCAGGGGTCCAGCTCTCTCCCTGGACTTGCAATAGAGGCCCCAGGGTGCCCCCTTGCCCTCCACCCAGGGGCTACTGACCCCAGCAAGCTACACAGGGCTCCACTTCTCTCCCTGGACTTGTAGTAGAGGCCCCAGGGTGCCCATTGGCCCTCCACCAAGGGGCCTCTGACCCCAGCAAACTACCCAGGGCTCCACCTCTCTTCCTGGACTTGCAGTAGAGTCCCCAGGGTGCCCCATGGCCCTCCACCTAGGGCCCTCTGACCCCAGCAAGCTACCCAGGGGTCCAGCTCTCTCCCTGGACTTGCAATAGAGGCCCCAGGTTGCCCCCTTGCCCTCCACCCAAGGGCTACTGACCCCAGCAAGCTATCCTGGGCTCCACATCTCTCCCTGGACTTGTAGTAGAGGCCCTAGGCTGCCCTCTGGTCCTCCACCTAGGGGCCTCTGACCCCAGCAAGCTACCCAGGGGTCCAGCTCTCTCCCTGGACTTGCAATAGAGGCCCCAGGTTGCCCCCTTGCCCTCCACCCAAGGGCTACTGACCCCAGCAAGCTACCCAGGGCTGCACCTCTCTCCCTGGACTTGCAGTAGAGGCCCCAGGGTACCCCGTAGCCCTCCACCGATGGGCTTCTGACCCCAGCAAGCTACTCAGGGGTCCACATCTCTCCCTGGACTTGCAGTAGAAGCCCCAGGGTACCCCGTGGCCCTCCACCCAGGGGCTACTGACCCCAGCAACCTACGCAGGGCTCCACTTCTCTCCCTGGACTTGTAGTAGAGGCCCTGGGCTGCCCTCTGGCCCTCCACCTAGGGGCCTCTGACCCCAGCAAGCTACCCAGGGTTCCACCTCTCTCCCTGGACTTATAGGCGAGGCCCCACAGTGCCCCCTGGCCCTCCACCTAGGGGCCTCTGACCCCAGCAAACTACCCAGGGGTCCACCTCTCTTCCTGGACTTGCAGTAGAGTCCCCAGGGTGCCCCATGGCCCTCCACCCAGGGCCCTCTGACCCCAGCAAGCTACCCAGGGCTCCAACTCTCTCCCTGGACTTGCAGTATAGGCCCCAGGGTGCCCCCTGGTCCTCCACCTAGGGGCCTCTGACCCTAGCAAACTACACAGGGGTCCACTTCTCTCCCTGGACTTGCTGTAGAGGCCCCAGGGTGCCCCGTGGCCCTCCACCTAGGGGCCTCTGACCCCAGCAAGCTACCCTGGGGTCCACCTCTCTTCTGGACTTGCAGTAGAGGCCCCAGGGTGCCCCATGACCCTCCACCTAGGGTTCTCTGACCCCAGCAAGCTACAGAGGGGTCCACCTCTCTCCCTGGACTTGCAGTAGAGGCCCCAGGGTGACCCTTGGCCCTCCAGCTAGGGGCCTCTGACCCCAGCAAGCCACCCAGGGTCCTACCTATCTCCCTGGACTTAAAGTAGACTCCCCAGGGTGCCCCATGGCCCTCCACCTAGGGCCCTCTGACCCCAGCAAGCTACCCAGGGCTCCACCTCTCTCCCTGGACTTGCAATAGAGGCCCCAGGGTGCCCTTTGGCCCTCCACCTAGGGGCCTTCTGACCCCAGCAAGCTATCCAGGGGACAAAATCTCTCCCTGTACTTGCAACAGAGGCCCCAGGGTGCCCCGTGACCCTCCACCTAGGGGCCTCTGACCCCAGCAAGCTATGCAGGGGTCCACATCTCTCCCTGGACTTGCAGTAGACACCCCTGGGTGCCCCCTGCCCCTCCACCTAGGGGCCTTGACCCCAGCAAGCTACCCAGGGGTCCACCTCTTTCCATGGACTTATAGTAGAGGCCCCAGGGTGCCCCCTGGCCCTCCACCTAGGGGCCTCTGAGTCCATCAAGCTACCCAGGGGTCCAGCTCTCTCCCTGGACTTGCAATAGAGGCCCCAGGGTGCCCCCTTGCCCTCCACCCAAGGGCTACTGACCCCAGCAAGCTACCCTGGGCTCTACCTCTCTCCCTGGACTTGCAGTAGAGTCCCCAGGGTGCCCCTTGGCCCTCCACCTAGGGCCCTCTGACCCCAGCAAGCTACCCAGTGCTCCAACTCTCTCCCTGGACTTGCAGTATAGGCCCCAGGGTGCCCCCTGGTCCTCCACTTAGGGGCCCCTGACCCAAGCAAGCTGCCCAGGGGTCCACCTCTCTCCCTGGACTTGCAATAGAGGCCCCAGGAAGCCCCTTGGCCCTCCCCCTAGGGGCCTCTGACACCAGCAAGCTACCCTGGGCTCCACCTCTCTCCCTGGACTTGTAGTAGAGGCCCTAGGCTGTCCTCTGGCCCTCCACCTAGGGGCCTCTGACCCCTGCAAGCTACCCAGGGCTCCACCTCTCTCCCTGGACTTGCAGTAGAGGCCCCAGGGTGCCCATTTGCCCTCCACCTAGGGGTCTCTGACCCCAGCAAGCTACCGAGGGGTCCACCTCTCTCCCTGGACTTGCAATAGAGGCCCCAGGGTGCCCCGTGCACCTCCACCTAGGGGCCTCTGACCCCAGCAAGCTACCCAGGGGTCCACATCTCTCCCTTGTCTTGCAGTAGACTCCGCTGAGTGCCCCATGGCCCTCCACCTTGGGGCCTCTGACCCCAGCAAGCTACCCAGGGGTCCACCTCTCTCCCTGGACTTTTAGTAGAGGCCCCAGGGTGCCCCTGGCCCTCCACCTAGGGGCCTCTGTCCCCAGCAAACTACCCTGGAGTCCACATCTCTTCCTGGACTTGCAGTTGAGGCCCCAGGGTGCCCCGTGTCCCTCCACCTAGGGGCCTCTGACCCCAGCAAGCTACCCAGGGATCCACATCTCTCCTTGGACTTGCAGTGGAGGCCCCTGGGTGCCCCCTGGCCTTCCACCTAGGGGCCTCTGACCCTAGCAAGCTACCCGGGGGTCCAGCTCTCTTCCTGGACTTGCA
Source organism: Danio rerio (assembly GCF_052040795.2). Classification (NCBI taxonomy): domain Eukaryota; kingdom Metazoa; phylum Chordata; class Actinopteri; order Cypriniformes; family Danionidae; genus Danio; species Danio rerio. The sequence continues at coordinate 20,292,776 of NC_141030.1, forward strand.
ATAGAGGCCCCAGGGTGTCCCCTTGCCCTCCACCCAGGGGCTACTGACCCCAGCAAGCTACTCAGGGCTCCACCTCTCTCCCTGGACTTGTAGTAGAGGCCCTAGGCTGCCCTCTGGCCCTCCACCCAGGGCCCTTTGACCCCAGCAAGCTACCCAGGGCTCCATCTCTCTCCCTGGACTTGCAGTAGAGGCCCCAGGGTGCCCCTTGGCCCTCCACCTAGGGGCCTCTGACCCCAGCAAGCTTCCCAGTGGTCCACCTCTCTCCCTAGACTTGCAGTAGAGGCCCCAGTGTGACCCTTGGCCCTCCACCTAGGGGCCTCTGACCCCAGCAAGCTACCCAGGGTCCTACCTATCTCCCTGTACTTGCAGTAGAGTCCCCAGGGTGCCCCATGGCCCTCCACCTAGGGCCCTCTGACCCCAGCAAGCTACCCAGGGCTCCAACTCTCTCCCTGGACTTGCAGTATAGGCCTCAGGGTGCCCCCTGGTCCTCCACCTAGGGGCCCCTGACCCAAACAAGCTGCCCAGGGGTCCACCTCTCTCCCTGGACTTGCAATAGAGGCCCCAGCGTGCCCCTTGGCCCTCCACCTAAGGGCCTCTGACCCCAGAAAGCTACCCAGGGGTCCACCTCTGTCCCTAGACTTGCAGACTAGGCCCCAGGGTGACCCTTGGCCCTCCACCTAGGGGCCTCTGACCCCAGCAAGCTGCCCAGGGGCCTGCCTATCTCCCTGGACTTGCAGTAGAGTCCCCAGGGTGCCCCATGGCCCTCCACCTAGGGCCCTCTGACCCCAGCAAGCTACCCAGGGGCCCACATCTCTCCCTGGACTTGCAACAGAGGCCCCAGGGTGCCCCGTGACCCATCCACCTAGGGGCCTCTGACCCCAGCAAGCTACCCAGGAGTCCACATCTCTCCCTGGACTTGCAGTAGACACCCCTGGGTGCCCCCTGGCCCTACACCTAGGGGCCTTTGACCCCAGCAAGCTACCCAGGGGTCCACCTCTCTCCATGGAGTTATAGTAGAGGCCCCAGGGTGCCCCCTGGCACTCCACCTAGGGGCATCTGAGTCCAGCAAGCTACCCTGGGCTCCACATCTCTCCCTGGACTTGTAGTAGAGGCCCTAGGCTGCCCTCTGGTCCTCCACCTAGGGGCCTCTGACCCCAGCAAGCTAACCAGGGCTCCACCTCTCTCCCTGGACTTGCAGTAGAGGCCCCAGGGTGCCCATTGGCCCTCCACCTAGGGGTCTCTGACCCCAGCAAGCTACCCAAGGGTCCGCCTCTGACCCCAGCAAGCTGCCCAGGGGCCTGCCTATCTCCCTGGACTTGCAGTAGAGTCCCCAGGGTGCCCCATGGCCCTCCACCCAGGGCCCTCTGACTCCAGCAAGCTACCTAGGGCTCCACTTCTCTACCTTGACTTGCAGTAGAGGCCCCAGGGTGCCCCGTGGCCCTCCACCTAGGGGCCTCTGAACCCAGCAAGCTACCCAGGGGTCCAGCTCTCTCCCTGGACTTGCAATAGAGGCCCCAGGGTGCCCCCTTGCCCTCCACCCAGGGGCTACTGACCCCAGCAAGCTACACAGGGCTCCACTTCTCTCCCTGGACTTGTAGTAGAGGCCCCAGGGTGCCCATTGGCCCTCCACCAAGGGGCCTCTGACCCCAGCAAACTACCCAGGGCTCCACCTCTCTTCCTGGACTTGCAGTAGAGTCCCCAGGGTGCCCCATGGCCCTCCACCTAGGGCCCTCTGACCCCAGCAAGCTACCCAGGGGTCCAGCTCTCTCCCTGGACTTGCAATAGAGGCCCCAGGTTGCCCCCTTGCCCTCCACCCAAGGGCTACTGACCCCAGCAAGCTACCCTGGGCTCCACATCTCTCCCTGGACTTGTAGTAGAGGCCCTAGGCTGCCCTCTGGTCCTCCACCTAGGGGCCTCTGACCCCAGCAAGCTACCCAGGGGTCCAGCTCTCTCCCTGGACTTGCAATAGAGGCCCCAGGTTGCCCCCTTGCCCTACACCCAAGGGCTACTGACCCCAGCAAGCTACCCAGGGCTGCACCTCTCTCCCTGGACTTGCAGTAGAGGCCCCAGGGTACCACGTAGCCCTCCACCTATGGGCTTCTGACCCCAGCAAGCTACTCAGGGGTCCACATCTCTCCCTGGACTTGCAGTAGAAGCCCCAGGGTACCCCGTGGCCCTCCACCCAGGGGCTACTGACCCCAGCAAGCTACGCAGGGCTCCACTTCTCTCCCTGGACTTGTAGTAGAGGCCCTGGGCTGCCCTCTGGCCCTCCACCTAGGGGCCTCTGACCCCAGCAAGCTACCCAGGGGTCCACCTCTCTCCCTGGACTTATAGGCGAGGCCCCACGGTGCCCCCTGGCCCTCCACCTAGGGGCCTCTGACCCCAGCAAACTACCCAGGGGTCCACCTCTCTTCCTGGACTTGCAGTAGAATCCCCAGGGTGCCCCATGGCCCTCCACCCAGGGCCCTCAGACCCCAGCAAGCTACCCAGGGCTCCAACTCTCTCCCTGGACTTGCAGTATAGGCCCCAGGGTGCCCCCTGGTCCTCCACCTAGGGGCCTCTGACCCTAGCAAACTACACAGGGGTCCACTTCTCTCCCTGGACTTGCTGTAGAGGCCCCAGGGTGCCCCGTGGCCCTCCACCTAGGGGCCTCTGACCCCAGCAAGCTACCCTGGGGTCCAGCTCTCTTCTGGACTTGCAGTAGAGGCCCCAGGGTGCCCCATGACCCTCCACCTAGGGTTCTCTGATCCCAGCAAGCTACAGAGGGGTCCACCTCTCTCCCTGGACTTGCAGTAGAGGCCCCAGGGTGACCCTTGGCCCTCCACCTAGGGGCCTCTGACCCCAGCAAGCCACCCAGGGTCCTACCTATCTCCCTGGACTTGCAGTAGACTCCCCAGGGTGCCCCATGGCCCTCCACCTAGGGCCCTCTGACCCCAGCAAGCTACCCAGGGCTCCACCTCTCTCCCTGGACTTGCAATAGAGGCCCCAGGGTGCCCCTTGGCCCTCCACCTAGGGGCCTCTGACCACAGAAAGCTACCCAGGGGTCCACCTCTCTCCCTAGACTTGCAGACTAGGCCCCAGGGTGACCCTTGGCCCTCCACCTAGGGGCCTCTGACCCCAGCAAGCTGCCCAGGGGCCTGCCTATTTCCCTGGACTTGCAGTAGAGGCCCCAGGGTGCCCCATGGCCCTCCACCTAGGGCCCTCTGACCCCAGCAAGCTATCCAGGGGTCCACATCTCTCCCTGGACTTGCAAAAGAGGCCCCAGGGTGCCCCGTGACCCTCCACCTAGGGGCCTCTGACCCCAGCAAGCTACCCAGGGGTCCACATCTCTCCCTGGACTTGCAGTAGACACCCCTGGGTGCCCCCTGCCCCTCCACCTAGGGGCCTTGACCCCAGCAAGCTACCCAGGGGTCCACCTCTTTCCATGGACTTATAGTAGAGGCCCCAGGGTGCCCCCTGGCCCTCCACCTAGGGGCCTCTGAGTCCATCAAGCTACCCAGGGGTCCAGCTCTCTCCATGGACTTGCAATAGAGGCCCCAGGGTGCCCCCTTGCCCTCCACCCAAGGGCTACTGACCCCAGCAAGCTACCCTGGGCTCTACCTCTCTCCCTTGACTTGTAGTAGAGGCCCTAGGCTGCCCTCTGGTCCTCCACCTAGGGGCCTCTGAGTCCAGCAAGCTTCCCAGGGGTCCACATCTCTCCCTGGACTTGCAGTAGAGGCCCCAGGGTACCCCGTGGCCCTCCACCTAGGGGCCTCTGAACCCAGCAAGCTACCCAGGGGTCCAGCTCTCTCCCTGGACTTGCAATAGAGGCCCCAGGGTGCCCCCTTGCCCTCCACCCAAGGGCTACTGACCCCAGCAAGCTACCCTGGGCTCCACCTCTCTCCCTGGACTTGTAGTAGAGAACCTAGGCTGCCATCTGGCCCTCCACCTAGGGGCCTTTGACCCCAGCAAGCTACCCAGGGCTCCACCTCTCTCCCTGGACTTGCAGTAGAGGCCCCAGGGTGCCCATTGGCCCTCCAACTAGGGGCCTCTGAACCCAGCAAGCTACCCAGGGGTCCACCTCTCTCCTTGGACTTGCAGTATAGGCCCCAGGGTGCCCCCTGGCCATCCACCTAGGGGCATCTGACCCCAGCAAGCTACCCAGGGGTCCACCTCTCTCCCTGGACTTGCAGTATAGGACCCAGGGTGCCCCATGGCCCTCCACCTAGGGGAATCTGACACCAGCAAGCTACCCAAGGGTCCACCTATCTCCCTGGACTTGCAGTATAGGCCCCAGGGTGCCCTCTGGCACTCCACCTAGGGGCCTCTGACCCTAGCAAACTACCCAGGGGTCCACCTCTCTCCCTGGACTTGCTGTAGAGGCCCCAGGGTGACCCTTGGCCCTCCACCTAGGGGCTTCTGACCCCAGCAAGCTGCCCAGGGGCCTGCCTATCTCCCTGGACTTGCAGTAGAGTCCCCAGGGTGCCCCATGGCCCTCCACGTAGGGCCCTCTGACCCCAGCAAGCTACCCAAGGGTCCACCTATTTCCCTGGACTTGCAGTATAGGCCCCAGGGTGCCCTCTGGCACTCCACCTAGGGGCCTCTGACCCTATCAAACTACCCAGGGGTCCACCTCTCTCCCTGGACTTGCTGTAGAGGCCCCAGGGTGACCCCTTGGCCCTCCACCTAGGGGCTTCTGACCCCAGCAAGCTGCCCAGGGGCCTGCCTATCTCCCTGGACTTGCAGTAGAGTCCCCAGGGTGCCCCATGGCCCTCCACGTAGGGCCCTCTGACAACAGCAAGCTACCCAGGGGTCCACCTCTCTCCCTGGACTTGCAGTATAGGCCACAGGGTGCCCCCTTGCCCTCCACCTAGGGGCCTCTGACCCCAGAAGCTACCCAGGGCTCCACTTCTCTCCCTGGACTTGCAGTAGAGGCCCCAGGGTGCCCCCTTGCCCTCCACCCAGGGGCTACTAACCCCAGCAAGCTACCCAGGGCTCCACCTCTCTCCCTGGACTTGCAGTATAGGCCCAAGGGTGCCCCCTGGCCCTCCACCTAGGGGCATCTGACCCCAGCAAGCTACCCAGGGGTCCACCTCTCTCCCTGGACTTGCAGTATAGGACCCAGGGTGCCCCCTGGGCCTCCACCTAGGGGCATCTGACCCCAGCAAGCTACCTAGGGGTCCACCTCTCTCCCTGGACTTGCAGTATAGGACCCAGGGTGCCCTCTGGCCCTCCACCTAGGGGCCTCTGACCCTAGCAAACTACCCAGGGGTCCACCTCTCTCCCTGGACTTGCTGTAGAGGCCCCAGGGTGACCCTTGGCCCTCCACCTCTGGGCCTATGACCCCAGCAAGCTACCCAGGGGTCCACCTTTCTCCCTAGACTTGCAGACTAGGCCCTAGGCTGCCCTCTGGCCCTCCACCTAGGGGCCTCTGACCCCAGCAAGCTACCCAGGGCTCCACCTCTCTCCCTGGACTTGCAGTAGAGGCCCCAGGGTGCCCCGTGGCCCTCCACCTAGGGGCCTCTGACCCCAGCAAGCTACCCAGGGCTCCAACTCTCTCCCTGGACTTGTAGTAGAGGCCCTAGGCTGCCCTCTGGCCCTCCACCTAGGGGCCTCTGACCCCAGCAAGCTACCCAGGGTCCTACCTATCTCCCTGGACTTGCAGTAGAGTCCCCAGGGAGCCCCATGGCCCTCCACCTAGGGCCCTCTGACCCCAGCAAGCTACCCAGGGCTAAAACTCTCTCCCTGGACTTGCAGTATAGGCCTCAGGGTGCCCCCTGGTCATCCCCCTAGGGGCCCCCGACCCAAGCAAGCTATCCAGGGGTCCACATCTCTCCCTGGACGTGCAGTAGACAACCCTGGGTGCCCCCTGGCCCTACACCTAGGGGCTTTTGACCCCAGCAATCTACCCAGGGGTCCACCTCTCTCCATGGACTTAAAGTAGAGGCCCCAGGGTGCCCCCTGGCCCTCCACCTAGGGGCCTCTGAGTCCAGCAAGCTACCCAGGGGTCCACATCTCTCCCTGGACTTGCAGTAGAGGCCCCAGGGTACCCAGTGGCCCTCCACCTTGGGGCCTCTGAACCCAGCAAGCTACCCAGGGGTCCAGCTCTCTTTCTGGACTTGCAATAGAGGCCCCAGGGTGCCCCCTTGCCCTCCACCCAAGGGCTACTGACCCCAGCAAGCTACCCTGGGCTCCACCTCTCTCCCAGGACTTGTAGTAGAGGCCCTAGGCTGCCCTCTGGCCCTCCATCTAGGGGCCTTTGACCCCAGCAAGCTACCCAGGGCTCCACCTCTCTTCCTGGACTTGCAGTAGAGGCCCCAGGGTGCCTATTGGCCCTCCACCTAGGGGCCTCTGACCCCAGCAAGCTACCCAGGGGTCCACCTCTCTTCCTGGACTTGCAGTAGAGTCCCCAGGGTGCCCCATGGCCCTCCACCTAGGGCCCTCTGACCCCAGCAAGCTACCCAGGGCTCCAACTCTCTCCCTGGACTTGCAGTATAGGCCCCAGGGTGCCCCCTGGTCCTCCACCTAGGGGCCTCTGACACCAGCAAGCTACCCTGGGGTCCACCTCTCTCCCTGGACTTGCAGTAGAGGCCCCAGGGTGCCCCGTGGCCCTCCCCCTAGGGGCCTCTGACACCAGCAAGCTTCCCAGTGGTCCACCTCTCTCCCTAGACTTGCAGTAGAGGCCCCAGGGTGACCCTTGGCCCTCCACCTAGGGGCCTCTGACCCCAGCAAGCTACCCTGGGTCCTACCTATCTCCCTGGACTTGCAGTAGAGTCCCCTGGGTGCCCCATGGCCCTCCACCTAGGGGCCTCTGACCCCAGCAAGCTACCCAGGGCTCCAACTCTCTCCCTGGACTTGCAGTATAGGCCTCAGGGTGCCCCCTTGTCCTCCACCTAGGGGCCCCTGACCCAAGTAAGCTGCCCAGGGGTCCACCTCTCTCCCTGGACTTGCAATAGAGGCCCCAGGGTGCCCCTTGGCCCTCCACCTAGGGGCCTCTGACCCCAGAAAGCTACCCAGGGGTCCACCTCTCTCCCTAGACTTGCAGACTAGGCCCTAGGCTGCCTTCTGGCCCTCCACCTAGGGGCCTCTGACCCCAGCAAGCTACCCAGGGCTCCACCTCTCTCCCTGGACTTGCAGTAGAGGCCCCAGGGTGCCCCCTGGCCCTCCACCTAGGGGCCTCTGACCCCAGCAAACTACCCAGGGGTCCACCTCTCTCCCTGGACTTGCAGTATAGGCCCCAGGGTGCCCCCTGGCCCTCCAACTAGGGGCCTCTTACCCCAGCAAACTACCCAGGGGTCCACCTCTCTTCCTGGACTTGCAGTAGAGTCCCCAGGGTGCCCCATGGCCCTCCACCTAGGGCCCTCTGACCCCAGCAAGCTACCTAGGGCTCCACTTCTCTCCCTGGACTTGCAGTACAGGCCCCAGGGTGCCCCCTTGCCCTCCACCCAGGGGCTACTGACCCCAGCAAGCTACCCAGGGCTGCACCTCTCTCCCTGGACTTGCAGTAGAGGACCCAGGGTACCCCGTAGCCCTCCACCTATGGGCTACTGACCCCAGCAAGCTACGCAGGGCTCCACTTCTCTCCCTGGACTTGTAGTAGAGGCCCTGGGCTGCCCTCTGGCCCTCCACCTAGGGGCCTCTGACCCCAGCAAGCTACCCAGGGCTCCACCTCTCTCCCTGGACTTGCAGTAGAGGCCCCAGGGTGCCCCATGGCCCTCCACCTAGGGCACTCTGACCCCAGCAAGCTACCCAGGGGTCCACCTCTCTCCCTGGACTTATAGGCGAGGCCCCAGGGTATCCCCTGGCCCTCCACCTAGGGGCCTCTGACCCCAGCAAACTACCCAGGGGTCCACCTCTCTTCCTGGACTTGCAGTAGAGTCCCCAGGGTGCCCCATGGCCCTCCACCCAGGGCCCTCTGACCCCAGCAAGCTACCCAGGGCTCCAACTTTCTCCCTGGACTTGCAGTATAGGCCCCAGGGTGCCCCCTGGTCCTCCACCTAGGGGCCTCTGACCCTAGCAAACTACACAGGGGTCCACTTCTCTCCCTGGACTTGCTGTAGAGGCCCCAGGGTGCCCCGTGGCCCTCCACCTAGGGGCCTCTGTCCCCAGCAAGCTACCCTGGGGTCCACCTCTCTTCTGGACTTGCAGTAGAGGCACCAGGGTGCCCCTTGACCCTCCACCTAGGGGCCTCTGACCCCAGCAGGCTACAGAGGGGTCCACCTCTCTCCCTGGACTTGCAGTAGAGGCCCCAGGGTGACCCTTGGCCCTCCACCTAGGGGCCTCTGACCCCAGCAAGCCACCCAGGGTCCTACCTATCTCCCTGGACTTGCAGTAGACTCCCCAGGGTGCCCCATGGCCCTCCACCTAGGGCCCTCTGACCCCAGCAAGCTACCCAGGGCTCCACCTCTCTCCCTGGACTTGCAATAGAGGCCCCAGGGTGCCCCTTGGCCCTCCACCTAGGGGCCTCTGACCCCAGAAATTTACCCAGGGGTCCACCTCTCTCCCTAGACTTGCAGACTAGGCCCCAGGGTGACCCTTGGCCCTCCACCTAGGGGCCTCTGACCCCAGCAAGCCACCCAGGGTCCTACCTATCTCCCTGGACTTGCAGTAGACTCCCCAGGGTGCCCCATGGCCCTCCACCTAGGGCCCTCTGACCCCAGCAAGCTATCCAGGGGTCCACATCTCTCCCTGGACTTGCAACAGAGGCCCCAGGGTGCCCCGTGACCCTCCACCTAGGGGCCTCTGACCCCAGCAAACTACCCAGGGGTCCACCTCTCTCCCTGGACTTGCAGTATAGGCCTCAGGGTGCCCCCTTGTCCTCCACCTAGGGGCCCCTGACCCAAGCAAGCTGCCCAGGGGTCCACCTCTCTCCCTGGACTTGCAATAGAGGCCCCAGGGTGCCCCTTGGCCCTCCACCTAGGGGCCTCTGAACCCAGAAAGCTACCCAGGGGTCCACCTCTCTCCCTAGACTTGCAGACTAGGCCCTAGGCTGCCCTCTGGCCCTCCACCTAGGGGCCTCTGACCCCAGCAAGCTACCCAGGGCTCCACCTCTCTCCCTGGACTTGCAGTAGAGGCCCCAGGGTGCCCCATGGCCCTCCACCTAGGGCACTCTGACCCCAGCAAGCTACCCAGGGGTCCACCTCTCTCCCTGGACTTATAGGCGAGGCCCCAGGGTATCCCCTGGCCCTCCACCTAGGGGCCTCTGACCCCAGCAAACTACCCAGGGGTCCACCTCTCTTCCTGGACTTGCAGTAGAGTCCCCAGGGTGCCCCATGGCCCTCCACCCAGGGCCCTCTGACCCCAGCAAGCTACCCAGGGCTCCAACTCTCTCCCTGGACTTGCAGTATAGGCCCCAGGGTGCCCCCTGGTCCTCCACCTAGGGGCCTCTGACCCTAGCAAACTACACAGGGGTCCACTTCTCTCCCTGGACTTGCTGTAGAGGCCCCAGGGTGCCCCGTGGCCCTCCACCTAGGGGCCTCTGTCCCCAGCAAGCTACCCTGGGGTCCACCTCTCTTCTGGACTTGCAGTAGAGGCACCAGGGTGCCCCTTGACCCTCCACCTAGGGGCCTCTGACCCCAGCAGGCTACAGAGGGGTCCACCTCTCTCCCTGGACTTGCAGTAGAGGCCCCAGGGTGACCCTTGGCCCTCCACCTAGGGGCCTCTGACCCCAGCAAGCCACCCAGGGTCCTACCTATCTCCCTGGACTTGCAGTAGACTCCCCAGGGTGCCCCATGGCCCTCCACCTAGGGCCCTCTGACCCCAGCAAGCTACCCAGGGCTCCACCTCTCTCCCTGGACTTGCAATAGAGGCCCCAGGGTGCCCCTTGGCCCTCCACCTAGGGGCCTCTGACCCCAGAAATTTACCCAGGGGTCCACCTCTCTCCCTAGACTTGCAGACTAGGCCCCAGGGTGACCCTTGGCCCTCCACCTAGGGGCCTCTGACCCCAGCAAGCCACCCAGGGTCCTACCTATCTCCCTGGACTTGCAGTAGACTCCCCAGGGTGCCCCATGGCCCTCCACCTAGGGCCCTCTGACCCCAGCAAGCTATCCAGGGGTCCACATCTCTCCCTGGACTTGCAACAGAGGCCCCAGGGTGCCCCGTGACCCTCCACCTAGGGGCCTCTGACCCCAGCAAACTACCCAGGGGTCCACCTCTCTCCCTGGACTTGCAGTATAGGCCTCAGGGTGCCCCCTTGTCCTCCACCTAGGGGCCCCTGACCCAAGCAAGCTGCCCAGGGGTCCACCTCTCTCCCTGGACTTGCAATAGAGGCCCCAGGGTGCCCCTTGGCCCTCCACCTAGGGGCCTCTGAACCCAGAAAGCTACCCAGGGGTCCACCTCTCTCCCTAGACTTGCAGACTAGGCCCTAGGCTGCCCTCTGGCCCTCCACCTAGGGGCCTCTGACCCCAGCAAGCTACCCAGGGCTCCACCTCTCTCCCTGGACTTGCAGTAGAGGCCCCAGGGTGCCCCATGGCCCTCCACCTAGGGCACTCTGACCCCAGCAAGCTACCCAGGGGTCCACCTCTCTCCCTGGACTTATAGGCGAGGCCCCAGGGTGCCCCCTGGCCCTCCACCTAGGGGCCTCTGACCCCAGCAAACTACCCAGGGGTCCACCTCTCTCCCTGGACTTGCAGTACAGGCCCCAGGGTGCCCCCTGGCCCTCCAACTAGGGGCCTCTGACCCCAGAAAACTACCCAGGGGTCCACCTCTCTTCCTGGACTTGCAGTAGAGTCCCCAGGGTGCCCCATGGCCCTCCACCTAGGGCCCTCTGACCCCAGCAAGCTACCTAGGGCTCCACTTCTCTCCCTGGACTTGCAGTAGAGGCCCCAGGGTGCCCGCTTGCCCTCCACCCAGGGGCTACTGACCCCAGCAAGCTACCCAGGGCTGCACCTCTCTCCCTGGACTTGCAGTAGAGGCCCCAGGGTACCCCGTAGCCCTCCACCTATGGGCTTCTGACCCCAGCAAGCTACTCAGGGGTCCACATCTCTCCCTGGACTTGCAGTAGAAGCCCCAGGGTACCCCGTGGCCCTCCACCCAGGGGCTACTGACCCCAGCAAGCTACGCAGGGCTCCACTTCTCTCCCTGGACTTGTAGTAGAGGCCCTGGGCTGCCCTCTGGCCCTCCACCTAGGGGCCTCTGACCCCAGCAAGCTACCCAGGGCTCCACCTCTCTCCCTGGACTTGCAGTAGAGGCCCCAGGGTGCCCCATGGCCCTCCACCTAGGGCACTCTGACCCCAGCAAGCAACCCAGGGGTCCACCTCTCTCCCTGGACTTATAGGCGAGGCCCCAGGGTGCCCCCTGGCCCTCCGCCTAGGGGCCTCTAACCCCAGCAAACTACCCAGGGGTCCACCTCTCTTCCTGGACTTGCAGTAGAGTCCCCAGGGTGCCCCATGGCCCTCCACCCAGGGCCCTCTGACCCCAGCAAGCTACCCAGGGCTCCAACTCTCTCCCTGGACTTGCAGTATAGGCCCCAGGGTGCCCCCTGGTCCTCCACCTAGGGGCCTCTGACCCTAGCAAACTACACAGGGATCCACTTCTCTCCCTGGACTTGCAGTAGAGGCCCCAGCGTGCCCCGTTGCCCTCCACCCAGGGGCTACTGACCCCAGCAAGCTACCCAGGGCTGCACCTCTCTCCCTGGACTTGCAGTAGAGGCCCCAGGGTACCCCGTAGCCCTCCACCTATGGGCTTCTGACCCCAGCAAGCTACTCAGGGGTCCACATCTCTCCCTGGACTTGCAGTAGAAGCCCCAGGGTACCCCGTGGCCCTCCAACCAGGGTCTACTGACCCCAGCAAGCTACGCAGGGCTCCACTTCTCTCCCTGGACTTGTAGTAGAGGCCCTGGGCTGCCCTCTGGCCCTCCACCTAGGGGCCTCTGACCCCAGCAAGCTACCCAGGGCTCCACCTTTCTCCCTGGACTTGCAGTAGAGGCCCCAGGGTGCCCCATGGCCCTCCACCTAGGGCACTCTGACCCCAGCAAGCTACCCAGGGGTCCACCTCTCTCCCTGGACTTATAGGCGAGGCCCCAGGGTGCCCCCTGGCCCTCCACCTAGGGGCCTCTGACCCCAGCAAGCTACCCAGGGGTCCACATCTCTCCCTGGACTTGCAGTAGACGCCCCTGGGTGCCCCCTGGCCCTCCACCTAGGGGCCTCTGACCCCAGCAAGCTACACAGGGCTCCACTTCTCTCCCTGGACTTGTAGTAGAGGCCCCAGGGTGCCCCCTGGCCCTCCACCTAGGGGCATCTGACCCCAGCAAGCTACCTAGGGGTCCACCTCTCTCCCTGGACTTGCAGTATAGGACCCAGGGTGCCCTCTGGCCCTCCCCATAGGGGCCTCTGACCCTAGCAAACTACCCAGGGGTCCACCTCTCTCCCTGGACTTGCTGTAGAGGCCCCAGGGTGACCCTTGGCCCTCCACCTAGGGGCCTATGACCCCAGCAAGCTACCCAGGGCTCCACCTCTCTCCCTGGACTTGCAGTAGAGGCCCCAGGGTGCCCCGTGGCCCTCCACCTAGGGGCCTCTGACCCCAGCAAGCTACCCAGGGCTCCAACTCTCTCCCTGGACTTGTAGTAGAGGCCCTAGGCTGCCCTCTGGCCCTCCACCTAGGGGCCTCTGACCCCAGCAAGCTACCCAGGGTCCTACCTATCTCCCTGGACTTGCAGTAGAGTCCCCAGGGAGCCCCATGGCCCTCCACCTAGGGCCCTCTGACCCCAGCAAGCTACCCAGGGCTAAAACTCTCTCCCTGGACTTGCAGTATAGGCCTCAGGGTGCCCCCTGGTCATCCACCTAGGGGCCCCCGACCCAAGCAAGCTATCCAGGGGTCCACATCTCTCCCTGGACGTGCAGTAGACAACCCTGGGTGCCCCCTGGCCCTCCACCTAGGGGCCTTTGACCCCAGCAGTCTACCCAGGGGTCCACCTCTCTCCATGGACTTAAAGTAGAGGCCCCAGGGTGCCCCCTGGCCCTCCACCTAGGGGCCTCTGAATCCAGCAAGCTACCCAGGGGTCCACATCTCTCCCTGGACTTGCAGTAGAGGCCCCAGGGTACCCAGTGGCCCTCCACCTAGGGGCCTCTGACCCCAGCAAGCTACCCAGGGGTCCACCTCTCTCCCTGGACTTATAGGCGAGGCCCCAGGGTGCCCCCTGGCCCTCCACCTAGGGGCCTCTGACCCCAGCAAGCTACCCAGGGGTCCACATCTCTCCCTGGACTTGCAGTAGACGCCCCTGGGTGCCCCCTGGCCCTCCACCTAGGGGCCTCTGACCCCAGCAAGCTACACAGGGCTCCACTTCTCTCCCTGGACTTGTAGTAGAGGCCCCAGGGTGCCCCCTGGCCCTCCACCTAGGGGCATCTGACCCCAGCAAGCTACCTAGGGGTCCACCTCTCTCCCTGGACTTGCAGTATAGGACCCAGGGTGCCCTCTGGCCCTCCCCATAGGGGCCTCTGACCCTAGCAAACTACCCAGGGGTCCACCTCTCTCCCTGGACTTGCTGTAGAGGCCCCAGGGTGACCCTTGGCCCTCCACCTAGGGGCCTATGACCCCAGCAAGCTACCCAGGGCTCCACCTCTCTCCCTGGACTTGCAGTAGAGGCCCCAGGGTGCCCCGTGGCCCTCCACCTAGGGGCCTCTGACCCCAGCAAGCTACCCAGGGCTCCAACTCTCTCCCTGGACTTGTAGTAGAGGCCCTAGGCTGCCCTCTGGCCCTCCACCTAGGGGCCTCTGACCCCAGCAAGCTACCCAGGGCTCCACCTTTCTCCCTGGACTTGCAGTAGAGGCCCCAGGGTACCCAGTGGCCCTCCACCTAGGGGCCTCTGAACCCAGCAAGCTACCCAGGGGTCCAGCTCCCTTTCTGGACTTGCAATAGAGGCCCCAGGGTGCCCCCTTGCCCTCCACCCAAGAGCTACTGACCCCAGCAAGCTACCCTGGGCTCCACCTCTCTCCCTGGACTTGTAGTAGAGGCCCTAGGCTGCCCTCTGGCCCTCCATCTAGGGGCCTTTGACACCAGCAAGCTTCCCAGTGGTCCACCTCTCTCCCTAGACTTGCAGTAGAGGCCCCAGGGTGACCCTTGGCCCTCCACCTAAGGGCCTCTGACCCCAGCAAGCTACCCTATGTCCTACCTATCTCCCTGGACTTGCAGTAGAGTCCCCTGGGTGCCCCATGGCCCTCCACCTAGGGGCCTCTGACCCCAGCAAGCTACCCAGGGCTCCAACTCTCTCCCTGGACTTGCAGTATAGGCCTCAGGGTGCCCCCTTGTCCTCCACCTAGGGGCCCCTGACCCAAGCAAGCTGCCCAGGGGTCCACCTCTCTCCCTGGACTTGCAATAGAGGCCACAGGGTGCCCCTTGGCCCTTCACCTAGGGGCCTCTGACCCCAGAAAGCTACCCAGGGGTCCACCTCTCTCCCTAGACTTGCAGACTAGGCCCTAGGCTGCCCTCTGGCCCTCCACCTAGGGGCCTCTGACCCCAGCAAGCTACCCAGGGCTCCACCTCTCTCCCTGGACTTGCAGTAGAGGCCCCAGGGTGCCCATTGGCCCTCCACCTAGGGGTCTCTGACCCCAGCAAGCTACCGAGGGGTCTACCTCTCTCCCTGGACTTGCAATAGAGGCCCCAGGGTGCCCCGTGACCCTCCACCTAGGGGCCTCTGACCCCAGCAAGCTACCCAGGGGTCCACCTCTCTCCCTGGACTTGCAGTATAGGCCCCAGGGTGCCCTCTGGCCCTCCACCTAGGGGCATCTGACCCTAGCAAACTACCCAGGGGTCCACCTCTCTCCCTGGACTTGCTGTAGAGTCCCCAGGGTGACCCTTGGCCCTCCACTTCTTTCCCTGGACTTGCAGTAGAGGCCCCAGGGTGCCCCCTTGCCCTCCACCCAGGGGCTACTGACCCCAGCAAGCTACCCAGGGCTCCACCTCTCTTCCCGGGACTTGCAGTAGAGGCCCCAGGGTGCCCATTGGCCCTCCACCTAGGGGTCTCTGACCCCAGCAAGCTACCCAAGGGTCCGCTTCTGACCCCAGCAAGCTGCCCAGGGGCCTGCCTATCTCCCTGGACTTGCAGTAGAGTCCCCAGGGTGCCCCATGGCCCTCCACGTAGGGCCCTCTGACCCCAGCAAGCTACCCAGGGGTCCACATCTCTCCCTGGACTTGCAGTAGACGCCCCTGGGTGCCCACTGGCCCTCCACCTAGGGGCCTTTGACCCCAGCAAGCTACCCAGGGGTCCACCTCTCTCCATGGACTTATAGTAGAGGCCCCAGGGTGCCCCCAGGCCCTCCACCTAGGGGCCTCTGAGTCCAGCAAGCTACCCAGGGGTCCACATCTCTCCCTGGACTTGCAGTAGAGGCCCCAGGGTACCCCGTGGCCCTCCACATAGGGGCCTCTGAACCCAGCAAGCTACCCAGGGGTCCAGCTCTCTCCCTGGACTTGCAATAGAGGCCCCAGGGTGCCCCCTTGCCCTCCACCCAAGGGCTACTGACCCCAGCAAGCTACCCTGGGCTCCACCTCTCTCCCTGGACTTGTAGTAGAGGCCCTAGGCTGCCCTCTGGCCCTCCACCTAGGGGCCTTTGACCCCAGCAAGCAACCCAGGGCTCCACCTCTCTCCCTGGACTTGCAGTAGAGGCCCCAGGGTGCCCATTGGCCCTCCACCTAGGGGCCTCTGACCCCAGCAAGCTACCCAGGGGTCCACCTCTCTCCCTGGACTTATAGGCGAGGCCCCAGGGTGCCCCCTGGCCCTCCACCTAGGGGCCTCTGACCCCAGCAAACTACCCAGCGGTCCACCTCTCTACCTGGACTTGCAGTAGAGTCCCCAGGGTGCCCCATGGCCCTCCACCTAGGGCCCTCTTACCCCAGCAAGCTACCCAGGGCTCCAACTCTCTCCCTGTACTTGCAGTATAGGCCCCAGGGTGCCCCCTGGTCCTCCACCTAGGGGCCTCTGACCCTAACAAACTACACAGGGGTCCACCTCTCTCCCTGGACTTGCAGTAGAGGCCCCAGGGTGCCCCATGGCCCTCCAACTAGGGACCTCTGACCCCAGCAAGCTACCCAGGGTCCTACCT
Source organism: Danio rerio (assembly GCF_052040795.2). NCBI lineage: Eukaryota > Metazoa > Chordata > Actinopteri > Cypriniformes > Danionidae > Danio > Danio rerio. The sequence goes on from NC_141030.1 coordinate 20,308,789, forward strand.
ATCTCCCTGGACTTGCAGTAGAGTCCCCAGGGTGCCCCATGGCCCTCGACCTAGGGCCCTCTGACCCCAGCAAGCTACCCAGGGCTCCAACTCTCTCCCTGGACTTGCAGTATAGGCCTCAGGGTGCCCCTGGTCCTCCACCCAAGGGCTACTGACCCCAGCAAGCTACCCTGGGCTCTACCTCTCTCCCTGGACTTGTAGTAGAGGCCCTAGGCTGCCCTCTGGTCCTCCACCTAGGGGCCTCTGACCCCAGCAAGCTAACCAGGGCTCCACCTCTCTCCCTGGACTTGCAGTAGAGGCCCCAGGGTGCCCATTGGCCCTCCACCTAGGGGTCTCTGACCCCAGCAAGCTACCCAAGGGTCTGCCTCTGACCCCAGCAAGCTGCCCAGGGGCCTGCCTATCTCCCTGGACTTGCAGTAGAGTCCCCAGGGTGCCCCATGGCCCTCCACCCAGGGCCCTCTGACCCCAGCAAGCTACCTAGGGCTCCACTTCTCTCCCTGGACTTGCAGAAGAGGCCCCAGGGTGCCCCCTTGCCCTCCACCCAGGGGCTACTGACCCCAGCAAGCTACCCAGGGCTGCACCTCTCTCCCTGGACTTGCAATAGAGGCCCCAGGGTACCCCGTGGCCCTCCACCTAGGGGCCTCTGACCCCTGCAAGCTGCTCAGGGGTCCACATCTCTCCCTGGACTTGCAGTAGAGGCCCCAGGGTACCCTGTGGCCCTCCACCTAGGGGCCTCTGAACCCAGCAAGCTACCCAGGGGTCCAGCTCTGTCCCTGGACTTGCAATAGAGGCCCCAGGGTGCCCCCTTGCCCTCCACCCAGGGGCTACTGACCCCAGCAAGCTACACAGGGCTCCACTTCTCTCCCTGGACTTGTAGTAGAGGCCCTGGGCTGCCCTCTGGCCCTCCACCTAGGGGCCTCTGACCCCAGCAAGCTACCCAGGGCTCCACCTCTCTCGCTGGACTTGCAGTAGAGGCCCCAGGGTGCCCATTGGCCCTCCACCTAGGGGCCTCTGACACCAGCAAACTACCCAGGGGTCCACCTCTCTTCCTGGACTTGCAGTAGAGTCCCCAGGGTGCCCCATGACCCTCCACCTAGGGGCCTCTGACCCCAGCAAACTACCTAGGGCTCCACTTCTCTCCCTGGATTTGCAGTAGAGGCCCCAGGGTGCCCCCTTGCCCTCCACCCAGGGGCTACTGACCCCAGCAAGCTACCCAGGGCTGCACCTCTCTTTCTGGACTTGCAGTATAGGCCTCAGGGTGCCCCCTGGTCCTCCACCCAAGGGCTACTGACCCCAGCAAGCTACCCTGGGCTCTACCTCTCTCCCTGGACTTGTAGTAGAGGCCCTAGGCTGCCCTCTGGTCCTCCACCTAGGGGCCTCTGACCCCAGCAAGCTAACCAGGGCTCCACCTCTCTCCCTGGACTTGCAGTAGAGGCCCCAGGGTGCCCATTGGCCCTCCACATAGGGGTCTCTGACCCCAGCAAGCTACCCAAGGGTCCGCCTCTGACCCCAGCAAGCTGCCCAGGGGCCTGCCTATCTCCCTGGACTTGCAGTAGAGTCCCCAGGGTGCCCCATGGCCCTCCACCTAGGGCCCTCTGACCCCAGCAAGCTACCTAGGGCTCCACTTCTCTCCCTGGACTTGCAGTAGAGGCCCCAGGGTGCCCCCTTGCCCTCCACCCAGGGTCTACTGACCCCAGCAAGCTACCCAGGTCTGCACCTCTCTCCCTGGACTTGCAGTAGAGGCCCCAGGGTACCCTGTGGCCCTCCACCTAGGGGCCTCTGACCCCAGCAAACTACTTAGGGGTCCACATCTCTTCCTGGACTTGCATTAGAGGCCCCAGGGTACCCCGTGGCCCTCCACCTAGGGGCCTCTGAACCCAGCAAGCTACCCAGGGGTCCAGCTCTCTCTCTGGACTTGCAATAGAGGCCCCAGGGTGCCCCCTTGCCCTCCACCCAGGGGCTACTGACCCCAGCAAGCTACACAGGGCTCCACTTCTCTCCCCGGACTTGTAGTAGAGGCCCTGGGCTGCCCTCTGGCCCTCCACCTAGGGGCCTCTGACCCCAGCAAGCTACCCAGGGCTCCACCTCTCTCCCTGGACTTGAAGTAGAGGCCCCAGGGTGCCCATTGGCCCTCCACCTAGGGGCCTCTGACCCCAGCAAGCTACCCAGGGGTCCACCTCTCTCCCTAGACTTATAGGCAAGGCCCCAGGGTGCCCCCTGGCCCTCCACCTAGGGGCCTCTGACCCCAACAAGCTACCCAGGGGTCCACCTCTCTTCCTGAATGTGCAGTAGAGTCCCCAGGGTGCCCCATGACCCTCCACCTAGGGCCCTCTGACCCCAGCAAGCTACCCAGGGCTCCAACTCTCTCCCTGGACTTGCAGTATAGGCACCAGGGTGCCCCCTGGTCCTCCACCTAGGGGCCTCTGACCCCAGCAAGCTACCCTGGGGTCCACCTCTCTCCCTGGACTTGCTGTAGAGGCCCCAGGGTGCCCCATGGCCCTCCACCTAAGGGCCTCTGAACCCAGCAAGCTACAGAGGGGTCCAACTCTCTCCCTGGACTTGCAGTAGAGGCCCCAGGGTGCCCCGTGGCCCTCCCCCTTGGGGCCTCTGACACCAGCAAGCTTCCCAGTGGTCCACCTCTCTCCCTAGACTTGCAGTAGAGGCCCCAGGGTGACCCTTGGCCCTCCACCTAGGGGCCTCTTACCCCAGCAAGCTACCCAGGGTCCTACCTATCTTCCTGGACTTGCAGTAGAGTCCCCAGGGTGCCCCATGGCCCTCCACCTAGGGCCCTCTGACCCCAGCAAGCTACCCAGGGCTCCAACTCTCTCCCTGGACTTGCAATATAGGCCTCAGGGTGCCCCCTGGTCCTCCACCCAGGGGCCCCTGACCCAAGCAAGCTGCCCAGGGGTCCACCTCTCTCCCTGGACTTGCAGTATAGGCCTCAGGGTGCCCCTTGGTCCTCCATCTAGGGGCCTCTGACCCCAGCAAGCTGCCCAGGGGCCCGCCTATCTCCCTGGACTTGCAGTAGAGTCCCCAGGGTGCCCAATGGTCCTCCACCTAGGGCTCTCTGACCCCAGCAAGCTACCCAGGGGTCCACATCTCTCCCTGGACTTGCAACAGAGGCCCCAGGGTGCCCCGTGACCCTCCACCTAGGGGCTTTTGACCCCAGCAAGCTACCCAGGGGTCCACCTCTCTCCATGGACTTATAGTAGAGGCCCCAGGGTGCCCCCTTGCCCTCCACCCAAGGGCTATTGACCCCAGCAAGCTACCCTGGGATCCACCTCACTCCCTGGACTTGTAGTAGAGGCCCTAGGCTGCCCTCTGGTCCTCCACCTAGGGGCCTCTGACCCCAGCAAGCTAACCAGGGCTCCAACTCTCTCCCTGGACTTGCAGTAGAGGCCCCAGGGTGCCCATTGGCCCTCCACCTAGGGGTCTCTGACCCCAGCAAGCTACCCAAGGGTCCGCCTCTTACCGCAGCAATCTGCCCAGGGGCCTGCCTATCTCCCTGGACTTGCAGTATAGGCCTCAGGGTGCCCCCTGGTCCTCCACCCAGGGGCCCCTGACCTAAGCAAGCTGCCCAGTGGTCTACCTCTCTCCCTGGACTTGCAATAGAGGCCCCAGGGTGCCCCTTGGCCCTCCATCTAGGGGCCTCTGACCCCAGCAAGCTACCCAGGGGTCAACCTCTCTCCCTAGACTTGCAGACTAGGCCCCAGGGTGCCCCCTTGCCCTCCACCCAAGGGCTACTGACCCCAGCAAGCTACCCAGGGCTCCACCTCTCTCCCTGGACTTGTAGTAGAGGCCCTAGGCAGCCCTCTGGCTCTCCACCTAGTGGCCTCTGACCCCAGCAAGCTACCCAGGGCTCCACCTCTCTTCCTGGACTTGAAGTAGAGGCCCCAGGGTGCCCATTGGCCCTCCACCTAGGGGTCTCTGACCCCAGCAAGCTACCGAGCGGTCCACCTCTCTCCTTGGACTTGCAGTAAAGGCCCCAGGGTGCCCCCTGGCCCTCCACCTAGGGGCATCTGACCCCAGCAAGCTACCTAGGGGTCCACCTCTCTCCCTGGACTTGCAGTATAGGACCCAGGGTGCCCCCTGGCCCTCCACCTAGGGGCATCTGACACCAGCAAGCTACCCAAGGGTCCACCTCTCTCCCTGGACTTGCAGTATAGGCCCCAGGGTGCCCTCTGGCCCGCCACCTAGGGTCCTCTGACCCTAGCAAACTACCCAGGGGTCCACCTCTCTCCCTGGACTTGCTGTAGAGGCCCCAGGGTGACCCTTGGCCCTCCACCTAGGGGCCTCTGACCCCAGCAAGCTACCCAGGGGCCTGCCTATCTCCCTGGACTTGCAGTAGAGTCCCCAGGGTGCCCCATGGCCCTCCACGTAGGGCCCTCTGACCCCAGCAAAATACCCAAGGGTCCACCTATCTCCCTGGACTTGAAGTATAGGCAACAGGGTGCCCCCTTGCTTTCCACCTAGGGGCCTCTGACCCCAGAAGCTACCCAGGGCTCCACTTCTCTCCCTGGACTTGCAGTAGACGCTGCTGGGTGCCCCCTGGCCCTCCATCTAGGGGCCTCTGACCCCAGCAAGCTACCCAGGGGTCCACCTCTCTCCCTGAACTTTTAGTAGAGGCCCCAGGGTGCCCCCTGGCCCTCCACCTAGGGGCCTCTGACCCCAGCAAGCTACCCAGGGGTCCACATCTCTCCTTGGACTTGCAGTGGAGGCCCCTGGGTGCCCCCTGGCCCTCCACCTAGGGTCCTCTGACCCCAGCAAGCTACCCGGGGGTCCAGCTCTCTCCCTGGACTTGCAATAGAGGCCCCAGGGTGCCCCCTTGCCCTCCACCCAGGGGCTACTGACCCCAGCAAGCTACCCAGGGCTCCACCTCTCTCCCTGGACTTGTAGTAGAGGCCCTAGGCTGCCCTCTGGCCCTCCACCTAGGGGCCTCTGACACCAGCAAGCTACCCAGGGCTTCACCTCTCTCCCTGGACTTGCAGTAGAGGCCCCAGGGTGCCCATTGGCCCTCCACCTAGGGGCCTCTGACCCCAGCAAGCTACCTAGGGGTCCACCTCTCTCCCTGGACTTGCAGTAGAGGCCCCAGGGTGCCCCTTGGCCCTCCACCTTTGGGCCTCTGACCCCAGCAAACTACCCAGGGGTCCACATCTCTCCCTGGACTTGCAGTAGACGCCCCTGGTTGCCCCCTGGCCCTCCACCTAGGGGCCTCTGACCCCAGCAAGCTACCCAGGGGTCAACATCTCTCCATGGACTTATAGTAGAGGCCCTACGGTGCCCCCTGGCCCTCCCCCTAGGGGCCTCTGACACCAGCAAGCTTCTTAGTGATTCACCTCTCTCACTGGACTTGCAGTAGAGGCCCCAGGTTGACCCTTGGCCCTCCACCTTGGGGCCTCTGACCCCAGCAAGCTGCCCAGGGGCCTGCCTATCTCCCTGGACTTGCAGTAGAGTCCCCAGGGTGCCCCATAGCCCTCCACCTAGGGGCCTCTGACCCCAGCAAGCTACCCAGGGCTCCAACTCTCTCCCTGGACTTGCAGTAGAGGCCCCAGGGAGCCCTCTTGCCCTCCACCCAGGGGCTACTGACCCCAGCAAGCTACCCAGGGCTCCACCTCTCTCCCTGAACTTGCAGTAGAGGCCCCAGGGTACCCCGTGGCCCTCCACCTAGGGGCCTCTGACCCCAGCAAGCTACCCAGGGGCCTACCTTATTCCCTGGACTTGCAGTAGAGTCCCCAGGGAGCCCCCTTGCCCTCCACCCAGGGGTACTGACCCCAGCAAGCTACCCAGGGCTCCACCTCTCTCCCTAGACTTGCAGTAGAGGCCCCAGGGTGCCCCCTTTCCCTCCACCCAGGGGCTACTGACCCCAGCAAGCTACCCAGGGCTCCACCTCTCTCCCTGGACTCTCAGTAGAGGCCCCAGGGTACCCCGTGGCCCTCCACCTAGGGGCCTCTGAGTCCAGCAAGCTACCCAGGGGTCCACATCTCTCCCTGGACTTGCAGCAGAGGCCCCAGGGTACCCCGTGGCCCTCCACCTAGGGGCCTCTGAACCCAGCAAGCTACCCAGGGGTCCAGCTCTCTTCCTGGACTTGCAATAGAGGCCCCAGGGTGCCCCCTTGCCCTCCACCCAAGGGCTACTGAACCCAGCAAGCTACCCAGGGCTCCACCTCTCTCCCTGGACTTGTAGTAGAGGCCCTAAGCTGCCCTCTGGCCCTCCACCTAGGGGCCTCTGACCCCAGCAAGCTACGCAGGGCTCCAACTCTCTACCTGGACTTGCAGTAGAGGCCCCAGGGAGCCCCCTTGCCCTCCACCCAGGGGTACTGACCCCAGCAAGCTACCCAGGGCTCCACCTCTCTCCCTAGACTTGCAGTAGAGGCCCCAGGGTGCCCCCTTTCCCTCCACCCAGGGGCTACTGACCCCAGCAAGCTACCCAGGGCTCCACCTCTCTCCCTGGACTCTCAGTAGAGGCCCCAGGGTACCCCGTGGCTCTCCACCTAGGGGCCTCTGAGTCCAGCAAGCTACCCAGGGGTCCACATCTCTCCCTGGACTTGCAGCAGAGGCCCCAGGGTACCCCGTGGCCCTCCACCTAGGGGCCTCTGAACCCAGCAAGCTACCCAGGGGTCCACCTCTCTCCCTGGACTTGCAGTAGAGGCCCCAGGGTGCCCATTGGCCCTCCACCTAGGGGTCTCTGACCCCAGCAAGCTACCCAAGGGTCCGCCTCTTACCCCAGCAAGCTACCCAAGGGTCCGCCTCTTACCCCAGCAATCTGCCCAGGGGCCTGCCTATCTCCCTGGACTTGCAGTAGAGTCCCCAGGGTGCCTCATGGCCCTCCACGTAGTGCCCTCTGACCCCAGCAAGCTACCCAGGGGTCCACATCTCTTACTGGACTTGCAGTAGACGACCCTGGGTGCACACTGGCCCTCCACCTAGGGGCCTTTGACCCCAGCAAGCTACCCAGGGGTCCACCTCTCTCCATGGACTTATAGTAGAGGCTCCAGGGTGCCCCCTTGGCCCTCCACATAGGGGCCTCTGAGTCCAGCAAGCTACACAGGGGTCCACATCTCTCCCTGAACTTGCAGTAGAGGCCCCAGGGTACCCCGTGGCCCTCCACCTAGGGGCCTCTGAACCCAGCAAGCTACCCAGGGGTCCAGCTCTCTCCCTGGACTTGCAATAGAGGCCCCAGGGTGCCCCCTTGCCCTCCACCCAAGAGCTACTGACCCCAGCAAGCTACCCTGGGCTCCACCTCTCTCCCTGGACTTGTAGTAGAGGCCCTAGGCTGCCCTCTGGCCCTCCACCTAGGGGCCTTTGACCCCAGCAAGCTACCCAGGGGTCCACCTCTCTCCCTGGACTTGAAGTAGAGGCCCCAGGGTGCCAATTGGCCCTCCACCTAGGGGTCTCTGACCCCAGCAAGCTACCGAGCGGTCCACCTCTCTCCTTGGACTTGCAGTATAGGCCCCAGGGTGCCCCCTTGCCCTCCACCTAGGGGCATCTGACCCCAGCAAGCTACCTAGGGGTCCAGCTCTCTCCCTGGACTTGCAATAGAGGCCCCAGGGTGACCCTTGGCCCTCCACCTAGGGGCCTCTGACCCCAGCAAGCTACCCAGGGTACTACCTATCTCCCTGGACTTGCAGTAGAGTCCCCAGGGTGCCCCATGGCCCTCCACCTAGGGCCCTCTGACCCAAGCAAGCTACCCAGGGCTCCAACTCTCTCCCTGGACTTGCAGTATAGGCCTCAGGGTGCCCCCTGGTCCTCCACCTAGGGGCCCCTGACCCAAGCAAGCTGCCCAGGGGTCCACCTCTCTCTGGACTTGCAATAGAGGCCCCAGGGTGCCCCTTGGCCCTCCACCTAGGGGCCTCTGACCCCAGAAAGCTACCCAGGGGTCCACCTCTCTCCCTAGACTTGCAGACTAGGCCCCAGGTTGACCCTTGGCCCTCCACCTAGGGGCCTCTGACCCCAGAAGCTACCCAGGGCTCCACTTCTCTCCCTGGACTTGCAGTAGAGGCCCCAGGGTCCCCCGTGGCCCTCCACCTAGGGGCCTCTGAGTCCAGCAAGCTACCCAGGGGTCCACATCTCTCCCTGGACTTGCAGTAGACGCTGCTGGGTGCCCCCTGGCCCTCCATCTAGGGGTCTCTGACCCCAGCAAGCTACCCAGGGGTCCACCTCTCTCCCTGAACTTTTAGTAGAGGCCCCAGGGTGCCCCCTGGCCCTCCACCTAGGGGCCTCTGACCCCAGCAAGCTACCTAGGGGTCCACATCTCTCCCTGAACTTTTAGTAGAGGCCCCAGGGTTCCCCCTGGCCCTCCACCTAGGGGTCTCTGACCCCAGAAAGCTACCCAGGGGTCCACCTCTCTCCCTAGACTTGCAGACTAGGCCCCAGGTTGACCCTTGGCCCTCCACCTAGGGGCCTCTGACCCCAGAAGCTACCCAGGGCTCCACTTCTCTCCCTGGACTTGCAGTAGAGGCCCCAGGGTACCCCGTGGCCCTCCACCTAGGGGCCTCTGAGTCCAGCAAGCTACCCAGGGGTCCACATCTCTCCCTGGACTTGCAGTAGACGCTGCTGGGTGCCCCCTGGCCCTCCATCTAGGGGTCTCTGACCCCAGCAAGCTACCCAGGGGTCCACCTCTCTCCCTGAACTTTTAGTAGAGGCCCCAGGGTGCCCCCTGGCCCTCCACCTAGGGGCCTCTGACCCCAGCAAGCTACCTAGGGGTCCACATCTCTCCCTGAACTTTTAGTAGAGGCCCCAGGGTTCCCCCTGGCCCTCCACCTAGGGGTCTCTGACCCCAGCAAGCTACCCAGGGGTCCACCTCTCTCCCTGGACTTATAGGCGAGGCCCCAGGGTGCCCCATGGCCCTCAACCTAGGGCACTCTGACCCCAGCAAGCTACCCAGGGGTCCACCTCTCTCCCTGGACTTATAGGCGAGGCCCCAGGGTGCCCCCTGGCCCTCCACCTAGGGGCCTCTGACCCCAGCAAACTACCCAGGGGTCCACCTCTCTTCCTGGACTTGCAGTAGAGTCCCCAGGGTGCCCCATGGCCCTCCACCGAGGGCCCTCTGACCCCAGCAAGCTACCCAGGGCTCCAACTCTCTCCCTGGACTTGCAGTATAGGCCCCAGGGTGCCCCGTGGCCCTCCACCTAGGGGCCTCTGACCCCAGCAAGCTACCCTGGGGTCCACCTCTCTCCCTGGACTTGCAGTAGAGGCCCCAGGGTGCCCCATGACCCTCCACCTAGGGGCCTATGACCCCAGCAAGCTACAGAGGGGTCCAACTCTCTCCCTGGACTTGCAGTAGAGGCCCCAGGGAGCCCCCTTGCCCTCCACCCAGGGGCTACTGACCCCAGCAAGCTACCCAGGGCACCACCTCTCTCCCTGAACTTGCAGTAGAGGCCCCAGGGTACCCCGTGGCCCTCCACCTAGGGGCCTCTGACCCCAGCAAGCTACCCAGGGGCCTACCTTATTCCCTGGACTTGCAGTAGAGTCCCCAGGGAGCCCCCTTGCCCTCCACCCAGGGGTACTGACCCCAGCAAGCTACCCAGGGCTCCACCTCTCTCCCTAGACATTGCAGTAGAGGCCCCAGGGTGCCCCCTTTCCCTCCACCCAGGGGCTACTGACCCCAGCAAGCTGCCCAGGGCTCCACCTCTCTCCCTGGACTCTCAGTAGAGGCCCCAGGGTACCCCGTGGCCCTCCACCTAAGGGCCTCTGAGTCCAGCAAGCTACCCAGGGGTCCACATCTCTCCCTGGACTTGCAGCAGAGGCCCCAGGGTACCCCGTGGCCCTCCACCTAGGGGCCTCTGAACCCAGCAAGCTACCCAGGGGTCCAGCTCTCTCCCTGGACTTGCAATAGAGGCCCCAGGGTGCCCCCTTGCCCTCCACCCAAGGGCTACTGAAACCAGCAAGCTACCCAGGGCTCCACCTCTCTCCCTGGACTTGTAGTAGAGGCCCTAGGCTGCCCTCTGGCCCTCCACCTAGGGGCCTCTGACCCCAGCAAGCTACGCAGGGCTCCAACTCTCTCCCTGGACTTGCAGTAGATTCCCCAGGGAGCCCCCTTGCCCTCCACCCAGGGGTACTGACCCCAGCAAGCTACCCAGGGCTCCACCTCTCTCCCTAGACTTGCAGTAGAGGCCCCAGGGTGCCCCCTTTCCCTCCACCCAGGGGCTACTGACCCCAGCAAGCTACTCAGGGCTCCACCTCTCTCCCTGGACTCTCAGTAGAGGCCCCAGGGTACCCCGTGGCCCTCCACCTAGGGGCCTCTGAGTCCAGCAAGCTACCCAGGGGTCCACATCTCTCCCTGGAAATGCAGCAGAGGCCCCAGGGTACCCCGTGGCCCTCCACCTAGGGGCCTCTGAACCCAGCAAGCTACCCAGGGGTCCAGCTCTCTCCCTGGACTTGCAATAGAGGCCCCAGGGTGCCCCCTTGCCCTCCACCCAAGGGCTACTGACCCCAGCAAGCTACCCAGGGCTCCACCTCTCACTGGACTTGTAGTAGAGGCCCTAGGCTGCCCTCTGGTCCTCCACCTAGGGGCCTCTGACTCCAGCAAGCTACCCAGGGCTCCACTTCTCTCCCTGGATTTGCAGTAGAGGCCCCAGGGTGCCCATTGGCCCTCCACCTAGGGGTCTCTGACCCCAGCAAGCTACCCAGGGGTCCACCTCTCTCCCTGGACTTATAGGCGAGGCCCCCGGGTGCCCCATGGCCCTCCACCTAGGGCACTCTGACCCCAGCAAGCTACCCAGGGGTCCACCTCTCTCCCTGGACTTATAGGCGAGGCCCCAGGGTGCCCCCTGGCCCTCCACCTAGGGGCCTCTGACCCCAGCAAACTACCCAGGGGTCCACCTCTCTTCCTGGACTTGCAGTAGAGTCCCCAGGGTGCCCCTTGGCCCTCCACCCAGGGCCCTCTGACCCCAGCAAGCTACCCAGGGCTCCAACTCTCTCCCTGGACTTGCAGTATAGGCCCCAGGGTGCCCCGTGGCCCTCCACCTAGGGGCCTCTGACCCCAGCAAGCTACCCTGGGGTCCACCTCTCTCCCTGGACTTGCAGTAGAGGCCCCAGGGTGCCCCTTGACCCTCCACCTAGGGGCCTATGACCCCAGCAAGCTACCCTGGGGTCCACCTCTCTCCCTGGACTTGCAGTAGAGGACCCAGGGTGCCTCGTGGCCCTCCCCCTAGGGGCCTCTGACACCAGCAAGCTTCCCAGTGGTCCACCTCTCTCCCTAGACTTGCAGTAGAGGCCCCAGGGTGACCCTTGGCCCTCCACCTAGGGGCCTCTGACCCCAGCAAGCTACCCAGGGTACTACCTATCTCCCTGGACTTGCAGTAGAGTCCCCAGGGTGCCCCATGGCCCTCCACCTAGGGCCCTCTGACCCAAGCAAGCTACCCAGGGCTCCAACTCTCTCCCTGGACTTGCAGTATAGGCCTCAGGGTGCCCCCTGGTCCTCCACCTAGGGGCCCCTGACCCAAGCAAGCTGCCCAGGGGTCCACCTCTCTCTGGACTTGCAATAGAGGCCCCAGGGTGCCCCTTGGCCCTCCACCTAGGGGCCTCTGACCCCAGAAAGCTACCCAGGGGTCCACCTCTCTCCCTAGACTTGCAGACTAGGCCCCAGGTTGACCCTTGGCCCTCCACCTAGGGGCCTCTGACCCCAGCAAGCTGCCCAGGGGCCTGCCTATTTCCCTGGACTTGCAGTAGAGGCCCCAGGGTGCCCCATGGCCCTCCACCTAGGGCCCTCTGACCCCAGCAAGCTACCCAGGGTTCCACATCTCTCCCTGGACTTGCAACAGAGGCCCCAGGGTGCCCCGTGACCCTCCACCTAGGGGCCTCTGACCCCAACAAGCTACCCAGGGGTCCATATCTCTCCCTGGACTTGAAGTAGACACCCCTGGGTGCCCCCTGCCCCTCCACCTAGGGGCCTTTGACCCCAGCAAGCTACAAAGGGGTCCACCTCTCTCCATGGACTTATAGTAGAGGCCCCAGGGTGCCCCCTGGCCCTCCACCTAGGGGCCTCTGAGTCCAGCAAGCTACCCAGGGGTCCAGCTCTCTCCCTGGACTTACAATAGAGGCCCCAGGGTGCCCCTTTGCCCTGCACCCAAGGGCTACTGACCCCAGCAAGCTACCCTGGGCTCCAACTCTCTCCCTGGACTTGTAGTAGAGGCCCTAGGCTGCCCTCTGGCCCTCCACCTAGGGGTCTTTGACCCCAGCAAGCTACCCAGGGCTCCACATCTCTCCCTGGACTTGCAGTAGAGGCCCCAGGGTGCCCATTGGCCCTCCACCTAGGGGCCTCTGACCCCAGCAAGCTACCCAGGGGTCTACCTCTCTCCCTGGACTTGCAGTATAGGCCCCAGGGTGCCCCCTGGCCCTCCAACTAGGGGCCTCTGACCCCGGCAAGCTACCCAGGGGTCCACCTCTCTCCTTGGACTTGCAGTATAGGCCCCAGGGTGCCCCCTGGCCCTCCACCTAGGGGCATCTGACCCCAGCAAGCTACCCAGGGGTCCACCTCTCTCCCTGGACTTGCAGTATAGGCCTCAGGGTGCCCCCTGGTCCTCCACCTAGGGGCCCCTGACCCAAGTAAGCTGCCCAGGGGTCCACCTCTCTCCCTGGACTTGCAATAGAGGCCCCAGGGTGCCCCTTGGCCCTCCACTTAAGGGCCTCTGACCCAGAAAGCTACACAGGGGTCCACCTCTGTCCCTAGACTTGCAGACTAGGCTCCAGTGTGACCCTTGGCCCTCCACCTAGGGGCTTCTGACCCCAGCAAGCTGCCCAGGGGCCTGTCTATCTCCCTAGACTTGCAGTAGAAACCCCAGGGTGCCCCATGGCCCTCCACCTAGGGCCCTCTGACCCCAGCAAGCTACCCAGGGGTCCACATCTCTCCCTGGACTTGCAGTATAGGCCACAGGGTGCCCCCTTGCCCTCCACCTAGGGGCCTCTGACCCCAGCAAGCTACCCAGGGCTCCACTTCTCTCCCTGGACTTGCAGTAGAGGCCCCAGGGAGCCCCCTTGCCCTCCACCCAGGGGTACTGACCCCAGCAAGCTACCCAGGGCTCCACCTCTCTCCTTAGACTTGCAGTAGAGGCTCCAGGGTGCCCCCTTTCCCTCCACCCAGGGGCTACTGACCCCAGCAAGCTACCCAGGGCTCCACTTCTCTCCCTGGACTTGTAGTAGAGGCCCTGGGCTGCCCTCTGGCCCTCCACCTAGGGGCCTCTGACCCCAGCAAGCTACCCAGGGCTCCACCTCTCTCGCTGGACTTGCAGTAGAGGCCCCAGGGTGCCCATTGGCCCTCCACCTAGGGGCCTCTGACCCCAACAAGCTACCCAGGGGTCCATATTTCTCCCTGGACTTGAAGTAGACACCCCTGGGTGCCCCCTGCCTCTCCACCTAGGGGCCTTTGACCCCAGCAAGCTACAAAGGGGTCCACCTCTCTCCATGGACTTATAGTAGAGGCCCCAGGGTGCCCCCTGGCCCTCCACCTAGGGGCCTCTGAGTCCAGCAAGCTACCCAGGGGTCCAGCTCTCTCCCTGGACTTGCAATAGAGGCCCCAGGGTGCCCCCTTGCCCTCCACCCAAGGGCTACTGACCCCAGCAAGCTTCCCTGGGCTCTACCTCTCTCCCTGGACTTGTAGTAGAGGCCCTAGGCTGCCCTCTGGTCCTCCACCTAGGGGCCTCTGAGTCCAGCAAGCTACCCAGGGGTCCACATCTCTCCCTGGACTTGCAGTAGAGGCCCCAGGGTACCCCGTGGCCCTCCACCTAGGGGCATCTAAACCCAGCAAGCTACCCAGGGGTCCAGCTCTCTCCCTGGACTTGCAATAGAGGCCCCAGGGTGCCCCTTTGCCCTGCACCCAAGGGCTACTGACCCCAGCAAGCTACCCTGGGCTCCAACTCTCTCCCTGGACTTGTAGTAGAGGCCCTAGGCTGCCCTCTGGCCCTCCACCTAGGGGTCTTTGACCCCAGCAAGCTACCCAGGGCTCCACATCTCTCCCTGGACTTGCAGTAGAGGCCCCAGGGTGCCCATTGGCCCTCCACCTAGGGGCCTCTGACCCCAGCAAGCTACCCAGGGGTCTACCTCTCTCCCTGGACTTGCAGTATAGGCCCCAGGGTGCCCCCTGGCCCTCCAACTAGGGGCCTCTGACCCCGGCAAGCTACCCAGGGGTCCACCTCTCTCCTTGGACTTGCAGTATATGCCCCAGGGTGCCCCCTGGCCCTCCACCTAGGGGCATCTGACCCCAGCAAGCTACCCAGGGGTCCACCTCTCTCCCTGGACTTGCAGTATAGGCCTCAGGGTGCCCCCTGGTCCTCCACCTAGGGGCCCCTGACCCAAGTAAGCTGCCCAGGGGTCCACCTCTCTCCCTGGACTTGCAATAGAGGCCCCAGGGTGCCCCTTGGCCCTCCACTTAAGGGCCTCTGACCCAGAAAGCTACACAGGGGTCCACCTCTGTCCCTAGACTTGCAGACTAGGCTCCAGTGTGACCCTTGGCCCTCCACCTAGGGGCTTCTGACCCCAGCAAGCTGCCCAGGGGCCTGTCTATCTCCCTAGACTTGCAGTAGAAACCCCAGGGTGCCCCATGGCCCTCCACCTAGGGCCCTCTGACCCCAGCAAGCTACCCAGGGGTCCACATCTCTCCCTGGACTTGCAGTATAGGCCACAGGGTGCCCCCTTGCCCTCCACCTAGGGGCCTCTGACCCCAGCAAGCTACCCAGGGCTCCACTTCTCTCCCTGGACTTGCAGTAGAGGCCCCAGGGAGCCCCCTTGCCCTCCACCCAGGGGTACTGACCCCAGCAAGCTACCCAGGGCTCCACCTCTCTCCTTAGACTTGCAGTAGAGGCTCCAGGGTGCCCCCTTTCCCTCCACCCAGGGGCTACTGACCCCAGCAAGCTACCCAGGGCTCCACTTCTCTCCCTGGACTTGTAGTAGAGGCCCTGGGCTGCCCTCTGGCCCTCCACCTAGGGGCCTCTGACCCCAGCAAGCTACCCAGGGCTCCACCTCTCTCGCTGGACTTGCAGTAGAGGCCCCAGGGTGCCCATTGGCCCTCCACCTAGGGGCCTCTGACCCCAGCAAACCACCCAGGGGTCCACCTCTCTTCCTGGACTTGCAGTAGAGTCCCCAGGGTGCCCCATGGCCCTCCACCTAGGGCCCTCTGACCCCAGCAAGCTACACAGGGCTCCACTTCTCTCCCTGGACTTGTAGTAGAGGCCCTGCTCTGGCCCTCCACCTAGGGGCCTCTGACCCCAGCAAGCTACCCAGGGCTCCACCTCTCTCCCTGGACTTGCAGTAGAGGCCCCAGGGTGCCCCATGGCCCTCCACCTAGGGGCCTCTGACCCCAGCAAGCTACCCAGGGGTCCACCTCTCTCCCTGGACTTATAGGCGAGGCCCCAGGGTGCCCCCTGGCCCTCCACCTAGGGGCCTCTGACCCCAGCAAACTACCCAGGGGTCCAACTCTCTCCCTGGACTTGCAGTATAGGCCCCAGGGTGCCCCCTGGTCCTCCACCTAGGGGCCTCTGACCCTAGCAAACTACACAGGGGTCCACCTCTCTCCCTGGACTTGCTGTAGAGGCCCCAGGGTGCCCCGTGGCCCTCCACCTAGGGGCCTCTGACCCCAGCAAGCTACCCTGGGGTCCACCTCTCTCCCTGGACATGCAGTAGAGGCCCCAGGGTGCCCCATGACCCTCCACCTAGGGGCCTCTGACTCCAGCAAGCTACAGAGGGGTCCACCTCTCTCCCTGGAATTGCAGTAGAGGCCCCAGGGTGCCCCGTGGCCCACCCCCTAGGGGCCTCTGACACCAGCAAGCTTCCCAGTGGTCCACTTCTCTCCCTAGACTTGCAGTAGAGGCCCCAGGGTGACCCTTGGCCCTCCACCTAGGGGCCTCTGACCCCAGCAAGCTACCCAGGGTCCTACCTATCTCCCTGGACTTGCAGTAGACTCCCCAGGGTGCCCCATGGCCCTCCACCTAGGGCCCTCTGACCCCAGCAAGCTACCCAGGGCTCCAACTCTCTCCCTGGACTTGCAGTATAGGCCTCAGGGTGCCCTCTGGTCCTCCACCTAGGGGCCCCTGACCCAAGCAAGCTGCCCAGGGGTCCACCTCTCTCCCTGGACTTGCAATAGAGGCCCCAGGGTGCCCCTTGGCCCTCCACCTAGGGGCCTCTGAACCCAGAAAGCTACCCAGGGGTCCACCTCTCTCCCTAGACTTTCAGACTAGGCCCCAGGGTGACCCTTGGCCCTCCACCTAGGGGCCTCTGACCCCAGCAAGCTGCCCAGGGGCCTGCCTATTTCCCTGGACTTGCAGTAGAGTCCCCAGGGTGCCCCATGGCCCTCTACCTAGGGCCCTCTGACCCCAGCAAGCTACCCAGGGGTCCACATCTCTCCCTGGACTTGCAACAGAGGCCCCAGGGTGCCCCGTGACCCTCCACCTAGGGGCCTCTGACCCCAGCAAGCTACCCAGGGGTCCACATCTCTCCCTGGACTTGCAGTAGACACCCCTGGGTGCCCCCTGCCCCTCCACCTAGGGGCCTTTGACCCCAGCAAGCTACCCAGGGGTCCACCTCTCTCCATGGACTTATAGTAGAGGCCCCAGGGTGCCCCCTGGCCCTCCACCCAAGGGCTACTGACCTCAGCAAGCTACCCTGGGCTCTACCTCTCTCCCTGGACTTGTAGTAGAGGCCCTAGGCTGCCCTCTGGTCCTCCACCTAGGGGCCTCTGACCCCAGCAAGCTAACCAGGGCTCCACCTCTCTCCTTGGACTTGCAGTAGAGGCCCCAGGGTGCCCATTGGCCCTCCACCTTGGGGTCTCTGACCCCAGCAAGCTACCCAAGGGTCCGCCTCTGACCCCAGCAAGCTGCCCAGGGGACTGCCTATCTCCCTGGACTTGCAGTAGAGTCCCCATGGTGCCCCATGGCCCTCCACGTAGGGCCCTCTGACCCCAGCAAGCTACCCAGGGGTCCACATCTCTCCCTGGACTTGCAGTAGACACCCCTGGGTGCCCAATGGCCCTCCACGTAGGGGCCTTTGACCACAGCAAGCTACCCAGGGGTCCACCTCTCTCCATGGACTTATAGTAGAGGCCCCAGGGTGCCCCCTGGCCCTCCATCTAGGGGCCTCTGAACCCAGCAAGCTACCCAGGGGTCCAGCTCTCTCCCTGGACTTGCAATAGAGGCCCCAGGGTGCCCCCTTGCCCTCCACCCAAGGGCTATTGACCCCAGCAAGCTACCCTGGGCTCCACCTCTCTCCCTGGACTTGTAGTAGAGGCCCTAGGCTGCCCTCTGGCCCTCCACCTAGGGGCCTTAGACCCCAGCAAGCTACCCAGGGCTGCACCTCTCTCCCTGGACTTGCAGTAGAGGCCCCAGCGTGCCCATTGGCCCTCCACCTAGGGGCCTCTGACCCCAGCAAGCTACCCAGGGGTCTACCTCTCTCCCTGGACTTGCAGTATAGGCCCCAGGGTGCCCCCTGGCCCTCCAACTAGGGGCCTCTGACCCCAGCAAGCTACCCAGGGATCCACCTCTCTCCCTGGACTTGCAGTATAGGCCCCAGGGTGCCCCCTGGCCCTCTACCTAGGGGCATCTGACCCCAGCAAGCTACCCAGGGGACCACCTCTCTCCCTGGACTTGCAGTATAGGACCCAGGGTGCCCCCTGGCCCTCCACCTAGGGGCACCTGACACCAGCAAGCTACCCAGGGGTCCACCTATCTCCCTGGACTTGCAGTATAGGCCCCAGGGAGCCCTCTGGCCCTCCACCTAGGGCCTCTGACCCTAGCAAACTACCCAGGGGTCCACCTCTCTCCCTGGTTTTGCAATAGAGGCCCCAGGGTGCCCCCTTGCCCTCCACCCAAGGGCTACTGACCCCAGCAAGCTACCCTGGGCTCTACCTCTCTCCCTGGACTTGTAGTAGAGGCCCTAGGCTGCCCTCTGGTCCTCCACCTAGGGGCCTCTGACCCCAGCAAGCTAACCAGGGCTCCACCTCTCTCCCTGGACTTGCAGTAGAGGCCCCAGGGTGCCCATTGGCCCTCCACCTAGGGGTCTCTGACCCCAGCAAGCTACCCAAGGGTCCGCCTCTGACCCCAGCAAGCTGCCCAGGGGCCTGCCTATCTCCCTGGACTTGCAGTAGAGTCCCCAGGGTGCCCCTTGGCCCTCAACGTAGGGCCCTCTGACCCCAGCAAGCTACCCAGGGGTCCACATATCTCCCTGGACTTGCAGTAGACACCCCTGGGTGCCCACTGGCCCTCCACCTTGGGGCCTTTGACCCCAGAAAGCTACCCAGGGGTCCACCTCTCTCCATGGACTTATAGTAGAGGCCCCAAGGTGCCCCCTGGCCCTCCACCTAGGGGCCTCTGAGTCCAGCAAGCTACCCAGGGGTCCACATCTCTCCCTGAACTTGCAGTAGAGGCCCCAGGGTACCCCGTGGCCCTCCACCTAGGGGCCTCTGACCCTAGCAAACTACCGAGGGGTCTACCTCTCTCACTGGACTTGCTGTAGAGGCCCCAGGGTGCCCCTTGCCCTCCACCTAGGGGCCTCTGACCCCAGCAAGCTACCCTGAAGTCCACCTCTCTCCCTGGACTTGCAGTAGAGGCCCCAGGGTGCCCTTTGGCCCTCCACCTAGGGGCCTCTGACCCCAGCAAGCTACCGAGGGGTCCAGCTCTCTCCCTGGACTTGCAATAGAGGCCCCAGGGTGCCCCATTGCCCTCCACCCAGGGGCTACTGACCCCAGCAAGCTACCCAGGGCTCCACCTCTCTCACTGGACTTGTAGTAGAGGCCCTAGGCTGCCCTCTTGCCCTCCACCTAGGGGCCTCTGACCCCAGCAAGCTACCCAGGGCCTCACCTCTCTCTATCTGGACTTGCAGTAGAGGCCCCAGGGTGCCCATTGGCCCTCCACCTAGGGGCCTCTGACCCTAGCAAGCTATCGAGGGGTCCACCTCTCTCCCTAGACTTGCAGTAGAGGCCCCAGGGTGACCCTTGGCCCTCCACCTAGAGGCCTCTGACCCCAGCAAGCTACCCAGGGTCCTACCTATCTCCCTGGACTTGCAGTAGTGTCCCCAGGGTGCCCCATGGCCCTCCACCTAGGGCCCGCTGACCCCAGCAAGCTAACCAGGGCTCCACCTCTCTCCCTGGACTTGCAGTAGAGGCCCCAGGGTGCCCATTGGCCCTCCACCTAGGGGTCTCTGACCCCAGCAAGCTACCCAAGGGTCCGCCTCTGACCCCAGCAAGCTGCCCAGGGGCCTGCCTATCTCCCTGGACTTGCAGTAGAGTCCCCAGGGTGCCCCTTGGCCCTCAACGTAGGGCCCTCTGACCCCAGCAATCTACCCAGGGGTCCACATATCTCCCTGGACTTGCAGTAGACACCCCTGGGTGCCCACTGGCCCTCCACCTTGGGGCCTTTGACCCCAGAAAGCTACCCAGGGGTCCACCTCTCTCCATGGACTTATAGTAGAGGCCCCAAGGTGCCCCCTGGCCCTCCACCTAGGGGCCTCTGAGTCCAGCAAGCTACCCAGGGGTCCACATCTCTCCCTGAACTTGCAGTAGAGGCCCCAGGGTACCCCGTGGCCCTCCACCTAGGGGCCTCTGAACCCAGCAAGCTACCCAGGGGTCCAGCTCTCTCCCTGGACTTGCAATAGAGGCCCCAGGGTGCCCCCTTGCCCTCCACCCAAGGGCTACTGACCCCAGCAAGCTACCCTGGGCTCCACCTCTCTCCCTGGACTTGTAGTAGAGGCCCTAGGCTGCCCTCTGGCCCTCCACCTAGAGGCCTTTGACCCCAGCAAGCTACCCAGGGCTCCACCTCTCTCCCTGGACTTGCAGTAGAGGCCCCAGGGTGCCCATTATCCCTCCACCTAGGGGCATCTGACCCCAGCAAGCTACCCATGGGTCCACCTCTCTCCCTGGACTTGTAGTATAGGCCACAGGGTGCCCCCTTGCCTTCCACCTAGGGGCCTCTGACCCCAGAAGCTACCCAGGGCTCCACTTCTCTCCCTGGACTTGAAGTAGAGGCCCCAGGGTGCCCCCTTGCCCTCCACCCAGGGGCTACTGACCCCTCCAAGCTACCCAGGGCTCCACCTCTCTCCCTGGACTTGCAGTATAGGCCCCAGGGTGCCCCATGGCCCTCCACCTAGGGGCATCTGACCCCAGCAAGCTACCCAGGGGTCCACCTCTCTCCCTGGACTTGCAGTATAGGACCCAGGGTGCCCCCTGGCCCTCCACCTAGGGGCATCTGACACCAGCAAGCTACCCAGTGGTCCACCTATCTCCCTGGACTTGCAGTATAGGCCCCAGGGTGCCCTCTGGCCTTCCACCTAGGGGCCTCTGACCCTAGCAAACTACCGAGGGGTCTACCTCTCTCACTGGACTTGCTGTAGAGGCCCCAGGGTGCCCCTTGCCCTCCACCTAGGGGCCTTTGACCCCAGAAAGCTACCCAGGGGTCCACCTCTCTCCTGGGACTTATAGTAGAGGCCCCAGGGTGCCCCCTGGCCATCCACCTAGGGGCCTCTGAGTCCAGCAAGCTACACAGGGGTCCACATCTCTCCCTGGACTTGCAGTAGAGGCCCCAGGGTACCCCGTGGCCCTCCACCTAGGGGCCTCTGAACCCAGCAAGCTACCCAGGGGTCCAGCTCTCTCCCTGGACTTGCAATAGAGGCCCCAGGGTGCCCCCTTGCCCTCCACCCAAGAGCTACTGACCCCAGCAAGCTACCCTGGGCTCCACCTCTCTCCCTGGACTTGTAGTAGAGGCCCTAGGCTGCCCTCTGGCCCTCCACCTAGGGGCCTTTGACCCCAGCAAGCTACCCAGGGCTCCACCTCTCTCCCTGGACTTGCAGTATAGGCCCCAGGGTGCCCCCTGGCCCTCCAACTAGGGGCCTCTGACCCCAGCAAGCTACCTAGGGCTCCACTTCTCTCCCTGGACTTGGAGTAGAGGCCCCAGGGTGCCCCTTGCCCTCCACCCAGGGTCTACTGTTCCCAGCAAGCTACCCAGGTCTGCACATCTCTCCCTGGACTTGCAGTAGAGGCCCCAGGGTACCCCGTGGCCCTCCACCTAGGGGCCTCTGACCCCAGCAAGCTACTTAGGGGTCCACATCTCTCCCTAGACTTGCAGTAGAGGCCCCAGGGTACCCCGTGGCCCTCCACCTAGGGGCCTCTGAACCCAGCAAGCTACCCAGGGGTCCAGCTCTCTCTCTGGACTTGCAATAGAGGCCCCAGGGTGCCCCTTTGCCCTCCACCCACGGGCTACTGACCCCAGCAAGCTACACAGGGCTCCACTTCTCTCCCTGGACTTGTAGTAGAGGCCCTGGGCTGCCCTCTGGCCCTCCACCTAGGGGCCTCTGACCCCAGCAAGCTACCCAGGGCTCCACCTCTCTCCCTGGACTTGCAGTAGAGGCCCCAGGGTGCCCATTGGCCCTCCACCTAGGGGCCTCTGACCCCAGCAAGCTACCCAGGGGTCCACCTCTCTCCCTGGACTTATAGGCGAGGCCCCAGGGTGCCCCCTGGCCCTCCACCTAGGGGCCTCTGACCCCAACAAACTACCCAGGGTCCACCTCTCTTCCTGGACTTGCAGTAGAGTCCCCTGGGTGCCCCATGACCCTCCACCTAGGGCCCTCTGACCCCAGCAAGCTACCCAGGGCTCCAACTCTCTCCCTGGACTTGCAGTATAGGCACCAGGGTGCCCCCTGGTCCTCCACCTAGGGGCCTCTGACCCCAGCAAGCTACCCTGGGGTCCACCTCTCTCCCTGAACTTGCTGTAGAGGCCCCAGGGTGCCCCATGACCCTCCCCCTTGGGGCCTCTGACACCAGCAAGCTTCCCAGTGGTCCACCTCTCTCCCTAGACTTGCAGTAGAGGCCCCAGGGTGACCCTTGGCCCTCCACCTAGGGGCCTCTGACCCCAGCAAGCTACCCAGGGTCCTACCTATCTCCCTGGACTTGCAGTAGAGTCCCCAGGGTGCCCCATGGCCCTCCACCTAGGGCTGACCCCAGCAAGCTACCCTGGGCTCCACCTCTCTCCCTGGACTTGCAGTAGAGGCCCCAGGGTGCCCATTGGCCCTCCACCTAGGGGTCTCTGACCCCAGCAAGCTACCCAAGGGTCCGCCTCTTACCCCAGCAATCTGCCCAGGGGCCTGCCTATCTCCCTGGACTTGCAGTATAGGCCTCAGGGTGCCCCCTGGTCCTCCACCCAGGGGCCCCTGACCCAAGCAAGCTGCCCAGGGGTCCACCTCGCTCCCTGGACTTGCAATAGAGGCCCCAGGGTGGCCCTTGGCCCTCCACCTAGGGGCCTCTGACCCCAGAAAGCTACCCAGGGGTCCACCTCTCTCCCTAGACTTGCAGACTAGGCCCCAGGGTGACCCTTGGCCCTCCACCTAGGGGCCTCTGACCCCAGCAAGCTGCCCAGGGGCCTGCCTATCTCCCTGGACTTGCAGTAGAGTACCCAGGGTGCCCCATGGTCCTCCACCTAGGGCTCTCTGACCCCAGCAAGCTACCCAGGGGTCCCCATCTCTCCCTGGACTTGCAACAGAGGCCCCAGGGTGCCCCGTGACCCTCCACCTAGGGGCCTCTGACCCCAGCAAGCTACCCAGGGGTCCACCTCTCTCCATGGACTTATAGTAGTGGCCCCAGGGTGCCCCCTTGCCCTCCACCCAAGGGCTATTGACCCCAGCAAGCTACCCTGGGCTCCACCTCTCTCCCTGGACTTGCAGTAGAGGCCCCAGGGTGCCCATTGGCGCTCCACCTAGGGGTCTCTGACCCCAGCAAGCTACCCAAGGGTCCGCCTCTTACCCCACCAAGCTACCCATGGGTCTGCCTCTTACCCCAGCAATCTGTCCAGGGGCCTGCCTATCTCCCTGGACTTGCAGTAGAGTCCCCAGGGTGCCCCATGGCCATCCACGTAGGGCCCTCTGACCCCAGCAAGCTACCCAGGGGTCCACATCTCTCCCTGGACTTGCAGTAGACGACCCTGGGTGCACACTGGCCTTCCACCTAGGGGCCTTTGACCCCAGCAAGCTACCCAGGGGTCCACCTCTCTCCATGGACTTATAGTAGAGGCCCCAGGGTGCCCCCCTGGCCCTCCACCTAGGGGCCTCTGAGTCCAGCAAGCTACACAGGGGTCCACATCTCTCCCTGGACTTGCAGTAGAGGCCCCAGGGTACCCCGTGGCCCTCCACCTAGGGGCCTCTGAACCCAGCAAGCTACCC
Organism: Danio rerio; assembly: GCF_052040795.2. Lineage (NCBI taxonomy): Eukaryota > Metazoa > Chordata > Actinopteri > Cypriniformes > Danionidae > Danio > Danio rerio. The sequence continues at coordinate 20,331,915 of NC_141030.1, forward strand.
AGGGGTCCAGCTCTCTCCCTGGACTTGCAATGGAGGCCCCAGGGTGCCCCCTTGCCCTCCACCCAAGAGCTACTGACCCCAGCAAGCTACCCTGGGCTCCACCTCTCTCCCTGGACTTGTAGTAGAGGCCCTAGGCTGCCCTCTGGCCCTCCACCTAGGGGCCTTTGACCCCAGCAAGCTACCCAGGGCTCCACCTCTCTCCCTGGACTTGCAGTATAGGCCCCAGGGTGCCCCCTGGCCCTCCAACTAGGGGCCTCTGACCCCAGCAAGCTACCCAGAGGTCCACCTCGCTCCCTGGACTTGCAGTATAGGACCCAGGGTGCCCCCTGGCCCTCCACCTAGGGGCATCTGACACCAGCAAGCTACCCAAGGGTCCACCTCTCTCCCTGGACTTGCAGTATAGGCCCCAGGGTGCCCTCTGGCCCTCCACCTAGGGGCCTCTGACCCTAGCAAAATACCAAGGGGTCCACCTCTCTCCCTGGACTTGCTGTAGAGGCCCCAGGGTGACCCTTGGCCCTCCACCTAGGGGCCTCTGACCCCAGCAAGCTGCCCAGGGGCCTGCCTATCTCCCTGGACTTGCAGTAGAGTTCCCAGGGTGCCCATGGCCCTCCACGTAGGGCCCTCTGACCCCAGCAAGCTACCCAAGGGTCCACCTCTCTCCCTGGACTTGCAGTATAGGCCACAGGGTGCCCCATTGCCTTCCACCTAGGGGCCTCTGACCCCAGAAGCTACCCAGGGCTCCACTTCTCTCCCTGGACTTGCAGTAGAGGCCCCAGGGTACCCCGTGGCCCTCCACCTAGGGGCCTCTGAGTCTAGCAAGCTACCCAGGGGTCCACATCTCTCCCTGGACTTGCATTAGACGCTGCTGGGTGCCCCCTGGCCCTCCATCTAGGGGCCTCTGACCCCAGCAAGCTACCCAGGGATTCCACCTCTCTTCCTGGACTTTTAGTAGAGGCCCCAGGGTGCCCCCTGGCCCTCCACCTAGGGGCCTCTGACCCCAGCAAACTACCCAGGGGTCCACCTCTCTTCCTGGACTTGCATAGAGGCCCTACGGTGCCCCTGGCCCTCCCCCTAGGGGCCTCTGACACCAGCAAGCTTCCCAGTGGTCCACCTCTCTCCCTAGACTTGCAGTAGAGGCCCCAGGGTACCCCGTGGCCCTCCACCCAGGGGCCTCTGAACCCAGCAAGCTACCCAGGGGTCCAGCTCTCTCCCTGAACTTGCAGTATAGGACCCGGGGTGCCCCCTGGCCCTCCACCTAGGGGTCTCTGACCCCAGCAAGCTACCCAAGGGTCCGCCTCTGACCCCAGCAAGCTGCCCAGGGGCCTGCCTATCTCCCTGGACTTGCAGTAGAGTCCCCAGGGTGCCCCTTGGCCCTCAACGTAGGGCCCTCTGACCCCAGCAAACTACCCAGGGGTCAACCTCTCTCCCTGGACTTGCTGTAGAGGCCCCAAGGTGCCCCCTGGCCCTCCACCTAGGGGCATCTGACCCCAGCAAGCTACCCAGGGGTCCACCTCTCTCCATGGACTTATAGTAGAGGCCCCAGGGTGCCCCCTTGCCCTCCACCCAAGGGCTATTGACCCCAGCAAGCTACCCTGGGCTCCACCTCTCTCCCTGGACTTGTAGTAGAGGCCCTAGGCTGCCCTCTGGTCCTCCACCTAGGGGCCTCTGACCCCAGCAAGCTAACCAGGGCTCCACCTCTCTCCCTGGACTTGCAGTAGAGGCCCCAGGGTGCCCATTTTCCCTCCACCTAGGGGTCTCTGACCCCAGCAAGCTACCCAAGGGTCCGCCTCTTACCCCAGCAATCTGCCCAGGGGCCTGCCTATCTCCCTGGACTTGCAGTATAGGCAAGGCAAGGCAAGGCAAGTTTATTTATATAGCACATTTCATACACAGTGGCAATTCAAAGTGCTTTACATAAACAGGAATAAAAAAGACAAGTTTAGGAAAATAAAATGCAGACAATAAAAATGATTAAAAACAGATAAAAACAAATTAAAATGAGTTAAAATAGGTTATAAAAGAATGAAAAAGAAAACGAAAAACATAATAGTGCGATCTGTCGGACGCAGCACAGTGCTCATTCAGTAAAGGCACAGCTAAACAGATGTGTTTTCAGTCTTGATTTGAATGTGCCTAATGTTGGAGCACATCTGATCATTTCTGGAAGCTGATTCCAGCAGCAAGGGGCGTAGTGGCTGAAGGCAGATTCACCCTGCTTAGACTGAACTCTTGGAACTTCTAGTTTATATGATCCTAAAGATCTGAGTGATCTGTTAGGTTTGTATTCAGTGAGCATATCTGTAATGTATTGAGGTCCTTGGCCATTTAGTGATTTATAGACCAGTAATAATACTTTAAAATCTATTCTGAATGTAACTGGCAGCCAGTGTAGAGACCTGAGGACAGGTGTGATGTGCTCTGATTTCCTGCTTCTGGTCAGAATTCTGGCTGCAGCATTCTGGATGAGCTGCAAGTGTCTGACTGTCTTTTTGGGAAGGCCAGTGAGGAGTCCATTACAGTAATCCACCCTGCTACTGATAAAAGCATGAACAAGTTTCTCTAAATCTTCACTAGAAACAAAGCATCTGATTCTTGCTATGTTTTTGAGATGATAGTATGCTGATTTACTGACTGCTTTGACATGACTGTTGAAACTCAGATCTGACTCAAGAGTCACACCAAGATTCTTGACCTTATTTTTTGTCGTTTGACCTTTAGAGCCTAGGTACGCATTCACCTTGAGAACGTCATCACTGTTCCCAAATGCAATGACTTCAGTTTTCTCTTTGTTTAACTGAAGAAAGTTTTGGCACATCCAATTTTTAATTTCATCAATGCATCGGCAGAGGGTGTCAATGGGGCTGTAGTCATTAGGCACTAAGGCTAGGTAGATCTGAGTGTCATCAGCATAGCTGTGGTAGGAGATTTGGTTCTTTCTCATTATTTGGCTCAGAGGGAGCATGTAAAGGTTGAACAGGAGAGGTGCCAGAATCGAGCCTTGTGGGACTCCACATGTCATGGGTGTCCACCTCGACCTATGATCACCTATACTGACATAGTAACCTCTCCCTTCAAGGTAAGATCTGAACCATTTGAGGACTGTCCCAGACAGCCCAACCCAGTTTTCCAGCCTATCCAGAAGTATGCTGTGATCGACAGTGTCAAATGCAGCACTGAGATCGAGCAATACCAGCACTGTTATTTTACCTGAATCTGTGTTTAGACGTATATCATTGATTATCTTTATAAGAGCGCTCTCTGTACTGTGATGTGCTCTGAAACCAGATTGAAAATTATCTAAACACCCCTTGAAGTTTAAGAACTTGTTAACCTGGTTGAAAACAACTTTTTCAATGATTTTGCCAATGAAAGGGAGATTTGAGATTGGCCTGTAATTGCTCAATAGGGTGTTATCCAGGTTGCTCTTCTTCAAGAGGGGTTTAACAACTGCAGTTTTAAGTGAGTTTGGAAAAATCCCTGAGAGAAGTGAAGCATTTACCACTTTTAGAAGATCCATTTCTAAACAGGTAAACACCGTTTTGAAGAATGATGTGGGGAGCGTGTCAAGACTGCAGGTTGATGTTTTTATAATTTGCACCATCTCTTCTAAGATTTTACCGTTAATTGCCATGAAATCAGACATAATGTCTGACTTCTCAAGTTGTGGTTGAGTTTGTTTGATATTGACACAACTTGGCTGATTGGATGAGCTGATTGCCTTTCTGATATTATTGATCTTATCAGTAAAGAAATTAGCAAATTCATTACATTTGCTTACAGAGAGTAGCTCACTGGGAATCCGACTGGGGGGGTTTGTGAGCCTCTCTACTGTTGCAAAGAGTGTGCGAGCATTATTTACATTGTTGTTTATAAGGTTTGAAAAGAAAGTCTGTCTAGCAGTTTTTAGTTCCACATTAAAAGCCTGAAGACTGTCTTTATAGATATTATAATGGACTACTAGTTTCGTCTTTCTCCACATACGCTCAGCTTTCCTGCATTGTCTTTTCTTCATTTGGACTGCTCTTGAGTTTCTCCAAGGGACTCTCTCTTTGCCAGTTCTCTTCCTAACTTTAACAGGAGCGATGTCATTTATTACATTTTCAATTTTAGAATTAAACAAATCAAGGAGAGAATCAACAGAGTCTGCAGATATACTTGGTGCCAGCGATATGGCCTTCATAAACTGCTCACTAGTGTTCTCATTTATGCATCTCTTTCTGACAGAGACAGATCTGTCTTTAATAGCTGGAGTGATCAATATATCAAAGAAAATACAGAAATGATCAGATAGTGCCACATCCTTAACAACAGTCGATGAAATGTGTAAACCCTTAGTTATAAGTAGATCAAGAGTGTGTCCACGATTGTGTGTGGGTCCTTGAACATGCTGAGTCAGATCAAAAGTGTTAAAAACAGTCATCAGTTCTTTTACAGCATTGATTTCTGGATTATCAATGTGAATATTAAAATCCCCAGCAATACTAAAATAATCATATTCAGATGTTACTATTGATAACAGCTCTGTAAAATCATCAATAAAAGCTGGAGAATATTTTGGAGGTCTGTAGATAATGATTAGTAAGATGCGTGGAGACCCTTTTAGTGCTATACTCAGATATTCAAAAGACAAATAGTCACCAAATGACACTTGTTTACATTCATAGACATCTTTAAACAGGGCAGCGATGCCTCCACCTCTCCTATTAGCTCTGCAAACACTCAAAAAGTCAAAGTTTAAAGGAGCTGCTTCATTCAGAACTGCTGCACTACAACTGTCATCTAGCCAAGTTTCATTTAAAAGCATAAAATCAAGGCAATTTGTGTTGATAAAATCATTGACTAAAAGTGACTTATTATTGAGTGATCTGATGTTTAGAAGTGCTAACTTAACAGTTTTAGTCGTTTTCACTACAGAAGTCTCAGATATACATTTAATAGACACCAGATTTGAATGATTTGCTATACGGTCTGAAAGAGTCTTTGGTTTTCTGTCACGTAATAAGACACATATCTGCGTAGAGAAAGCTACAGATACACTGGGTTCCTGCTTGTTCTGTAAACATCTGATAAAGACACTGTTACCTAAGCAGGCCCCCGAGACACATCAATGGCAGTTTTTAAGTTCACCAGCTAAAGATGAGGTGTTTTTTGGGACCTGGCGCTGTCGCAAAGACCTGAGGCCTTTCCTAGGTGTAGGGCGAGGTGGGCTTAGAGATGGGCGTGTGGCTTGCTGACTTTTGGTTGCTAACTGGGGGCTAGCAGCAATGGAGTGTGAGAGTTTAGTTCCAGCACACACCAGTTCCTCCATCTTTTTTGAAAAATCCAAGAGAGGCGAGCAAGATGACAATGAGAACGTGTCCGGTGACAGAGGCTGTGGGTCTGGGGTTTCTGGCTGCTGAGATATGTTTACCTGGCTGTTTTCCTGGGGATCATCAATGAGTGCTGAGACTTGATGCTGTTCTGATGCATCACAGTCTGCCTGTGTTGAGCTCAGTGTGCAGGGCGCAGACGGCAGTTTGTCCGTTATCGGCGGTTGTTGTGGCTGCGTGGTGTTATCTCTGTCCTTGTAGGATGCGTCAGCCACAAGTCCACTCAGGAGCTGATTTGAAGTCCTGTGGTCATCCGGACATTTGCTAGGTGTGTGTGTGTCATTCAGTTCAGTGGCATACACAGCTGATGGATGATGGAGGGAGAAGAGGATGTTGTCTTTCAGCACTTTTGCACCAAGCTTGTTTGGATGAAGGCCGTCTGATGTAAACAGCTGTCTTTGGTTCCAGAAGAGATTGAAGTTGTCGATGAAATTCAGTCTTTTCATGTTACATGTTTTCTGCAGCCATACATTTAGACCAAGGAGCCTTGAAAACATATTTGTCCCTCTTGCAGGGAGTGGTCCACTGATGAACGGCTGAATTTTCAATCTTTCAACTGTTTCCAAAAGCTTACAGAAATCTCTCTTGAGCAGTTCTGACTGCTCCTTCCGAATATCATTCTTCCCCACATGGATGATAATCCGTTTTGCAGTCTCATGTTTCCTTAATATGTTCTCAAGTTCTTTATTTATATCAGAAACTGTAGCATGAGGAAAGCAGTATGTCATGGTATCTCTGCTCCTAAAATTTTTGATTATTGAGTCTCCAACAATCAATGTTCTTATCTCTGTTGCGATCGGAGCAGAATGCCGCTGTCTAGTCGGCCTTGAGCCTCTGTTCAGAGCAAAGTTAATTGCTGAGTCATGCGATCTCTGTCTAACTGCATTTGGGGAATCTTCACCCATATTACTCAAAACTTCATATCTGTTCTGAAGCTGTATTTGAGTCCGAGCTGTATTTGGGGTAGAGAACGCTAATGCAGCAGCGTATGACCTTCGTGATCTGACCCCACGAGTACCCTTTGGTTTCGCACCTTGTTTATGCCATAGTTCACGCTGATTTTCAACAGTTTCAATCTGTTTTTCTGTTCTCAAAACAGTAGCTGGAGTAGATTTATAGGGCTTACCGGCTGAATGCTGTGAGGCTCCACGATGAACCGGTCCTGTGTAATTCGGCAGTTCTGGTTGGATCGCAAGTAACTTTGTTTCAAGAACTGCAATCTTTTGTAAAAGTTTGTGGCAGTTGGTGCAGCAGTGAGATTCCAAATCAATATGATCCAGAGCCATTTTCACAGCCGTGTTTTCCCGTCTCAGGAATGAAAGCAGCTGGTAGCGGGAGGATTGTTTAGACGATAATTCCTCTAAATAAAAGTAAAGTTGTACTCCAGAAAGTTTGTAGATTCGATGTTGATCTTCAAGCTGTTTCGTTTGAGCACTGTGCTGATAGGCTCAAGTTAAAATTAGATTATAAAATAAAAAAGCAGGAGTGCAAGGAGCGGAGCAGTAGGCAAAGACGTCCGAACAGTAGCAAAGCAGGAAGCAGGCCTCAGGGTGTAGTAGCAACAGTAGCAAAGCAGTATAGGCCTCAGTAGCAAAGCAGTATAGGCCTCAGGGTGCCCCCTGGTCCTCCACCCATTGGCCCCTGACCCAAGCAAGCTGCCCAGGGGTCCACCTCTCTCCCTGGACTTGCAATAGAGGCCCCAGGGTGCCCCTTGGCCTTCCATCTAGGGGCCTCTGACCCCAGCAAGCTACCCAGGGGTCCACCTCTCTCCCTAGACTTGCAGACTAGGCCCCAGGGTGACCCTTGGCCCTCCACCTAGGGGCCTCTGACCCCAGCAAGCTGCCCAGGGGCCTGCCTATCTCCCTGGACTTGCAGTAGAGACCCCAGGGTGCCCCATGGTCCTCCACCTAGGGCTCTCTGACCCCAGCAAGCTACCCAGGGGTCCACATCTCTCCCTGGACTTGCAACAGAGGCCCGAGGGTGCCCCGTGACCCTCCACCTAGGGGCCTCTGACCCCAGCAAGCTACCCAGGGGTCCACCTCTCTCCATGGACTTATAGTAGAGGCCCCAGGGTGCCCCCTTGCCCTCCACCCAAGGGCTATTGACCCCAGCAAGCTACCCTGGGCTCCACCTCTCTCCCTGGACTTGTAGTAGAGGCCCTAGGCTGCCCTCTGGTCCTCCACCTAGGGGCCTCTGACCCCAGCAAGCTAACCAGGGCTCCACCTCTCTCCCTGGACTTGCAGTAGAGGCCCCAGGGTGCCCATTGGCCCTCCACCTAGGGGTCTCTGACCCCAGCAAGCTACCCAAGGGTCCGCCTCTTACCCCAGCAATCTGCCCAGGGGCCTGCCTATCTCCCTGGACTTGCAGTATAGGCCTCAGGGTGCCCCCTGGTCCTCCACCCAGGGGCCCCTGACCCAAGCAAGCTGCCCAGGGGTCCACCTCTCTCCCTGGACTTGCAATAGAGGCCCCAGTGTGCCCCTTGGCCTTCCATCTAGGGGCCTCTGACCCCAGCAAGCTGCCCAGGGGTCCACCTCTCTCCCTAGACTTGCAGACTAGGCCCCAGGGTGACCCTTGGCCCTCCACCTAGGGGCCTCTGACCCCAGCAAGCTGCCCAGGGGCCTGCCTATCTCCCTGGACTTGCAGTAGAGACCCCAGGGTGCCCCATGGTCCTCCAGCTAGGGCTCTCTGACCCCAGCAAGCTACCCAGGGGTCCACATCTCTCCCTGGACTTGCAACAGAGGCCACAGGGTGCCCCGTGACCCTCCACCTAGGGGCCTCTGACCCCAGCAAGCTACCCAGGGGTCCACCTCTCTCCATGGACTTATAGTAGAGGCCCCAGGGTGCCCCCTTGCCCTCCACCCAAGGGCTATTGACCCCAGCAAGCTACCCTGGGCTCCACCTCTCTCCATGGACTTGTAGTAGAGGCCCTAGGCTGCCCTCTGGTCCTCTACCTAGGGGCCTCTGACCCCAGCAAGCTAACCAGGGCTCCACCTCTCTCCCTGGACTTGCAGTAGAGGCCCCAGGGTGCCCATTGGCCCTCCACCTAGGGGTCTCTGACCCCAGCAAGCTACCCAAGGGTCCGCCTCTTACCCCAGCAAGCTACCCAAGGGTCCGCCTCTTACCCCAGCAATCTGCCCAGGGGCCTGCCTATCTCCCTGGACTTGCAGTAGAGTCCCCAGGGTGCCCCATGGCCCTCCACGTAGGGCCCTCTCACCCCAGCAAGCTACCCAGGGGTCCACATCTCTCCCTGGACTTGCAGTAGACGACCCTGGGTGCACACTGGCCCTCCACCTAGGGGCCTTTGACCCCAGCAAGCTACCCAGGGGTCCACCTCTCTCCATGGACTTATAGTAGAGGCCCCAGGGTGCCCCCTTGGCCCTCCACCTAGGGGCCTCTGAGTCCAGCAAGCTACACAGGGGTCCACATCTCTCCCTGGACTTGCAGTAGAGGCCCCAGGGTACCCCGTGGCCCTCCACCTAGGGGCCTCTGAACCCAGCAAGCTACCCAGGGGTCCAGCTCTCTCCCTGGACTTGCAATAGGGGCCCCAGTGTGCCCATTTGCCCTCCACCCAAGAGCTACTGACCCCAGCAAGCTACCCTGGGCTCCACCTCTCTCCCTGGGCTTGTAGTAGAGGCCCTGGGCTGCCCTCTGGCCCTCCACCTAGGGGCCTTTGACCCCAGCAAGCTACCCAGGGGTCCACCTCTCTCCCTGGACTTGAAGTAGAGGCCCCAGGGTGCCCATTGGCCTTCCATCTAGGGGTCTATGACCCCAGCAAGCTACCGAGCGGTCCACCTCTCTCCTTGGACTTGCAGTATAGGCCCCAGGGTGCCCCTTGGCCCTCCACCTAGGGGCATCTGACCCCAGCAAGCTACCTAGGGGTCCACCTCTCTCCCTGGACTTGCAGTATAGGACCCAGGGTACCCCCTGGCCCTCCACCTACGGGCATCTGACACCAGCAAGCTACCCAAGGGTCCACCTCTCTCCCTGGACTTGCAGTATAGGCCCCAGGGTGCCCTCTGGCCCTCCACCTAGGGTCCTCTGACCCTAGCAAACTACCCAGGGGTCCACCTCTCTCCCTGGACTTGCTGTAGAGTCCCCAGTGTGACCCTTGGCCCTCCACCTAAAGGCCTCTGACCCCAGCAAGCTGCCCAGGGGCCTGCCTATCTCCCTAAACTTGCAGTAGAGTCCCCAGGGTGCCCCATGGCCCTCCACATTGGGCCCTCTGACACCAGCAAGCTACCCAAGGGTCCACCTATCTCCCTAGACTTGCAGTATAGGCCACAGGGTGCCCCCTTGCCTTCCACCTAGGGGCCTCTGACCCCAGAAGCTACCCAGGGCTCCACTTCTCTCCCTGGACTTGCAGTAGAGGCCCCAGGGTACCCCGTGGCCCTCCACCTAGGGGCCTCTGAGTCCAGCAAGCTACCCAGGGGTCCACATCTCTCCCTGGACTTGCAGTAGACGCTGCTGGGTGCCCCCTGGCCCTCCATCTAGGGGCCTCTCACCCCAGCAAGCTACCCAGGGGTCCACCTCTCTCCCTGAACTTTTAGTAGAGGCCCCAGGGTGCCCCCTGGCCCTCCACCTAGGGGCCTCTGACCCCAGCAAGCTACCCAGGGGTCCACATCTCTCCTTGGACTTGCAGTGGAGGCCCCTGGGTGCCCCCTGGCCCTCCACCTAGGGTCCTCTGACCCCAGCAAGCTACCCTGGGGTCCAGCTCTCTCCCTGGACTTGCAATAGAGGCCCCAGGGTGCCCCCTTGCCCTCCACCCAGGGGCTACTGACCCCAGCAAGCTACCCAGGGCTCCACCTCTCTCCCTGGACTATTAGTAGAGGCCCTAGGCTGCCCTCTGGCCCTCAACCTAGGGGCCTCTGACACCAGCAAGCTACCCAGGGCTTCACCTCTCTCCCTGGACTTGCAGTAGAGGCCCCAGGGTGCCCATTGTCCCTCCACCTAGGGGCCTCTGACCCCAGCAAGCTACCTAGGGGTCCACCTCTCTCCCTGGACTTGCAGTAGAGGCCCCAGGGTGCCCCTTGGCCCTCCACCTTTGGGCCTCTGACCCCAGCAAGCTACCCAGGGGTCCACATCTCTCCCTGGACTTGCAGTAGACGCCCCTGGGTGCCCCCTGGCCCTCCACCTAGGGGCCTCTGACCCCAGCAAGCTACCCAGGGGTCAACATCTCTCCCTGGACTTATAGTAGAGGCGCTACGGTGCCCCCTGGCCCTCCCCCTAGGGGCCTCTGACACCAGCAAGCTTCCCAGTGATTCACCTCTCTCAATGGACTTGCAGTAGAGGCCCCAGGTTGACCCTTGGCCCTCCACCTTGGGGCCTCTGACCCCAGCAAGCTGCCCAGGGGCCTGCCTATCTCCCTGGACTTGCAGTAGAGTCCCCAGGGTGCCCCATGGCCCTCCACATAGGGGCCTCTGACCCCAGCAAGCTACCCAGGGCTCCAACTCTCTCCCTGGACTTGAAGTAGAGGCCCCAGGGAGCCCCCTTGCCCTCCACCCAGGGGCTACTGACCCCAGCAAGCTACCCAGGGCTCCACCTCTCTCCCTGAACTTGCAGTAGAGGCCCCAGGGTACCACGTGGCCCTCCACCTAGGGGCCTCTGACCCCAGCAAGCTACCCAGGGGCCTACCTTATTCCCTGGACTTGCAGTAGAGTCCCCAGGGAGCCCCCTTGCCCTCCACCCAGGGGTACTGACCCCAGCAAGCTACCCAGGGCTCCACCTCTCTCCCTAGACTTGCAGTAGAGGCCCCAGGGTGCCCCCTTTACCTCCACCCAGGGGTACTGAACCCAGCAAGCTACCCAGGGCTCCACCTCTCTCCCTGGACTTGTAGTAGAGGCCCTAGGCTGCCCTCTGGCCCTCCACCTAGGGGCCTCTGACCCCAGCAAGCTACGCAGGGCTCCAACTCTCTCCCTGGACTTGCAGTAGAGGCCCCAGGGAGCCCCCTTGCCCTCCACCCAGGGGTACTGACCCCAGCAAGCTACCCAGGGCTCCACCTCTCTCCCTAGACTTGCAGTAGAGGCCCCAGGGTGCCCCCTTTCCCTCCACCCAGGGGCTACTGACCCCAGCAAGCTACCCAGGGCTCCACCTCTCTCTCTGGACTCTCAGTAGAGTCCCCAGGGTGCCCCGTGGCCCTCCACCTAGGGGCCTCTGACCCCAGCAAGCTACCCAGGGCTCCAACTCTCTCCCTGGACTTGCAGTAGAGGCCCCAGGGAGCCCCCTTGCCCTCCACCCAGGGGCTACTGACCCCAGCAAGCTACCCAGGGATCCACCTCTCTCTCTGAACTTGCAGTAGAGGCCCCAGGGTACCCCGTGGCCCTCCACCTAGGGGCCTCTGAGTCCAGCAAGCTACCCAGGGGTCCACATCTCTCCCTGGACTTGCAGCAGAGGCCCCAGGGTACCCCGTGGCCCTCCACCTAGGGGCCTCTGAACCCAGCAAGCTACCCAGGGGTCCAGCTCTCTCCCTGGACTTGCAATAGAGGCCCCAGGGTGCCCCCTTGCCCTCCACCCAAGGGCTACTGAACCCAGCAAGCTACCCAGGGCTCCACCTCTCTCCCTGGACTTGTAGTAGAGGCCCTAGGCTGCCCTCTGGCCCTCCACCTAGGGGCCTCTGACCCCAGCAAGCTACGCAGGGCTCCAACTCTCTCCCTGGACTTGCAGTAGAGGCCCCAGGGAGCCCCCTTGCCCTCCACCCAGGGGTACTGAACCCAGCAAGCTACCCAGGGCTCCACCTCTCTCCCTGGACTTGTAGTAGAGGCCCCAGGGTGCCCATTGGCCCTCCACCTAGGGGCCTTTGACCCCAGCAAGCTACCCAGGGGTCCACCTTTCTCCCTGGACTTGAAGTAGAGGCCCCAGGGTGCCCATTGGCCCTCCACCTAGGGGTCTCTGACCCCAGCAAGCTACCGAGCGGTCCACCTCTCTCCTTGGACTTGCAGTATAGGCCCCAGGGTGCCCCCTGGCCCTCCACCTAGGGGCATCTGACCCCAGCAAGCTACCTAGGGGTCCACCTCTCTCCCTGGACTTGCAGTATAGGACCCAGGGTGCCCCTGGCCCTCCACCTAGGGGCATCTGACACCAGCAAGCTACCCAAGGGTCCACCTCTCTCCCTGGACTTGCAGTATAGGCCCCAGGGTGCCCTCTGGCCCTCCACCTAGGGTCCTCTGACCCTAGCAAACTACCCAGGGGTCCACCTCTCTCCCTGGACTTGCTGTAGAGGCCCCAGGGTGACCCTTGGCCCTCCACCTAGGGGCCTCTGACCCCAGCAAGCTGCCCAGGGGCCTGCCTATTTCCCTGGACTTGCAGTAGAGTCCCCAGGGTGCCCCATGGCCCTCCACGTATGGCCCTCTGAACCCAGCAAGCTACCCAAGGGTCCACCTATCTCCCTGGACTTGCAGTATAGGCCACAGGGTGCCCCCTTGCCTTCCACCTAGGGTTCTCTGACCCCAGAAGCTACCCAGGGCTCCACTTCTCTCCCTGGACTTGCATTAGAGGCCCCAGGGTACCCCGTGGCCCTCCATCTAGGGGCCTCTGAGTCCAGCAAGCTACCCAGGGGTCCACATCTCTCCCTGGACTTGCAGTAGACGCTGCTGGGTGCCCCCTGGCCCTCCATCTAGGGGCCTCTGACCCCAGCAAGCTACCCAGGGGTCCACCTCTCTCCCTGAACTTTTAGTAGAGGCCCCAGGGTGCCCCCTGGCCCTCCACCTAGGGGCCTCTGACCCCAGCAAGCTACCCAGGGGTCCACATCTCTCCTTGGACTTGCAGTGGAGGCCCCTGGGTGCCCCCTGGCCCTCCACCTAGGGTCCTCTGACCCCAGCAAGCTACCCGGGTGTCCAGCTCTCTCCCTTGACTTGCAATAGAGGCCCCAGGGTGCCCCCTTGCCCTCCACCCAGGGGCTACTGACCCCAGCAAGCTACCCAGGGCTCCACCTCTCTCCCTGGACTTGTAGTAGAGGCCCTAGGCTGCCCTCTGGCCCTCCACCTAGGGGCCTCTGACACCAGCAAGCTACCCAGGTTTTCACCTCTCTCCCTGGACTTGCAGTAGAGGCCCCAGGGTGCCCATTGTCCCTCCACCTAGGGGCCTCTGACCCCAGCAAGCTACCCAGGGGTCCACCTCTCTCCCTGGACTTGCAGTAGAGGCCCCAGGGTGCCTTTTGGCCCTCCACCTTTAGGCCTCTGACCCCAGCAAGCTACCCAGGGGTCCACATCTCTCCCTGGACTTGCAGTAGACGCCCCTGGGTGCCCCCTGGCCCTCCACCTAGGGGCCTCTGACCCCAGCAAGCTACCCAGGGGTCAACATCTCTCCCTGGACTTATAATAGAGGCCCTACGGTGCACCCTGGCCCTCCCCCTAGGGGCCTCTGACACCAGCAAGCTTCCCAGTGATTCACCTCTCTCACTGGACTTGCAGTAGAGGCCCCAGGTTGACCCTTGGCCCTCCACCTTGGGGCCTCTGACCCCAGCAAGCTGCCCAGGGGCCTGCCTATCTCCCTGGACTTGCAGTAGAGTCCCCAGGGTGGCCCATGGCCCTCCACCTAGGGGCCTATGACCCCAGCAAGCTACCCAGGGCTCCAACTCTCTCCCTGGACTTGCAACAGAGGCCCCAGGGTGCCCCGTGACCCTCCACCTAGGGGCCTCTGACCCCAGCAAGCTACCCAGGAGTCCACATCTCTCCCTGGACTTGCAGTAGACACCCCTGGGTGCCCCCTGGCCCTACACCTAGGGGCCTTTGACCCCAGCAAGCTACCCAGGGGTCCACCTCTCTCCATGGATTTATAGTAGAGGCCCCAGGTTGCCCCCTTGCCCTCCACCCAAGGGCTACTGACCCCAGCAAGCTACCCTGGGCTCCACATCTCTCCCTGGACTTGTAGTAGAGGCCCTAGGCTGCCCTCTGGTCCTCCACCTAGGGGCCTCTGACCCCAGCAAGCTAACCAGGGCTCCACCTCTCTCCCTGGAATTGCAGTAGAGGCCCCAGGGTGCCCATTGGCCCTCCACCTAGGGGTCTCTGACCCCAGCAAGCTACCCAAGGGTCCACCTCTGACCCCAGCAAGCTGCCCAGGGGCCTGCCTATCTCCCTGGACTTGCAGTAGAGTCGCCAGGGTGCCCCATGGCCCTCCACCCAGGGCCCTCTGACTCCAGCAAGCTACCTAGGGCTCCACTTCTCTACCTGGACTTGCAGTAGAGGCCCCAGGGTGCCCCGTGGCCCTCCACCTAGGGGCCTCTGAACCCAGCAAGCTACCCAGGGGTCCAGCTCTCTCCCTGGACTTGCAATAGAGGCCCCAGGGTGCCCCCTTGCCCTCCACCCAGGGGCTACTGACCCCAGCAAGCTACACAGGGCTCCACTTCTCTCCCTGGACTTGTAGTAGAGGCCCCAGGGTGCCCATTGGCCCTCCACCAAGGGGCCTCTGACCCCAGCAAACTACCCAGGGCTCCACCTCTCTTCCTGGACTTGCAGTAGAGTCCCCAGGGTGCCCCATGGCCCTCCACCTAGGGCCCTCTGACCCCAGCAAGCTACCCAGGCGTCCAGCTCTCACCCTGGACTTGCAATAGAGGCCCCAGGTTGCCCCCTGGCCCTCCACCCAAGGGCTACTGACCCCAGCAAGCTACCCTGGGCTCCACATCTCTCCCTGGACTTGTAGTAGAGGCCCTAGGCTGCCCTCTGGTCCTCCACCTAGGGGCCTCTGACCCCAGCAAGCTAACCAGGGCTCCACCTCTCTCCCTGGACTTGCAGTAGAGGCCCCAGGGTGCCCATTGGCCCTCCACCTAGGGGTCTCTGACCCCAGCAAGCTACCCAAGAGTCCGCCTCTGATCCCAGCAAGCTGCCCAGGGGCCTGCCTATCTCCCTGGACTTGCAGTAGAGTCCCCAGGGTGCCCCATGGCCCTCCACCCAGGGCCCTCTGACCCCAGCAAGCTACCTAGGGCTCCACTTCTCTACCTGGACTTGCAGTAGAGGCCCCAGGGTGCCCCGTGGCCCTCCACCTAGGGGCCTCTGAACCCAGCAAGCTACCCAGGGGTCCAGCTCTCTCCCTGGACTTGCAAAAGAGGCCCCAGGGTGCCCCCTTGCCCTCCACCCAGGGGCTACTGACCCCAGCAAGCTACACAGGGCTCCACTTCTCTACCTGGACTTGTAGTAGAGGCCCCAGGGTGCCCATTGGCCCTCCACCAAGGGGCCCCTGACCCCAGCAAACTACCCAGGGGTCCACCTCTCTTCCTGGACTTGCAGTAGAGTCCCCAGGGTGCCCCATGGCCCTCCACCTAGGGCCCTCTGACCCCAGCAAGCTACCTAGGGCTCCACTTCTCTCCCTGGACTTGCAGTAGAGGCCCCAGGGTGCCCCCTTGCCCTCCACCCAGGGGCTACTGACCCCAGCAAGCTACCCAGGGCTGCACCTCTCTCCCTGGACTTGCAGTAGAGGCCCCAGGGTACCCCGTAGCCCTCCACCTATGGGCTTCTGACCCCAGCAAGCTACTCAGGGGTCCACATCTCTCCCTGGACTTGCAGTAGAAGCCCCAGGGTACCCGGTGGCCCTCCACCCAGGGGCTACTGACCCCAGCAAGCTACGCAGGGCTCCACTTCTCTCCCTGGACTTGTAGTAGAGGCCCTGGGCTGCCCTCTGGCCCTCCACCTAGGGGCCTCTGACCCCAGCAAGCTACCCAGGGCTCCACCTCTCTCCCTGGACTTGCAGTAGAGGCCCCAGGGTGCCCCATGGCCCTCCACCTAGGGCACTCTGACCCCAGCAAGCTACCCAGGGGTCCACCTCTCTCCCTGGACTTATAGGCGAGGCCCCACGGTGCCCCCTGGCCTTCCACCTAGGGGCCTCTGACCCCAGCAAACTACCCAGGGGTCCACCTCTCTTCCTGGACTTGCAGTAGAGTCCCCAGGGTGCCCCATGGCCCTCCACCCAGGGCCCTCTGACCCCAGCAAGCTACCCAGGGCTCCAACTCTCTCCCTGGACTTGCAGTATAGGCCCCAGGGTGCCCCCTGGTCCTCCACCTAGGGGCCTCTGAGCCTAGCAAACTACACAGGGGTCCACTTCTCTCCCTGGACTTGCTGTAGAGGCCCCAGGGTGCCCCGAGGCCCTCCACCTAGGGGCCTCTGACCCCAGCAAGCTACCCTGGGGTCCACCTCTCTTCTGGACTTGCAGTAGAGGCCCCAGGGTGCCCCATGACCCTCCACCTAGGGGCCTCTGACCCCAGCAAGCTACAGAGGGGTCCACCTCTCTCCCTGGACTTGCAGTAGAGGCCCCAGGGTGACCCTTGGCCCTCCACCTAGGGGCCTCTGACCCCAGCAAGCCACCCAGGGTCCTACCTATCTCCCTGGACTTGCAGTAGACTCCCCAGGGTGCCCCATGGCCCTCCACCTAGGGCCCTCTGACCCCAGCAAGCTACCCAGGGCTCCACCTCTCTCCCTGGACTTGCAATAGAGGCCCCAGGGTGCCCCTTGGCCCTCCACCTAGGGGCCTCTGACCCCAGAAAGCTACCCAGGGGTCCACCTCTCTCCCTAGACTTGCAGACTAGGCCCCAGGGTGACCCTTGGCCCTCCACCTAGGGGCCTCTGACCCCAGCAAGCTGCCCAGGGGCCTGCCTATTTCCCTGGACTTGCAGTAGAGGCCCCAGGGTGCCCCATGGCCCTCCACCTAGGGCCCTCTGACCCCAGCAAGCTATCCAGGGGTCCACATCTCTCCCTGGACTTGCAACAGAGGCCCCAGGGTGCCCCGTGACCCTCCACCTAGGGGCCTCTGACCCCAGCAAGCTACCCAGGGGTCCACATCTCTCCCTGGACTTGCAGTAGACACCCCTGGGTGCCCCCTGCCCCTCCACCTAGGGGCCTTGACCCCAGCAAGCTACCCAGGGGTCCACCTCTTTCCATGGACTTATAGTAGAGGCCCCAGGGTGCCCCCTGGCCCTCCACCTAGGGGCCTCTGAGTCCATCAAGCTACCCAAGGGTCCAGCTCTCTCCCTGGACTTGCAATAGAGGCCCCAGGGTGCCCCCTTGCCCTCCACCCAAGGGCTACTGACCCCAGCAAGCTACCCTGGGCTCTACCTCTCTCCCTGGACTTGTAGTAGAGGCCCTAAGCTGCCCTCTGGTCCTCCACCTAGGGGCCTCTGAGTCCAGCAAGCTACCCAGGGGTCCACATCTCTCCATGGACTTGCAGTAGAGGCCCCAGGGTACCCCGTGGCCCTCCACCTAGAGGCCTCTGAACCCAGCAAGCTACCCAGGGGTCCAGCTCTCTCCCTGGACTTGCAATAGAGGCCCCAGGGTGCCCCCTTGCCCTCCACCCAAGGGCTACTGACCCCAGCAAGCTACCCTGGGCTCCACCTCTCTCCCTGGACTTGTAGTAGAGAACCTAGGCTGCCCTCTGGCCCTCCACCTAGGGGCCTTTGACCCCAGCAAGCTACCCAGGGGTCCACCTCTCTCCCAGGACTTGCAGTAGAGGCCCCAGGGTGCCCTCTGGCACTCCACCTAGGGGCCTCTGACCCTAGCAAACTACCCAGGGGTCCACCTCTCTCCCAGGACTTGCTGTAGAGGCCCCAGGGTGACCCTTGGCCCTCCACCTAGGGGCTTCTGACCCCAGCAAGCTGCCCAGGGGCCTGCCTATCTCCCTGGACTTGCAGTAGAGTCCCCAGGGTGCCCCATGGCCCTCCACGTAGGGCCCTCTGACCCCAGCAAGCTACCCAGGGGTCCACCTCTCTCCCTGGACTTGCAGTATAGGCCACAGGGTGCCCCCTTGCCCTCCACCTAGGGGCCTCTGACCCCAGAAGCTACCCAGGGCTCCACTTCTCTCCCTGGACTTCCAGTAGAGGCCCCAGGGTGCCCCCTTGCCCTCCACCCAGGGGCTACTAAGCCCAGCAAGCTACCCAGGGCTCCACCTCTCTCCCTGGACTTGCAGTATAGGCCCAAGGGTGCCCCCTGGCCCTCCACCTAGGGGCATCTGACCCCAGCAAGCTACCCAGGGGTCCACCTCTCTCCCTGCACTTGCAGTATAGGACCCAGGGTGCCCCCTGGCCCTCCACCTAGGGGCATCTGACCCCAGCAAGCTACCTAGGGGTCCACCTCTCTCCCTGGACTTGCAGTATAGGACCCAGGGTGCCCTCTGGCCCTCCACCTAGGGGCCTCTGACCCTAGCAAACTACCCATTGGTCCACCTCTCTCCCTGGACTTGCTGTAGAGGCCCCAGGGTGACCCTTGGCCCTCCACCTAGGGGCCTATGACCCCAGCAAGCTACCCAGGGTTCCACCTCTCTCCCTAGAGTTGCAGACTAGGCCCTAGGCTGCCCTCTGGCCCTCCACCTAGGGGCCTCTGACCCCAGCAAGCTACCCAGGGCTCCACCTCTCTCCCTGGACTTGCAGTAGAGGCCCCAGGATGCCCCGTGGCCCTCCACCTAGGGGCCTCTGACCCCAGCAAGCTACCCAGGGCTCCAACTCTCTCCCTGGACTTGTAGTAGAGGCCCTAGGCTGCCCTCTGGCCCTCCACCTAGGGGCCTCTGACCCCAGCAAGCTACCCAGGGTCCTACCTATCTCCCTGGACTTGCAGTAGAGTCCCCAGGGAGCCCCATGGCCCTCCACCTAGGGCCCTCTGACCCCAGCAAGCTACCCAGGGCTAAAACTCTCTCCCTGGACTTGCAGTATAGGCCTCAGTGTGCCCCCTGGTCATCCCCCTAGGGGCCCCCGACCCAAGCAAGCTATCCAGGGGTCCACATCTCTCCCTGGACGTGCAGTAGACAACCCTGGGTGCCCCCTGGCCCTCCACCTAGGGGCCTTTGACCCCAGCAATCTACCCAGGGGTCCACCTCTCTCCATGGACTTAAAGTAGAGGCCCCAGGGTGCCCCCTGGCCCTCCACCTAGGGGCCTCTGAGTACAGCAAGCTACCCAGGGGTCCACATCTCTCCCTGGACTTGCAGTAGAGGCCCCAGGGTACCCAGTGGCCCTCCACCTTGGGGCCTCTGAACCCAGCAAGCTACCCAGGGGTCCAGCTCTCTTTCTGGACTTGCAATAGAGGCCCCAGGGTGCCCCCTTGCCCTCCACCCAAGGGCTACTGACCCCAGCAAGCTACCCTGGGCTCCACCTCTCTCCCAGGACTTGTAGTAGAGGCCCTAGGCTGCCCTCTGGCCCTCCATCTAGGGGCCTTTGACCCCAGCAAGCTACCCAGGGCTCCACCTCTCTTCCTGGACGTGCAGTAGAGGCCCCAGGGTGCCTATTGGCCCTCCACCTAGGGGCCTCTGACCCCAGCAAGCTACCCAGGGGTCCACCTCTCTTCCTGGACTTGCAGTAGAGTCCCCAGGGTGCCCCATGGCCCTCCACCTAGGGCCCTCTGACCCCAGCAAGCTACCCAGGGCTCCAACTCTCTCCCTGGACTTGCAGTATAAGCCCCAGGGTGCCCCCTGGTCCTCCACCTAGGGACCTCTGACACCAGCAAGCTACCCTGGGGTCCACCTCTCTCCCTGGACTTGCAGTAGAGGCCCCAGGGTGCCCCGTGGCCCTCCCCCTAGGGGCCTCTGACACCAGCAAGCTTCCCAGTGGTCCACCTCTCTCCCTAGACTTGCAGTAGAGGCCCCAGGGTGACCCTTGGCCCTCCACATTGGGGCCTCTGACCCCAGCAAGCTACCCTGGGTCCTACCTATCTCCCTGGACTTGCAGTAGAGTCCCCTGGGTGCCCCATGGCCCTCCACCTAGGGGCCTCTGACCCCAGCAAGCTACCCAGGGGTCCACCTCTCTCCCTAGACTTGCAGACTAGGCCCTAGGCTGCCCTCTGGCCCTCCACCTAGGGGCCTCTGACCCCAGCAAGCTACCCAGGGCTCCACCTCTCTCCCTGGACTTGCAGTAGAGGCCCCAGGGTGCCCCCTGGCCCTCCACCTAGGGGCCTCTGACCCCAGCAAACTACCCAGGGGTCCACCTTTCTCCCTGGACTTGCAGTATAGGCCCCAGGGTGCCCCCTGGCCCTCCAACTAGGGGCCTCTGACCCCAGCAAACTACCCAGGGGTCCACCTCTCTTCCTGGACTTGCAGTAGAGTCCCCAGGGTGCCCCATGGCCCTCCACCTAGGGCCCTCTGACCCCAGCAAGCTACCTAGGGCTCCACTTCTCTCCCTGGACTTGCAGTAGAGGCCCCAGGGTGCCCCCTTGCCCTCCACCCAGGGGCTACTGACCCCAGCAAGCTACCCAGGGCTGCACCTCTCTCCCTGGACTAGCAGTAGAGGCCCCAGGGTACCCCGTAGCCCTCCACCTATGGGCTTCTGACCCCAGCAAGCTACTCAGGGGTCCACATCTCTCCCTGGACTTGCAGTAGAAGCCCCAGGGTACCCCGTGGCCCTCCACCCAGGGGCTACTGACCCCAGCAAGCTACGCAGGGCTCCACCTCTCTCCCTGGACTTGTAGTAGAGGCCCTGGGCTGCCCTCTGGCCCTCCACCTAGGGGCCTCTGACCCCAGCAAGCTACCCAGGGCTCCACCTCTCTCCCTGGACTTGCAGTAGAGGCCCCAGGGTGCCCCATGGCCCTCCACCTAGGGCACTCTGACCCCAGCAAGCTACCCAGGGATCCAACTCTCTCCCTGGACTTGCAGTATAGGCCCCAGGGTGCCCCCTGGTCCTCCACCTAGGGGCCTCTGACCCCAGCAAGCTACCCTGGGGTCCACCTCTCTTCTGGACTTGCAGTAGAGGCACCAGGGTGCCCCTTGACCCTCCACCTAGGGGCCTTTGACCCCAGCAAGCTACAGAGGGGTCCACCTCTCTCCCTGGACTTGCAGTAGAGGCCCCAGGGTGACCCTTGGCCCTCCACCTAGGGGCCTCTGACCCCAGCAAGCCACCCAGGGTCCTACCTATC
Source organism: Danio rerio (assembly GCF_052040795.2). Lineage (NCBI taxonomy): Eukaryota > Metazoa > Chordata > Actinopteri > Cypriniformes > Danionidae > Danio > Danio rerio. The sequence goes on from NC_141030.1 coordinate 20,353,094, forward strand.
TCCCTGGACTTGCAGTAGACTCCCCAGGGTGCCCCATGGCCCTCCACCTAGGGCCCTCTGACCCCAGCAAGCTACCCAGGGCTCCACCTCTCTCCCTGGACTTGCAATAGAGGCCCCAGGGTGCCCCTTGGCCCTCCACCTAGGGGCCTCTGACCCCAGAAATTTACCCAGGGGTCCACCTCTCTCCCTAGACTTGCAGACTAGGCCCCAGGGTGACCCTTGGCCCTCCACATAGGGGCCTCTGACCCAAGCAAGCTGCCCAGGGGCCTGCCTATTTCCCTGGACTTGCAGTAGAGGCCCCAGGGTGCCCCATGGCCCTCCACCTAGGGCCCTCTGACCCCAGCAAGCTATCCAGGGGTCCACATCTCTCCCTGGACTTGCAACAGAGGCCCCAGGGTGCCCCGTGACCCTCCACCTAGGGGCCTCTGACCCCAGCAAACTACCCAGGGGTCCACCTCTCTCCCTGGACTTGCAGTATAGGCCTCAGGGTGCCCCCTTGTCCTCCACCTAGGGGCCCCTGACCCAAGCAAGCTGCCCAGGGGTCCACCTCTCTCCCTGGACTTGCAATAGAGGCCCCAGGGTGCCCCTTGGCCCTCCACCTAGGGGCCTCTGACCCCAGAAAGCTACCCAGGGGTCCACCTCTCTCCCTATACTTGCAGACTAGGCCCTAGGCTGCCCTCTGGCCCTCCACCAAGGGGCCTTTGACCCCAGCAAGCTACCCAGGGCTCCACCTCTCTCCCTGGACTTGCAGTAGAGGCCCCAGGGTGCCCCATGGCCCTCCACCTAGGGCACTCTGACCCCAGCAAGCTACCCAGGGGTCCACCTCTCTCCCTGGACTTATAGGCGAGGCCCCAGGGTGCCCCCTGGCCCTCCACCTAGGGGCCTCTGACCCCAGCAAACTACCCAGGGGTCCACCTCTCTCCCTGGACTTGCAGTATAGGCCCCAGGGTGCCCCTGGCCCTCCAACTAGGGGCCTCTGACCCCAGCAAACTACCCAGGGGTCCACCTCTCTTCCTGGACTTGCAGTAGAGTCCCCAGGGTGCCCCATGGCCCTCCACCTAGGGCCCTCTGACCCCAGCAAGCTACCTAGGGCTCCACTTCTCTCCCTGGACTTGCAGTAGAGGCCCCAGGGTGCCCCCTTGCCCTCCACCTATGGGCTTCTGACCCCAGCAAGCTACTCAGGGGTCCACATCTCTCCCTTGACTTGCAGTAGAAGCCCCAGGGTACCCCGTGGCCCTCCACCCAGGGGCTACTGACCCCAGCAAGCTACGCAGGGCTCCACTTCTCTCCCTGGACTTGTAGTAGAGGCCCTGGGCTGCCCTCTGGCCCTCCACCTAGGGGCCTCTGACCCCAGCAAGCTACCCAGGGCTCCACCTCTCTCCCTGGACTTGCAGTAGAGGCCCCAGGGTGCCCCATGGCCCTCCACATACGGCACTCTGACCCCAGCAAGCTACCCAGGGGTCCACCTCTCTCCCTGGACTTATAGGCGAGGCCCCAGGGTGCCCCCTGGCCCTCCACCTAGGGGCCTCTGACCCCAGCAAACTACCCAGGGGTCCACCTCTCTTCCTGGACTTGCAGTATAGGCCCCAGGGTGCCCCCTGGTCCTCCACCTAGGGGCCTCTGACCCTAGCAAACTACACAGGGATCCCTTTCTCTCCCTCGACTTGCTGTAGAGGCCCCAGGGTGCCCCGTGGCCCTCCACCTAGGGGCCTCTGACCCCAGCAAACTACCCTGGGGTCCACCTCTCTTCTGGACTTGCAGTAGAGGCCCCAGGGTGCCCCATGCCCCTTCACCTAGGGGCCTCTGACCCCAGCAAGCTACAGAGGGGTCCACCTCTCTCCCTGGACTTGCAGTAGAGGCCCCAGGGTGACCCTTGGCCCTCCACATAGGGGCCTCTGACCCCAGCAAGCTGCCCAGGGGCCTGCCTATTTCCCTGGACTTGCAGTAGAGGCCCCAGGGTGCCCCATGGCCCTCCACCTAGGGCCCTCTGACCCCAGCAAGCTATCCAGGGGTCCACATCTCTCCCTGGACTTGCAACAGAGGCCCCAGGGTGCCCCGTGACCCTCCACCTAGGGGCCTCTGACCCCACGAAGCTACCCAGGGGTCCACATCTCTCCATGGACTTGCAGTAGACACCCCTGGGTGCCCCCTGCCCCTCCACCTAGGGGCCTTGACCCCAGCAAGCTACCCAGGGGTCCACCTCTTTCCATGGACTTATAGTAGAGGCCCCAGGGTGCCCCCTGGCCCTCCACCTAGGGGCCTCTGAGTCCAGCAAGCTACCCAGGGGTCCAGCTCTCTCCCTGGACTTGCAATAGAGGCCCCAGGGTGCCCCCTTGCCCTCCACCCAAGGGCTACTGACCCCAGCAAGCTACCCTGGGCTCTACCTCTCTCCCTGGACTTGTAGTATAGGCCCTAGGCTGCCCTCTGGTCCTCCACCTAGGGGCCTCTGAGTCCAGCAAGCTACCCAGGGGTCCACATCTCTCCCTGGACTTGCAGTAGAGGCCCCAGGGAGCCCCATGGCCCTCCACCTAGGGCCCTCTGACCCCAGCAAGCTACCCAGGGCTAAAACTCTCTCCCTGGACTTGCAGTATAGGCCTCAGGGTGCCCCCTGGTCATCCACCTAGGGGCCCCCAACCCAAGCAAGCTATCCAGGGGTCCACATCTCTCCCTGGACGTGCAGTAGACAACCCTGGGTGCCCCCTGGCCCTCCACCTAGGGGCCTTTGACCCCAGCAGTCTACCCATGGGTACACCTCTCTCCATGGACTTAAAGTAGAGGCCCCAGGGTGCCCCCTGGCCCTCCACCTAGGGGCCTCTGAGTCCAGAAAGCTACCTAGGGGTCCACATCTCTCCCTGGACTTGCAGTAGAGGCCCCAGGGTACCCAGTGCCCCTCCACCTAGGGGCCTCTGAACCCAGCAAGCTACCCAGGGGTCCAGCTCTCTTTCTGGACTTGCAATAGAGGCCCCAGGGTGCCCCCTTGCCCTCCACCCAAGGGCTACTGACCCCAGCAAGCTACCCTGGGCTCCACCTCTCTCCCTGGACTTGTAGTAGAGGCCCTAGGCTGCCCTCTGGCCCTCCACCTAGGGGCCTTTGACCCCAGCAAGCTACCCAGGGCTCCACCTCTCTTCCTGGACTTGCAGTAGAGGCCCCAGGGTGCCTATTGGCCCTCCACCTAGGGGCCTCTGACCCCAGCAAGCTACCCAGGGGTCCACCTGTCTTCCTGGACTTGCAGTAGAGTCCCCAGGGTGCCCCATGGCCCTCCACCTAGGGCCCTCTGACCCCAGCAAGCTACCCAGGGCTCCAACTCTCTCCCTGGACTTGCAGTATAGGCCCCAGGGTGCCCCATGGTCTTCCACCTAGGGGCCTCTGACACCAGCAAGCTACCCAGGGGTCCACCTCTCTCCCTGGACTTGCAGTAGAGGCCCCAGGGTGCCCCGTGGCCCTCCCCCTAGGGGCCTCTGACACCAGCAAGCTTCCCAGTGGTCCACCTCTCTCCCTAGACTTGCAGTAGAGGCCCCAGGGTGACCCTTGGCCCTCCACCTAGGGGCCTCTGACCCCAGCAAGCTACCCTGGGTCCTACCTATCTCCCTGGACTTGCAGTAGAGTCCCCTGGGTGCCCCATGGCCCTCCACCTAGGGGCCTCTGACCCCAGCAAGCTACCCAGGGCTCCAACTCTCTCCCTGGACTTGCACTATAGGCCTCAGGGTGCCCCCTTGTCCTCCACCTAGGGGCCCCTGACCCAAGCAAGCTGCCCAGGGGTCCACCTCTCTACCTGGACTTGCAATAGAGGCCCCAGGGTGCCCCTTGGCCCTCCACCTAGGGGCCTCTGACCCCAGAAAGCTACCCAAGGGTCCACCTCTCTCCCTAGACTTGCAGACTAGGCCCTAGGCTGCCCTCTGGCCCTCCACCTAGGGGCCTCTGACCCCAGCAAGCTACCCAGGGCTCCACCTCTCTCCCTGGACTTGCAGTAGAGGCCCCAGGGTGCCCATTGGCCCTCCACCTAGGGGTCTCTGACCCCAGCAAGCTACCGAGGGGTCTACCTCTCTCCCTGGACTTGCAATAGAGGCCCCAGGGTGCCCCGTGACCCTCCACCTAGGGGCCTCTGACCCCAGCAAGCTACCCAGGGGTCCACCTCTCTCCCTGGACTTGCAGTATAGGCCCCAGGGTGCCCCCTGGCCCTCCAACTAGGGGCCTCTGACCCCAGCAAGCTACCCAGGGGTCCACCTCTCTCCCTAGACTTGCAGACTAGGCTCCAGGGTGACCCTTGGCCCTCCACCTAGGGGCTTCTGACCCCAGCAAGCTGCCCAGGGGCCTGTCCATCTCCCTGGACTTGCTGTAGAGCCCCCAGGGTGCCCCATGGCTCTCCACCTAGGGCCCTCTGACCCCAGCAAGCTACCCAGGGCTCCACTTCTCTCCCTGGACTTGCAGTATAGGCCCTGGGCTGCCCTCTTGCCCTCCACCTAGGGGCCTCTGACCCCAGCAAGCTACCCAAGGGTCCACCTATCTCCCTGGACTTGCAGTATAGGCCCCAGGGTGACCCTTGGCCCTCCACTTCTCTCCCTGGACTTGCAGTAGAGGCCCCAGGGTGCCCCCTTGCCCTCCACCCAGGGGCTACTGACCCCAGCAAGCTACCCAGGGCTCCACCTCTCTCCCTGGACTTGCAGTATAGGCCCCAGGGTGCCCCCTGGCCCTCCACCTAGGGACATCTGACCCCTGCAAGCTACCCAGGGGTCCACCTCTCTCCCTGGACTTGCAGTATAGGACCCAGGGTGCCCCCTGGCCCTCCACCTAGGGGCATCTGACACCAGCAAGCTACCCAGGGGTCCACCTATCTCCCTGGACTTGCAGTATAGGCCCCAGGGTGCCCTCTGGCCTTCCACCTAGGGGCCTCTGACCCTAGCAAACTACCGAGGGGTCTACCTCTCTCACTGGACTTGCTGTAGAGGCCCCAGGGTGCCCCTTGCCCTCCACCTATGGGCCTCTGATTCCAGCAAGCTACCCTGGAGTCCACCTCTCTCCCTGGACTTGCAGTAGAGGCCCCAGGGTGCCCCCTGTCCCTCCACCTAGGGCCCTCTGACCCCAGCAAGCTACCCAGGGCTAAAACTCTCTCCCTGGACTTGCAGTATAGGCCTCAGGGTGCCCCCTGGTCCTCCACCTAGGGGCACCCGACCCAAGCAAGCTGCCCAGGGGTCCACCTCTCTCCCTGGACTTGCAATAGAGGCCCCAGGGTGCCCCCTTGCCCTCCACCCAAGGGCTACTGACCCCAGCAAGCTACCCTGGGCTCTACCTCTCTCCCTGGACTTGTAGTAGAGGCCCTAGGCTGCCCTTTGGTCCTCCACCTAGGGGCCTCTGACCCCAGCAAGCTAACCAGGGCTCCACCTCTCTCCCTGGACTTGCAGTAGAGGCCCCAGGGTGCCCATTGGCCCTCCACCTAGGGGTCTCTGACCCCAGCAAGCTACCCAAGGGTCCGCCTCTGATCCCAGCAAGCTGCCCAGGGTTCTGCCTATCTCCCTCGACTTGCAGTAGAGTCCCCAGGGTGCCCCATGGCCCTCCACGTAGGGCCCTCTGACCCCAGCAAGCTACCCAGGGGTCCACATCTCTCCCTGGACTTGCAGTAGACGCCCCTGGGTGCCCACTGGCCCTCCACCTAGGGGCCTTTGACCCCAGCAAGCTACCCAGGGGTCCACCTCTCTCCATGGACTTATAGTAGAGGCCCCAGGGTGCCCCCTGGCCCTCCACCTAGGGGCCTCTGAGTCCAGCAAGCTACCCAGGGGTCCACATCTCTCCCTGGACTTGCAGTAGAGGCCCCAGGGTACCCCGTGGCCCTCCACCTAGGGGCCTCTGAACCCAGCAAGCTACCCAGGGGTCCAGCTCTCTCCCTGGACTTGCAATAGAGGCCCCAGGGTGCCCCCTTGCCCTCCACCCAAGGGCTACTGACCCCAGCAAGCTACACTGGGCTCCACCTCTCTCCCTGGACTTGTAGTAGAGGCCCTAGGCTGCCCTCTGGCCCTCCACCTAGGGGCCTTTGACCCCAGCAAGCTACCCAGGGCTCCACTTCTCTCCCTGGACTTGCAGTAGAGGCCCCAGGGTGCCCATTGGCCCTCCACCTAGGGGCCTCTGACCCAAGCAAGCTACCCAGGGGTCCACCTCTCTCCCTGGACTTATAGGCGAGGCCCCAGGGTGCCCCCTGGCCCTCCACCTAGGGGCCTCTGACCCCAGCAAACTACCCAGCGGTCCACCTCTCTACCTAGACTTGCAGTAGAGTCCCCAGGGTGCCCCATGGCCCTCCACCTAGGGCCCTCTGACCCCAGCAAGCTACCCAGGGCTCCAACTCTCTCCCTGTACTTGCAGTATAGGCCCCAGGGTGCCCACTGGCCCTCCACCTAGGGGCCTTTGACCCCAGCAAGCTACCCAGGGGTCCACCTCTCTCCCTGGACTTATAGTAGAGGCCCTACGGTGCCCCCTGGCCCTCCCCCTAGGGGCCTCTGACACCAGCAAGCTTCCCAGTGATTCACCTCTCTCACTGGACTTGCAGTAGAGGCCCCAGGTTGACCCTTGGCCCTCCACCTTGGGGCCTCTGACCCCAGCAAGCTGCCCAGGGGCCTGCCTATCTCCCTGGACTTGCAGTAGAGTCCCCAGGGTGCCCCATGGCCCTCCACATAGGGGCCTCTGACCCCAGCAAGCTACCCAGGGCTCCAACTCTCTCCCTGGACTTGAAGTAGAGGCCCCAGGGAGCCCCCTTGCCCTCCACCCAGGGGCTACTGACCCCAGCAAGCTACCCAGGGCTCCACCTCTCTCCCTGAACTTGCAGTAGAGGCCCCAGGGTACCACGTGGCCCTCCACCTAGGGGCCTCTGACCCCAGCAAGCTACCCAGGGGCCTACCTTATTCCCTGGACTTGCAGTAGAGTCCCCAGGGAGCCCCCTTGCCCTCCACCCAGGGGTACTGACCCCAGCAAGCTACCCAGGGCTCCACCTCTCTCCCTAGACTTGCAGTAGAGGCCCCAGGGTGCCCCCTTTCCCTCCACCCAGGGGCTACTGACCCCAGCAAGCTACCCAGGGCTCCACCTCTCTCCCTGGACTCTCAGTAGAGGCCCCAGGGTACCCCGTGGCCCTCCACCTAGGGGCCTCTGAGTCCAGCAAGCTACCCAGGGGTCCACATCTCTCCCTGGACTTGCAGCAGAGGCCCCAGGGTACCCCGTGGCCCTCCACCTAGGGGCCTCTGAACCCAGCAAGCTTCCCAGGGGTCCAGCTCTCTCCCTGGACTTGCAATAGAGGCCCCAGGGTGCCCCCTTGCCCTCCACCCAAGGGCTACTGAACCCAGCCAGCTACCCAGGGCTCCACCTCTCTCCCTGGACTTGTAGTAGAGGCCCTAGGCTGCCCTCTGGACCTCCACCTAGGGGCCTCTGACCCCAGCAAGCTACGCAGGGCTCCAACTCTCTCCCTGGACTTGCAGTAGAGGCCCCAGGGAGCCCCCTTGCCCTCCACCCAGGGGTACTGACCCCAGCAAGCTACCCAGGGCTCCACCTCTCTCCCTAGACTTGCAGTAGAGGCCCCAGGGTGCCCCCTTTCCCTCCACCCAGGGGCCTCTGACCCCAGCAAGCTACCCAGGGCTCCACCTCTCTCCCTGGACTCTCAGTAGAGGCCCCAGGGTACCCCGTGGCCCTCCACCTAGGGGCCTCTGAGTCCAGCAAGCTACCCAGGGGTCCACATCTCTCCCTGGAATTGGAGTAGAGTCCCCAGGGTGCCCCATGGCCCTCCACCTAGGGGCCTCTGACCCCAGCAAGCTACCCAGGGCTCCAACTCTCTCCCTGGACTTGCAGTAGAGGCCCCAGGGAGCCCCCTTGCCCTCCACCCAGGGGCTACTAACCCCAGCAAGCTACCCAGGGCTCCACCTCTCTCCCTGAACTTGCAGTAGAGGCCCCAGGGTACCCCGTGGCCCTCCACCTAGGGGCCTCTGACCCCAGCAAGCTACCCAGGGGCCTACCTTATTCCCTGGACTTGCAGTAGAGTCCCCAGGGATCCCCCTTGCCCTCCACCCAGGGGTACTGACCCCAGCAAGCTACCCAGGGCTCCACCTCTCTCCCTAGACTTGCAGTAGAGGCCCCAGGGTGCCCCCTTTACCTCCACCCAGGGGCTACTGACCCCAGCAAGCTACCCAGGGCTCCACTTCTCTCCCTGGACTCTCAGTAGAGGCCCCAGGGTACCCTGTGGCCCTCCACCTAGGGGCCTCTGAGTCCAGCAAGCTACCCAGGGGTCCAAATCTCTCCCTGGACTCTCAGTAGAGGCCCCAGGGTACCCCGTGGCCCTCCACATAGGGGCCTCTGAGTCCAGCAAGCTACCCAGGGGTCCACATCTCTCCCTGGACTTGCAGCAGAGGCCCCAGGGTACCCCGTGGCCCTCCACCTAGGGGCCTCTGAACCCAGCAAGCTTCCCAGGGGTCCAGCTCTCTCCCTGGACTTGCAATAGAGGCCCCAGGGTGCCCCCTTGCCCTCCACCCAAGGGCTACTGAACCCAGCCAGCTACCCAGGGCTCCACCTCTCTCCCTGGACTTGTAGTAGAGGCCCTAGGCTGCCCTCTGGCCCTCCACCTAGGGGCCTCTGACCCCAGCAAGCTACGCAGGGCTCCAACTCTCTCCCTGGACTTGCAGTAGAGGCCCCAGGGAGCCCCCTTGCCCTCCACCCAGGGGTACTGACCCCAGCAAGCTACCCAGGGCTCCACCTCTCTCCCTAGACTTGCAGTAGAGGCCCCAGGGTGCCCCCTTTCCCTCCACCCAGGGGCTACTGACCCCAGCAAGCTACCCAGGGCTCCACCTCTCTCCCTGGACTCTCAGTAGAGGCCCCAGGGTACCCCGTGGCCCTCCACCTAGGGGCCTCTGAGTCCAGCAAGCTACCCAGGGGTCCACATCTCTCCCTGGACTTGGAGTAGAGTCCCCAGGGTGCCCCATGGCCCTCCACCTAGGGGCCTCTGACCCCAGCAAGCTACCCAGGGGTCCAACTCTCTCCCTGGACTTGCAGTAGAGGCCCCAGGGAGCCCCCTTGCCCTCCACCCAGGGGCTACTAACCCCAGCAAGCTACCCAGGGCTCCACCTCTCTCCCTGAACTTGCAGTAGAGGCCCCAGGGTACCCCGTGGCCCTCCACCTAGGGGCCTCTGACCCCAGCAAGCTACCCAGGGGCCTACCTTATTCCCTGGACTTGCAGTAGAGTCCCCAGGGATCCCCCTTGCCCTCCACCCAAGGGTACTGACCCCAGCAAGCTACCCAGGGCTCCACCTCTCTCCCTAGACTTGCAGTAGAGGCCCCAGGGTGCCCCCTTTACCTCCACCCAGAGGCTACTGACCCCAGCAAGCTACCCAGGGCTCCACCTCTCTCCCTGGACTCTCAGTAGAGGCCCCAGGGTACCCCGTGGCCCTCCACCTAGGGGCCTCTGAGTCCAGCAAGCTACCCAGGGGTCCACATCTCTCCCTGGACTTGCAGCAGAGGCCCGAGGGTACCCAGTGGCCCTCCACCTAGGGGCCTCTGTACCCAGCAAGCTACCCAGGGGTCCAGCTCTCTCCCTGGACTTGCAATAGAGGCCCCAGGGTGCCCCCTTGCCCTCCACCCAAGGGCTACTGAACCCAGCAAGCTACCCAGGGCTAAACCTCTCTCCCTGGACATGTAGTAGAGGCCCTAGGCTGCCCTCTGGCCCTCCACCTAGGGGCCTCTGACCCCAGCAAGCTACGCAGGGCTCCAACTCTCTCCCTGGACTTGCAGTAGAGGCCCCAGGGAGCCCCCTTGCCCTCCACCCAGGTGTACTGAACCCAGCAAGCTACCCAGGGCTCCACCTCTCTCCCTGGACTTGTAGTAGAGGCCCTAGGCTGCCCTCTGGCCCTCCACCTAGGGGCCTTTGACCCCAGCAAGCTACCCAGGGGTCCACCTTTCTCCCTGGACTTGAAGTAGAGGCCCCAGGGTGCCCATTGGCCCTCCACCTAGGGGTCTCTGACCCCAGCAAGCTACCGAGCGGCCCACCTCTCTCCTTGGACTTGCAGTATAGGACCCAGGGTGCCCCTGGCCCTCCACCTAGGGGCATCTGACACCAGCAAGCTACCCAAGGGTCCACCTCTCTCCCTGGACTTGCAGTATAGGCCCCAGGGTGCCCTCTGGCCCTCCACCTAGGGTCCTCTGACCCTAGCAAACTACCCAGGGGTCCACCTCTCTCCCTGGACTTGCTGTAGAGGCCCCAGGGTGACCCTTGGCCCTCCACCTAGGGGCCTCTGACCCCAGCAAGCTGCCCAGGGGCCTGCCTATCTACCTGGACTTGCAGTAGAGTCCCCAGGGTGCCCCATGGCCCTCCACGTAGGGCCCTCTGACCCCAGCAAGCTACCCAAGGGTCCACCTATCTCCCTGGACTTGCAGTATAGGCCACAGGGTGCCCCCTTGCCTTCCACCTAGGGGCCTCTGACCCCAGAAGCTACCCAGGGCTCCACTTCTCTCCCTGGACTTGCGGTAGAGGCCCCAGGGTACCCCGTGGCCCTCCACCTAGGGGCCTCTGACCCCAGCAAGCTACCCAGGGGTCCACATCTCTCCCTGGACTTGCAGTAGACGCTGCTGGGTGCCCCCTGGCCCTCCATCTAGGGGCCTCTGACCCCAGCAAGCTACCCAGGGGTCCACCTCTCTCCCTGAACTTTTAGTAGAGGCCCCAGGGTGCCCCCTGGCCCTCCACCTAGGGGCCTCTGACCCCAGCAAGCTACCCATGGGTCCACATCTCTCCTTGGACTTGCAGTGGAGGCCCCTGGGTGCCCCCTGGCCCTCCACCTAGGGTCCTCTGACCCCAGCAAGCTACCCGGGTGTCCAGCTCTCTCCCTTGACTTGCAATAGAGGCCCCAGGGTGCCCCCTTGCCCTCCACCCAGGGGCTACTGACCCCAGCAAGCTACCCAGGGCTCCACCTCTCTCCCTGGACTTGTAGTAGAGGCCCTAGGCTGCCCTCTGGCCCTCCACCCAGGGCCCTCTGACCCCAGCAAGCTACCCAGGGCTCCATCTCTCTCCCTGGACTTGCAGTAGAGGCCCCAGGGTGCCCCTTGGCCCTCCACCTAGGGGCCTCTGACCCCAGCAAGCTTCCCAGTGGTCCACCTCTCTCCCTAGACTTGCAGTAGAGGCCCCAGTGTGACCCTTGGCCCTCCACCTAGGGGCCTCTGACCCCAGCAAGCTACCCAGGGGTCCAGCTCTCTCCCTGGACTTGTAGTAAAGGCCCTAGGCTGCCCTCTGGCCCTCCACCTAGGGGCCTCTGACTCCAGCAAGCTTCCCAGGGCTCCACTTCTCTCCCTGGATTTGCAGTAGAGGCCCCAGGGTGCCCATTGGCCCTCCACCTAGGGGCCTCTGAACCCAGCAAGCTACCCAGTGATTCACCTCTCTCACTGGACTTGCAGTAGAGGCCCCAGGTTGACCCTTGGCCCTCCACCTTGGGGCCTCTGACCCCAGCAAGCTGCCCAGGGGCCTGCCTATCTCCCTGGACTTGCAGTAGAGTCCCCAGGGTGCCCCATGGCCCTCCACCTAGGGGCCTCTGACCCCAGCAAGCTACCCAGGGCTCCACCTCTCTCCCTTATCTTGCAGTAGAGGCCCCATAATGCCCCCTTGCCCTCCACCCAGGGGCTACTGATCCCTGCAAGCTACCCAGGGCTCCACCTCTCTCCCTGAACTTGCAGTAGAGGCCCCAGGGTACCCCATGGCCCTCCCCCTAGGGGCCTCTGACACCAGCAAGCTACCCAGGGCTCCACCTCTCTCCCTGGACTTGTAGTAGAGGCCCTAGGCTGTCCTCTGGCCCTCCACCTAGGGGCCTCTGACCCCAGCAAGCTACCCAGTGCTCCACCTCTCTCCCTGGACTTGCAGTAGAGGCCCCAGGGTGCCCATTTGCCCTCCACCTAGGGGTCTCTGACCCCAGCAAGCTACCGAGGGGTCCACCTCTCTCCCTGGACTTGCAATAGAGGCCCCAGGGTGCCCCGTGAACCTCCACCTAGGGGCCTCTGACCCCAGCAAGCTACCCAGGGGTCCACATCTCTCCCTTGTCTTGCAGTAGACGCCGCTGAGTGCCCCATGGCCCTCCACCTTGGGGCCTCTGACCCCAGCAAGCTACCCAGGGGTCCACCTCTCTCCCTGGACTTTTAGTAGAGGCCCCAGGGTGCCCCTGGCCCTCCACCTAGGGGCCTCTGTCCCCGGCAAACTACCCTGGAGTCCACATCTCTTCCTGGACTTGCAGTTGAGGCCCCAGGGTGCCCCGTGTCCCTCCACCTAGGGGCCTCTGACCCCAGCAAGCTACCCAGGGATCCACATCTCTCCTTGGACTTGCAGTGGAGGCCCCTGGGTGCCCCCTGGCCCTCCACCTAGGGGCCTCTGACCCTAGCAAGCTACCCGGGGGTCCAGCTCTCTTCCTGGACTTGCAATAGAGGCCCCAGGGTGTCCCCTTGCCCTCCACCCAGGGGCTACTGACCCCAGCAAGCTACTCAGGGCTCCACCTCTCTCCCTGGACTTGTAGTACAGGCCCTAGGCTGCCCTCTGGCCCTCCTCCCAGGGCCCTCTGACCCCAGCAAGCTACCCAGGGCTCCATCTCTCTCCCTGGACTTGCAGTAGAGGCCCCAGGGTGCCCCTTGGCCCTCCACCTAGGGGCCTCTGACCCCAGCAAGCTTCCCAGTGGTCCACCTCTCTCCCTAGACTTGCAGTAGAGGCCCCAGTGTGACCCTTGGCCCTCCACCTAGGGGCCTCTGACCCCAGCAAGCTACCCAGGGTCCTACCTATCTCCCTGTACTTGCAGTAGAGTCCCCAGGGTGCCCCATGGCCCTCCACCTAGGGCCCTCTGACCCCAGCAAGCTACCCAGGGCTCCAACTCTCTCCCTGGACTTGCAGTATAGGCCTCAGGGTGCCCCCTGGTCCTCCACCTAGGGGCCCCTGACCCAAACAAGCTGCCCAGGGGTCCACCTCTCTCCCTGGACTTGCAATAGAGGCCCCAGCGTGCCCCTTGGCCCTCCACCTAAGGGCCTCTGACCCCAGAAAGCTACCCAGGGGTCCACCTCTGTCCTTAGACTTGCAGACTAGGCCCCAGGGTGACCCTTGGCCCTCCACCTAGGGGCCTCTGACCCCAGCAAGCTGCCCAGGGGCCTGCCTATCTCCCTGGACTTGCAGTAGAGTCCCCAGGGTACCCCGTGGCCCTCCACCTATGGGCCTCTGAGTCCAGCAAGCTACCCAGGGGTCCACATCTCTCCCTGGACTTGCAGTAGAGGCCCCAGGGTACCCCGTGGCCCTCCACCTAGGGGCCTCTGAACCCAGCAAGCTACCCAGGGGTCCAGCTCTCTCCCTGGACTTGCAATAGAGGCCCCAGGGTGCCCCCTTGCCCTCCACCCAAGGGCTACTGACCCCAGCAAGCTACCCTGGGCTCTACCTCTCTCCCTGGACTTGTAGTAGAGGCCCTAGGCTGCCCTCTGGCCCTCCACCTAGGGGCCTTTGACCCCAGCAAGCTACCCAGGGGTCCACATCTCTCCCTGGACTTGCAGTAGACGCTGCTGGGTGCCCCCTGGCCCTCCATCTAGGGGCCTCTGACCCCAGCAAGCTACCCAGGGCTCCACCTCTCTCCCTGGACTTGTAGTAGAGGCCCTAGGCTGCCCTCTGGCCCTCCACCTAGGGGCCTCTGACACCAGCAAGCTACCCAGGTTTTCACCTCTCTCCCTGGACTTGCAGTAGAGGCCCCAGGGTGCCCCATGGCCCTCCACCTAGGGCCCTCTGACCCCAGCAAGCTACCCAGGGGCCCACATCTCTCCCTGGACTTGCAACAGAGGCCCCAGGGTGCCCCGTGACCCTCCACCTAGGGGCCTCTGACCCCAGCAAGCTACCCAGGAGTCCACATCTCTCCCTGGACTTGCAGTAGACACCCCTGGGTGCCCCCTGGCCCTACACCTAGGGGCCTTTGACCCCAGCAAGCTACCCAGGGGTCCACCTCTCTCCATGGACTTATAGTAGAGGCCCCAGGGTGCCCCCTGGCACTCCACCTAGGGGCATCTGAGTCCAGCAAGCGACCCAGGGGTCCACATCTCTCCCTGGACTTGCAGTAGAGGCCCCAGGGTACCCAGTGGCCCTCCACCTAGGGGCCTCTGAACCCAGCAAGCTACCCAGGGGTCCAGCTCTCTCCCTGGACTTGCAATAGAGGCCCCAGGTTGCCCCCTTGCCCTCCACCCAAGGGCTACTGACCCCAGCAAGCTACCCTGGGCTCCACATCTCTCCCTGGACTATTAGTAGAGGCCCTAGGCTGCCCTCTGTTCCTCCACCTAGGGGCCTCTGACCCCAGCAAGCTAACCAGGGCTCCACCTCTCTCCCTGGACTTGCAGTAGAGGCCCCAGGGTGCCCATTGGCCCTCCACCTAGGGGTCTCTGACCCCAGCAAGCTACCCAAGGGTCCGCCTCTGACCCCAGCAAGCTGCCCAGGGGCCTGCCTATCTCCCTGGACTTGCAGTAGAGTCCCCAGGGTGCCCCATGGCCCTCCACCCAGGGCCCTCTGACTCCAGCAAGCTACCTAGGGCTCCACTTCTCTACCTGGACTTGCAGTAGAGGCCCCAGGGTGCCCCGTGGCCCTCCACCTAGGGGCCTCTGAACCCAGCAAGCTACCCAGGGGTCCAGCTCTCTCCCTGGACTTGCAATAGAGGCCCCAGGGTGCCCCCTTGCCCTCCACCCAGGGGCTACTGACCCCAGCAAGCTACACAGGGCTCCACTTCTCTCCCTGGACTTGTAGTAGAGGCCCCAGGGTGCCCATTGGCCCTCCACCAAGGGGCCTCTGACCCCAGCAAACTACCCAGGGCTCCACCTCTCTTCCTGGACTTGCAGTAGAGTCCCCAGGGTGCCCCATGGTCCTCCACCTAGGGCCCTCTGACCCCAGCAAGCTACCCAGGGGTCCAGCTCTCTCCCTGGACTTGCAATAGAGGCCCCAGGTTGCCCCCTTGCCCTCCACCCAAGGGCTACTGACCCCAGCAAGCTACCCTGGGCTCCACATCTCTCCCTGGACTTGTAGTAGAGGCCCTAGGCTGCCCTCTGGTCCTCCACCTAGGGGCCTCTGACCCCAGCAAGCTAACCAGGGCTCCACCTCTCTCCCTGGACTTGCAGTAGAGGCCCCAGGGTGCCCATTGGCCCTCCACCTAGGGGTCTCTGACCCCAGCAAGCTACCCAAGGGTCCGCCTCTGATCCCAGCAAGCTGCCCAGGGGCCTGCCTATCTCCCTGGACTTGCAGTAGAGTCCCCAGGGTGCCCCAAGGCCCTCCACCCAGGGCCCTCTGACCCCAGCAAGCTACCTAGGGCTCCACTTCTCTACCTGGACTTGCAGTAGAGGCCCCAGGGTGCCCCGTGGCCCTCCACCTAGGGGCCTCTGAACCCAGCAAGCTACCCAGGGGTCCAGCTCTCTCCCTGGACTTGCAAAAGAGGCCCCAGGGTGCCCCCTTGCCCTCCACACAGGGGCTACTGACCCCAGCAAACTACCCAGGGGTCCACCTCTCTTCCTGGACTTGCAGTAGAGTCCCCAGGGTGCCCCATGGCCCTCCACCTAGGGCCCTCTGACCCCAGCAAGCTACCTAGGGCTCCACTTCTCTCCCTGGACTTGCAGTAGAGGCCCCAGGGTGCCCCCTTGCCCTCCACCCAGGGGCTACTGACCCCAGCAAGCTACCCAGGGCTGCACCTCTCTCCCTGGACTTGCAGTAGAGGCCCCAGGGTACCCCGTAGCCCTCCACCTATGGGCTTCTGACCCCAGCAAGCTACTCAGGGGTCCACATCTCTCCCTGGACTTGCAGTAGAAGCCCCAGGGTACCCCGTGGCCCTCCACCCAGGGGCTACTGACCCCAGCAAGCTACGCAGGGCTCCACTTCTCTCCCTGGACTTGTAGTAGAGGCCCTGGGCTGCCCTCTGGCCCTCCACCTAGGGGCCTCTGAACCCAGCAAGCTACCCAGGGCTCCACCTCTCTCCCTGGACTTGCAGTAGAGGCCCCAGGGTGCCCCATGGCCCTCCACCTAGGGCACTCTGACCCCAGCAAGCTACCCAGGGGTCCACCTCTCTCCCTGGACTTATAGGCGAGGCCCCACGGTGCCCCCTGGCCCTCCACCTAGGGGCCTCTGACCCCAGCAAACTACCCAGGGGTCCACCTCTCTTCCTGGACTTGCAGTAGAGTCCCCAGGGTGCCCCATGGCCCTCCACCCAGGGCCCTCTGACCCCAGCAAGCTACCCAGGGCTCCAACTCTCTCCCTGGACTTGCAGTATAGGCGCCAGGGTGCCCCCTGGTCCTCCACCT
This sequence comes from Danio rerio, assembly GCF_052040795.2. NCBI lineage: Eukaryota > Metazoa > Chordata > Actinopteri > Cypriniformes > Danionidae > Danio > Danio rerio. Next base: position 20,369,378 of record NC_141030.1, read on the forward strand.
AGGGGCCTCTGACCCTAGCAAACTACACAGGGGTCCACTTCTCTCCCTGGACTTGCTGTAGAGGCCCCAGGGTGCCCCGTGGCCCTCCACCTAGGGGCCTCTGACCCCAGCAAGCTACCCTGGGGTCCACCTCTCTTCTGGACTTGCAGTAGAGGCCCCAGGGTGCCCCATGACCCTCCACCTAGGGGTCTCTGACCCCAGCAAGCTACAGAGGGGTCCACCTCTCTCCCTGGACTTGCAGTAGAGGCCCCAGGGTGACCCTTGGCCCTCCACCTAGGGGCCTCTGACCCCAGCAAGCCACCCAGGGTCCTACCTTTCTCCCTGGACTTGCAGTAGACTCCCCAGGGTGCCCCATGGCCCTCCACCTAGGGCCCTCTGACCCCAGCAAGCTACCCAGGGCTCCACCTCTCTCCCTGGACTTGCAATAGAGGCCCCAGGGTGCCCCTTGGCCCTCCACCTATGGGCCTCTGACCCCAGAAAGCTACCCAGGGGTCCACCTCTCTCCCTAGACTTGCAGACTAGGCCCCAGGGGGACCCTTGGCCCTCCACCTAGGGGCCTCTGACCCCAGCAAGCTACCCAGGGGTCCACCTCTCTCCCTGGACTTGCAGTATAGGCCACAGGGTGCCCCCTTGCCCTCCACCTAGGGGCCTCTGACCCCAGAAGCTACCCAGGGCTCCACTTCTCTCCCTGGACTTGCAGTAGAGGCCCCAGGGTGCCCCCTTGCCCTCCACCCAGGGGCTACTAACCCCAGCAAGCTACCCAGGGCTCCACCTCTCTCCCTGGACTTGCAGTATAGGCCCAAGGGTGCCCCCTGGCCCTCCACCTAGGGGCATCTGACCCCAGCAAGCTACCCAGGGGTCCACCTCTCTCCCTGGACTTGCAGTATAGGACCCAGGGTGCCCCCTGGCCCTCCACCTAGGGGCATCTGACCCCAGCAAGCTACCTAGGGGTCCACCTCTCTCCCTGGACTTGCAGTATAACACTCAGGGTGCCCTCTGGCCCTCCACCTAGGGGCCTCTGACCCTAGCAAACTACCCAGGGGTCCACCTCTCTCCCTGGACTTGCTGTAGAGGCCCCAGGGTGACCCTTGGCCCTCCACCTCTGGGCCTATGACCCCAGCAAGCTACCCAGGGGTCCACCTCTCTCCCTAGACTTTCAGACTAGGCCCTAGGCTGCCCTCTGGCCCTCCACCTAGGGGCCTCTGACCCCAGCAAGCTACCCAGGGCTCCACCTCTCTCCCTGGACTTGCAGTAGAGGCCCCAGGGTGCCCCGTGGCCCTCCACCTAGGGGCCTCTGACCCCAGCAAGCTACCCAGGGCTCCAACTCTCTCCCTGGACTTGTAGTAGAGGCCCTAGGCTGCCCTCTGGCCCTCCACCTAGGGGCCTCTGACCCCAGCAAGCTACCCAGGGTCCTACCTATCTCCCTGGACTTGCAGTAGAGTCCCCAGGGAGCCCCATGGCCCTCCACCTAGGGCCCTCTGACCCCAGCAAGATACCCAGGGCTAAAACTCTCTCCCTGGACTTGCAGTATAGGCCTCAGGGTGCCCCCTGGTCATCCCCCTAGGGGCCCCCGACCCAAGCAAGCTATCCAGGGGTCCACATCTCTCCCTGGACGTGCAGTAGACAACCCTGGGTGCCCCCTGGCCCTCCACCTAGGGGCCTTTGACCCCAGCAATCTACCCAGGGGTCCACCTCTCTCCATGGACTTAAAGTAGAGGCCCCAGGGTGCCCCCTGGCCCTCCACCTAGGGGCCTCTGAGTCCAGCAAGCTACCCAGGGGTCCACATCTCTCCCTGGACTTGCAGTAGAGGCCCCAGGGTACCCAGTGGCCCTCCACCTTGGGGCCTCTGAACCCAGCAAGCTACCCAGGGGTCCAGCTCTCTTTCTGGACTTGCAATAGAGGCCCCAGGGTGCCCCCTTGCCCTCCACCCAAGGGCTACTGACCCCAGCAAGCTACCCTGGGCTCCACCTCTCTCCCAGGACTTGTAGTAGAGGCCCTAAGCTGCCCTCTGGCCCTCCATCTAGGGGCCTTTGACCCCAGCAAGCTACCCAGGGCTCCACCTCTCTTCCTGGACTTGCAGTAGAGGCCCCAGGGTGCCTATTGGCCCTCCACCTAGGGGCCTCTGACCCCAGCAAGCTACCCAGGGGTCCACCTCTCTTCCTGGACTTGCAGTAGAGTCCCCAGGGTGCCCCATGGCCCTCCACCTAGGGCCCTCTGACCCCAGCAAGCTACCCAGGACTCCAACTCTCTCCCTGGACTTGCAGTATAGGCCCCAGGGTGCCCCCTGGTCCTCCACCTAGGGGTCTCTGACACCAGCAAGCTACCCTGTGGTCCACCTCTCTCCCTAGACTTGCAGTAGAGGCCCCAGGGTGACCCTTGGCCCTCCACCTAGGTTCCTCTGACCCCAGCAAGCTACCCTGGGTCCTACCTATCTCCCTGGACTTGCAGTAGAGTCCCCTGGGTGCCCCATGGCCGTCCACCTAGGGGCCTCTGACCCCATCAAGCTACAGAGGGGTCCACCTCTCTCCCTGGACTTGCAGTAGAGGCCCCAGGGTGACCCTTGGCCCTCCACCTAGGGGCCTCTGACCCCAGCAAGCCACCCAGGGTCCTACCTATCTCCCTGGACTTGCAGTAGACTCCCCAGGGTGCCCCATGGCCCTCCACCTAGGGCCCTCTGACCCCAGCAAGCTACCCAGGGCTCCACCTCTCTCCCTGGACTTGCAATAGAGGCCCCAGGGTGCCCCTTGGCCCTCCACCTAGGGGCCTCTGACCCCAGAAAGCTACCCAGGGGTCCACCTCTCTCCCTAGACTTGCAGACTAGGCCCCAGGGTGACCCTTGGCCCTCCACCTAGGGGCCTCTGACCCCAGCAAGCTGCCCAGGGGCCTGCCTATTTCCCTGGACTTGCAGTAGAGGCCCCAGGGTGCCCCATGGCCCTCCACCTAGGGCCCTCTGACCCCAGCAAGCTATCCAGGGGTCCACATCTCTCCCTGGACTTGCAACAAAGGCCCCAGGGTGCCCCGTGACCCTCCACCTAGGGGCCTCTGACCCCAGCAAGCTACCCAGGGGTCCACATCTCTCCCTGGACTTGCAGTAGACACCCCTGGGTGCCCCCTGCCCCTCCACCTAGGGGCCTTGACCCCAGCAAGCTACCCAGGGGTCAACCTCTTTCCATGGACTTATAGTAGAGGCCCCAGGGTGCCCCCTGGCCCTCCACCTAGGGGCCTCTGAGTCCATCAAGCTACCCAGGGGTCCAGCTCTCTCCCTGGACTTGCAATAGAGGCCCCAGGGTGCCCCCTTGCCCTCCACCCAAGGGCTACTGACCCCAGCAAGCTACCCTGGGCTCTTCCTCTCTCCCTGGACTTGTAGTAGAGGCCCTAGGCTGCCCTCTGGTCCTCCACCTAGGGGCCTCTGAGTCCAGCAAGCTACCCAGGGGTCCACATCTCTCCCTGGACTTGCAGTAGAGGCCCCAGGGTACCCCGTGGCCCTCCACCTAGGGGCCTCTGAACCCAGCAAGCTACCCAGGGGTCCAGCTCTCTCCCTGGACTTGCAATAGAGGCCCCAGGGTGCCCCCTTGCCCTCCACCCAAGGGCTACTGACCCCAGCAAGCTACCCTGGGCTCCACCTCTCTCCCTGGACTTGTAGTAGAGAACCTAGGCTGCCCTCTGGCCCTCCACCTAGGGGCCTTTGACCCCAGCAAGCTACCCAGGGCTCCACCTCTCTCCCTGGACTTGCAGTAGAGGTCCCAGCGTGCCCATTGGCCCTCCACCTAGGGGCCTCTGACCCCAGCAAGCTACCCAGGGGTCTACCTCTCTCCCTGGACTTGCAGTATAGGCCACAGGGTGCCGCCTGGCCCTCCAACTAGGGGCCTCTGAACCCAGCAAGCTACCCAGGGGTCCACCTCTCTCCTTGGACTTGCAGTATAGGCCCCAGGGTGCCCCCTGGCCCTTCACCTAGGGGCATCTGACCCCAGCAAGCTACCCAGGGGTCCACCTCTCTCCCTGGACTTGCAGTATAGGACCCAGGGTGCCCCATGGCCCTCCACCTAGGGGCATCTGACACCAGCAAGCTACCCAAGGGTCCACCTATCTCCCTGGACTTGCAGTATAGGCCCCAGGGTGCCCTCTGGCACTCCACCTAGGGGCCTCTGACCCTAACAAACTACCCAGGGGTCCACCTCTCTCCCTGGACTTGCTGTAGAGGCCCCAGGGTGACCCTTGGCCCTCCACCTAGGGGCTTCTGACCCCAGCAAGCTGCCCAGGGGCCTGCCTATCTCCCTGGACTTGCAGTAGAGTCCCCAGGGTGCCCCATGGCCCTCCACGTAGGGCCCTCTGACCCCAGCAAGCTTCCCAGGGGTCCACCTCTCTCCCTGGACTTGCAGTATAGGCCACAGGGTGCCCCCTTGCCCTCCACCTAGGGGCCTCTGACCCCAGAAGCTACCCAGGGCTCCACTTCTCTCCCTGGACTTGCAGTAGAGGCCCCAGGGTGCCCCCTTGCCCTCCACCCAGGGGCTACTAACCCCAGCAAGCTACCCAGGGCTCCACCTCTCTCCCTGGACTTGCAGTATAGGCCCAAGGGTGCCCCCTGGCACTCCACCTAGGGGCATCTGACCCCAGCAAGCTACCCAGGGGTCCACCTCTCTCCCTGGACTTGCAGTATAGGACCCAGGGTGCCCCCTGGCCCTCCACCTAGGGACATCTGACCCCAGCAAGCTACCTAGGGGTCCACCTCTCTCCCTGGACTTGCAGTATAGGACCCAGGGTGCCCTCTGGCCCTCCACCTAGGGGCCTCTGACCCTAGCAAACTACCCAGGGGTCCACCTCTCTCCCTGGACTTGCTGTAGAGGCCCCAGGGTGACCCTTGGCCCTCCACCTCTGGGCCTATGACCCCAGCAAGCTACCCAGGGGTCCACCTCTCTCCCTGGACTTGCAGACTAGGCCCTAGGCTGCCCTCTGGCCCTCCACCTAGGGGCCTCTGACCCCAGCAAGCTACCCAGGGCTCCACCTCTATCCCTGGACTTGCAGTAGAGGCCCCAGGGTGCCCCGTGGCCCTCCACCTAGGGGCCTCTGACCCCAGCAAGGTACCCAGGGCTCCAACTCTCTCCCTGGACTTGTAGTAGAGGCCCTAGGCTGCCCTCTGGCCCTCCAACTAGGGCACTCTGACCCCAGCAAGCTACCCAGGGGTCCACCTCTCTCCCTGGACTTATATGCGAGGCCCCAGGGTATCCCCTGGCCCTCCACCTAGGGGCCCCTGACCCCAGCAAACTACCCAGGGGTCCACCTCTCTTCCTGGACTTGCAGTAGAGTCCCCAGGGTACCCCATGGCCCTCCACCCAGGGCCCTCTGACCCCAGCAAGCTACCCAGGGCTCCAACTCTCTCCTTGGACTTGCAGTATAGGCCCCAGGGTGCCCCCTGGTCCTCCACCTAGGGGCCTCTGACCCTAGCAAACTACACAGGGGTCCACTTCTCTCCCTGGACTTGCTGTAGAGGCCCCAGGGTGCCCCGTGGCCCTCCACCTAGGGGCCTCTGACCCCAGCAAGCTACCCTGGGGTCCACCTCTCTTCTGGACTTGCAGTAGAGGCACCAGGGTGCCCCTTCACCCTCCACCTAGGGGCCTCTGACCCCAGCAAGCTACAGAGGTGTCCACCTCTCTCCCTGGACTTGCAGTAGAGGCCCCAGGGTGACCCTTGGCCCTCCACCTAGGGGCCTCTGACCCCAGCAAGCCACCCAGGGTCCTACCTATCTCCCTGGACTTGCAGTAGACTCCCCAGGGTGCCCCATGGCCCTCCACCTAGGGCCCTCTGACCCCAGCAAGCTACCCAGGGCTCCACCTCTCTCCCTGGACTTGCAATAGAGGCCCCAGGGTGCCCCTTGGCCCTCCACCTAGGGGCCTCTGACCCCAGAAATTTACCCAGGGGTCCACCTCTCTCCCTAGACTTGCAGACAAGGCCCCAGGGTGACCCTTGGCCCTCCACATAGGGGCCTCTGACCCCAGCAAGCTGCCCAGGGGCCTGCCTATTTCCCTGGACTTGCAGTAGAGGCCCCAGGGTGCCCCATGGCCCTCCACCTAGGGCCCTCTGACCCCAGCAAGCTATCTAGGGGTCCACATCTCTCCCTGGACTTGCAACAGAGGCCCCAGGGTGCCCCGTGACCCTCCACCTAGGGGCCTCTGACCCCAGCAAACTACCCAGGGGTCCACCTCTCTCCCTGGACTTGCAGTATAGGCCCCAGGGTGCCCCCTGGTCCTCCACCTAGGGGCCTCTGACCCTAGCAAACTACACAGGGATCCACTTCTCTCCCTGGACTTGCTGTAGAGGCCCTAGGGTGCCCCGTGGCCCTCCACCTAGGGGTCTCTGACCCCAGCAAGCTACCCTGGTGTCCACCTCTCTTCTGGACTTGCAGTATAGGCCCCAGGGTGCCCCTTGGCCCTCCACCTAGGGGCCTCTGACCCCAGAAAGCTACCCAGGGGTCCACCTCTCTCCCTAGACTTGCAGACCATGGCCTTCCACCTAGGGCACTCTGACCCCAGCAAGCTACCCAGGGGTCCACCTCTCTCCCTGGACTTATAGGAGAGGCCCCAGGGTGCCCCCTGGCCCTCCACCTAGGGGCCTCTGACCCCAGCAAACTACCCAGGGGTCCACCTCTCTTCCTGGACTTGCAGTAGAGTCCCCAGGGTGCCCCATGGCCCTCCACCCAGGGCCCTCTGACCCCAGCAAGCTACCCAGGGCTCCAACTCTCTCCCTGGACTTGCAGTATAGGCCCCAGGGTGCCCCCTGGTCCTCCACCTAGGGGCCTCTGACCCTAGCAAACTACACAGGGATCCACTTCTCTCCCTGGACTTGCTGTAGAGGCCCTAGGGTGCCCCGTGGCCCTCCACCTAGGGGTCTCTGACCCCAGCAAGCTACCCTGGGGTCCACCTCTCTTCTGGACTTGCAGTAGAGGCCCCAGGGTGCCCCATGACCCTCCACCTAGGGGCCTCTGACCCCAGCAAGCTACAGAGGGGTCCACCTCTCTCCCTGGACTTGCAGTAGAGGCCCCAGGGTGACCCTTGGCCCTCCACCTAGGGGCCTCTTACCCCAGCAAGCCACCCAGGGTCCTACCTATCTCCCTGGACTTGCAGTAGACTCCCCAGGGTGCCCCATGGCCCTCCACCTAGGGCCCTCTGACCCCAGCAATCTACCCAGGGCTCCACCTCTCTCCCTGGACTTGCAATAGAGGCCCCAGGGTGCTCCTTGGCCCTCCACCTAGGGGCCTCTGACCCCAGAAAGCTACCCAGGGGTCCACCTCTCTCCCTAGACTTGCAGACTAGGCCCCAGGGTGACCCTTGGCCCTCCACATAGGGGCCTCTGACCCCAGCAAGCTGCCCAGGGGCCTGCCTATTTCCCTGGACTTATAGGAGAGTCCCCAGGGAGCCCCATGGCCCTCCACCTAGGGCCCTCTGACCCCAGCAAGCTACCCAGGGCTAAAACTCCCTGGACTTGCAGTATAGGCCTCAGGGTGCCCCCTGGTCCTCCACCTAGGGGCCCCTGACCCAAGCAAGCTGCCCAGGGGTCCACCTCTCTCCCTGGACTTGCAATAGAGGCCCCAGGGTGCCCCCTTGCCCTCCACCCAAGGGCTACTGACCCCAGCAAGCTACCCTGGGCTCTACCTCTCTCCCTGGACTTGTAGTAGAGGCCCTAGGCTGCCCTTTGGTCCTCCACCTAGGGGCCTCTGACCCCAGCAAGCTAACCAGGGCTCCACCTCTCTCGATGGACTTGCAGTAGAGGCCCCAGGGTGCCCATTGGCCCTCCACCTAGGGGTCTCTGACCCCAGCAAGCTACCCAAGGGTCCGCCTCTGATCCCAGCAAGCTGCCCAGGGGCCTGCCTATCTCCCTGGACTTGCAGTAGAGTCCCCAGGGTGCCCCATGGCCCTCCACGTAGGGCCCTCTGACCCCAGCAAGCTACCCAGGGGTCCACATCTCTCCCTGGACTTGCAGTAGACGCCCCTGGGTGCCCACTGGCCCTCCACCTAGGGGCCTTTGACCCCAGCAAGCTACCCAGGGGTCCACCTCTCTCCATGGACTTATAGTAGAGGCCCCAGGGTGCCCCCTGGACCTCCACCTAGGGGCCTCTGAGTCCAGCAAGCTACCCAGGGGTCCACATCTCTCCCTGGACTTGCAGTAGAGGCCCCAGGGTACCCCGTGGCCCTCCACCTAGGGGCCTCTGAACCCAGCAAGCTACCCAGGGGTCCAGCTCTCTCCCTGGACTTGCAATAGAGGCCCCAGGGTGCCCCCTTGCCCTCCACCCAAGGGCTACTGACCCCAGCAAGCTACCCTGGGCTCCACCTCTCTCCCTGGACTTGTAGTAGAGGCCCTAGGCTGCCCTCTGGCCCTCCACCTAGGGGCCTTTGACCCCAGCAAGCTACCCAGGGCTCCACTTCTCTCCCTGGACTTGCAGTAGAAGCCCCAGGGTGCCCATTGGCCCTCCACCTAGGGGCCTCTGACCCAAGCAAGCTACCCAGGGGTCCACCTCTCTCCCTGGACTTATAGGCGAGGCCCCAGGGTGCCCCCTGGCCCTCCACCTAGGGGCCTCTGACCCCAGCAAACTACCCAGCGGTCCACCTCTCTACCTGGACTTGCAGTAGAGTCCCCAGGGTGCCCCATGGCCCTCCACCTAGGGCCCTCTGACCCCAGCAAGCTACCCAGGGCTCCAACTCTCTCCCTGTACTTGCAGTATAGGCCCCAGGGTGCCCACTGGCCCTCCACCTAGGGGCCTTTGACCCCAGCAAGCTACCCAGGGGTCCACCTCTCTCCCTGGACTTATAGTAGAGGCCCTACGGTGCCCCCTGGCCCTCCCCCTAGGGGCCTCTGACACCAGCAAGCTTCCCAGTGATTCACCTCTCTCACTGGACTTGCAGTAGAGGCCCCAGGTTGACCCTTGGCCCTCCACCTTGGGGCCTCTGACCCCAGCAAGCTGCCCAGGGGCCTGCCTATCTCCCTGGACTTGCAGTAGTGTCCCCAGGGTGCCCCATGGCCCTCCACATAGGGGCCTCTGACCCCAGCAAGCTACCCAGGGCTCCAACTCTCTCCCTGGACTTGAAGTAGAGGCCCCAGGGAGCCCCCTTGCCCTCCACCCAGGGGCTACTGACCCCAGCAAGCTACCCAGGGCTCCACCTCTCTCCCTGAACTTGCAGTGGAGGCCCCAGGGTACCACGTGGCCCTCCACCTAGGGGCCTCTGACCCCAGCAAGCTACCCAGGGGCCTACCTTATTCCCTGGACTTGCAGTAGAGTCCCCAGGGAGCCCCCTTGCCCTCCACCCAGGGGTACTGACCCCAGCAAGCTACCCAGGGCTCCACCTCTCTCCCTAGACTTGCAGTAGAGGCCCCAGGGTGCCCCCTTTCCCTCCACCCAGGGGCTAATGACCCCAGCAAGCTACCCAGGGCTCCACCTCTCTCCCTGGACTCTCAGTAGAGGCCCCAGGGTACCCCGTGGCCCTCCACCTAGAGGCCTCTGAGTCCAGCAAGCTACCCAGGGGTCCACATCTCTCCCTGGACTTGCAGCAGAGGCCCCAGGGTACCCCGTGGCCCTCCGCCTAGGGGCCTCTGAACCCAGCAAGCTTCCCAGGGGTCCAGCTCTCTCCCTGGACTTGCAATAGAGGCCCCAGGGTGCCCCCTTGCCCTCCACCCAAGGGCTACTGAACCCAGCCAGCTACCCAGGGCTCCACCTCTCTCCCTGGACTTGTAGTAGAGGCCCTAGGCTGCCCTCTGGCCCTCCACCTAGGCGCCTCTGACCCCAGCAAGCTACGCAGGGCTCCAACTCTCTCCCTGGACTTGCAGTAGAGGCCCCAGGGAGCCCCCTTGCCCTCCACCCAGGGGTACTGACCCCAGCAAGCTACCCAGGGCTCCACCTCTCTCCCTAGACTTGCAGTAGAGGCCCCAGGGTGCCCCCTTTCCCTCCACCCAGGGGCTACTGACCCCAGTAAGCTACCCAGGGCTCCACCTCTCTCCCTGGACTCTCAGTAGAGGCCCCAGGGTACCCCGTGGCCCTCCACCTAGGGGCCTCTGAGTCCAGCAAGCTACCCAGGGGTCCACATCTCTCCCTGGACTTGGAGTAGAGTCCCCAGGGTGCCCCATGGCCCTCCACCTAGGGGCCTCTGACCCCAGCAAGCTACCCAGGGCTCCATCTCTCTCCCTGGACTTGCAGTAGAGGCCCCAGGGAGCCCCCTTGCCCTCCACCCAGGGGCTACTGACCCCAGCAAGCTACCCAGGGCTCCACCTCTCTCCCTGAACTTGCAGTAGAGGCCCCAGGGTACCCCGTGGCCCTCCACCTAGGGGCCTCTGACCCCAGCAAGCTACCCAGGGGCCTACCTTATTCCCTGGACTTGCAGTAGATTCCCCAGGGATCCCCCTTGACCTCCACCCAGGGGTACTGACCCCAGCAAGCTACCCAGGGCTCCACCTCTCTCCCTAGACTTGCAGTAGAGGCCCCAGGGTGCCCCCTTTACCTCCACCCAGGGGCTACTGACCCCAGCAAGCTACCCAGGGCTCCACCTCTCTCCCTGGACTCTCAGTAGAGGCCCCAGGGTACCCCGTGGCCCTCCACCTAGGGGCCTCTGAGTCCAGCAAGCTACCCAGGGGTCCACATCTTTCCCTGGACTTGCAACAGAGGCCCCAGGGTACCCCGTGGCCCTCCACCTAGGGGCCTCTGTACCCAGCAAGCTACCCAGGGGTCCAGCTCTCTCCCTGGACTTGCAATAGAGGCCCCAGGGTGACCCCTTGCCCTCCACCCAAGAGCTACTGAACCCAGCAAGCTACCCAGGGCTCCACCTCTCTCCCTGGACTTGTAGTAGAGGCCCTAGGCTGCCCTCTGGCCCTCCACCTAGGGGCCTCTGACCCCAGCAAGCTACGCAGGGCTCCAACTCTCTCCCTGGACTTGCAGTAGAGGCCCCAGGGAGCCCCCTTGCCCTCCACCCAGGGGTACTGAACCCAGCAAGCTACCCAGGGCTCCACCTCTCTCCCTGGACTTGTAGTAGAGGCCCTAGGCTGCCCTCTGGCCCTCCACCTAGGGGCCTTTGACCCCAGCAAGCTACCCAGGGGTCCACCTTTCTCCCTGGACTTGAAGTAGAGGCCCCAGGGTGCCCATTGGCCCTCCACCTAGGGGTCTCTGACCCCAGCAAGCTACCGAGCGGTCCACCTCTCTCCTTGGACTTGCAGTATAGGCCCCAGGGTGCCCCCTGGCCCTCCACCTAGGGGCATCTGACCCCAGCAAGCTACCTAGGGGTCCACCTCTCTCCCTGGACTTGCAGTATAGGACCCAGGGTGCCCCTGGCCCTCCACCTAGGGGCATCTGACCTCAGCAAGCTACCCAAGGGTCCACCTCTCTCCCTGGACTTGCAGTATAGGCCCCAGGGTGCCCTCTGGCCCTCCACCTAGGGTCCTCTGACCCTAGCAAACTACCCAGGGGTCCACCTCTCTCCCTGGACTTGCTGTAGAGGCCCCAGGGTGACCCTTGGCCCTCCACCTAGGGGCCTCTGACCCCAGCAAGCTGCCCAGGGGCCTGCCTATCTCCCTGGACTTGCAGTAGAGTCCCCAGGGTGCCCCATGGCCCTCCACGTAGGGCCCTCTGACCCCAGCAAGCTACCCAAGGGTCCACCTATCTCCCTGGACTTGCAGTATAGGCCACAGGGTGCCCCCTTGCCTTCCACCTAGGGGCCTCTGACCCCAGAAGCTACCCAGGGCTCCACTTCTCTCCCTGGACTTGCAGTAGAGGCCCCAGGGTACCCCGTGGCCCTCCACCTAGGGGCCTCTGACCCCAGCAAGCTACCCAGGGGTCCACATCTCTCCCTGGACTTGCAGTAGACGCTGCTGGGTGCCCCCTGGCCCTCCATCTAGGGGCCTCTGACCCCAGCAAGCTACCCAGGGGTCCACCTCTCTCCCTGAACTTTTAGTAGAGGCCCCAGGGTGCCCCCTGGCCCTCCACCTAGGGGCCTCTGACCCCAGCAAGCTACCCAGGGGTCCACATCTCTCCTTGGACTTGCAGTGGAGGCCCCTGGGTGCCCCCTGGCCCTCCACCTAGGGTCCTCTGACCCCAGCAAGCTACGCGGGTGTCCAGCTCTCTCCCTTGACTTGCAATAGAGGCCCCAGGGTGCCCCCTTGCCCTCCACCCAGGGGCTACTGACCCCAGCAAGCTACCCAGGGCTCCACCTCTCTCCCTGGACTTGTAGTAGAGGCCCTAGGCTGCCCTCTGGCCCTCCACCTAGGGGCCTCTGACACCAGCAAGCTACCCAGGTTTTCACCTCTCTCCCTGGACTTGCAGTAGAGGCCCCAGGGTGCCCCTTGGCCCTCCACCTTTAGGCCTCTGACCCCAGCAAGCTACCCAGGGGTCCACATCTCTCCCTGGACTTGCAGTAGACGCCCCTGGGTGCCCCCTGGCCCTCCACCTAGGGGCCTCTGACCCCAGCAAGCTACCCAGGGGTCAACATCTCTCCCTGGACTTATAATAGAGGCCCTACGGTGCCCCCTGGCCCTCCCCCTTGGGGCCTCTGACACCAGCAAGCTTCCCAGTGATTCACCTCTCTCACTGGACTTGCAGTAGAGGCCCCAGGTTGACCCTTGGCCCTCCACCTTGGGGCCTCTGACCCCAGCAAGCTGCCCAGGGGCCTGCCTATCTCCCTGGACTTGCAGTAGAGTCCCCGGGGTGCCCCATGGCCCTCCACCTAGGGGCCTCTGACCCCAGCAAGCTACCCAGGGCTCCAACTCTCTCCCTGGACTTGCAGTAGAGGCCCCAGGGAGCCCCCTTGCCCTCCACCCAGGGGCTACTGACCCCAGCAAGCTACCCAGGGCTCCACCTCTCTCCCTGAACTTGCAGTAGAGGCCCCAGGGTACCCCGTGGCCCTCCACCTAGGGGCCTCTGACCCCAGCAAGCTACCCAGGGGCCTACCTTATTCCCTGGACTTGCAGTAGAGTCCCCAGGGAGCCCCCTTGCCCTCCACCCAGGGGTACTGACCCCAGCAAGCTACCCAGGGCTCCACCTCTCTCCCTAGACTTGCAGTAGAGGCCCCAGGGTGCCCCCTTTCCCTCCACCCAGGGGCTACTGACCCCAGCAAGCTACCCAGGGCTCCACCTCTCTCCCTGGACTCTCAGTAGAGGCCCCAGGGTACCCCATGGCCCTCCACCTAGGGGCCTCTGAGTCCAGCAAGCTACCCAGGGGTCCACATCTCTCCCTGGACTTGCAGCAGAGGCCCCAGGGTACCCCGTGGCCCTCCACCTAGGGGCCTCTGAACCCAGCAAGCTACCCAGGGGTCCAGCTCTCTCCCTGGACTTGCAATAGAGGCCCCAGGGTGCCCCCTTGCCCTCCACCCAAGGGCTACTGAACCCAGCAAGCTACCCAGGGGTCCAGCTCTCTCCCTGGACTTGTAGTAAAGGCCCTAGGCTGCCCTCTGGCCCTCCACCTAGGGGCCTCTGACTCCAGCAAGCTTCCCAGGGCTCCACTTCTCTCCCTGGATTTGCAGTAGAGGCCCCAGGGTGCCCATTGGCCCTCCACCTAGGGGCCTCTGAACCCAGCAAGCTACCCAGTGATTCACCTCTCTCACTGGACTTGCAGTAGAGGCCCCAGGTTGACCCTTGGCCCTCCACCTTGGGGCCTCTGACCCCAGCAAGCTGCCCAGGGGCCTGCCTATCTCCCTGGACTTGCAGTAGAGTCCCCAGGGTGCCCCATGGCCCTCCACCTAGGGGCCTCTGACCCCAGCAAGCTACCCAGGGCTCCACCTCTCTCCCTGGACTTGCAGTAGAGGCCCCAGAATGCCCCCTTGCCCTCCACCCAGGGGCTACTGATCCCTGCAAGCTACCCAGGGCTCCACCTCTCTCCCTGAACTTGCAGTAGAGGCCCCAGGGTACCCCGTGGCCCTCCACCTAGGGGCCTCTGACCCCAGCAAGCTACCCAGTGCTCCAACTCTCTCCCTGGACTTGCAGTATAGGCCCCAGGGTGCCCCCTGGTCCTCCACTTAGGGGCCCCTGACCCAAGCAAGCTGCCCAGGGGTCCACCTCTCTCCCTGGACTTGCAATAGAGGCCCCAGGAAGCCCCTTGGCCCTCCCCCTAGGGGCCTCTGACACCAGCAAGCTACCCAGGGCTCCAACTCTCTCCCTGGACTTGCAGTAGAGGCCCCAGGGTGCCCATTGGCCCTCCACCTAGGGGCCTCTGACCCCAGCAAGCTACCCAGGGGTCCACCTCTCTCCCTGGACTTATAGGCGAGGCCCCAGGGTGCCCCCTGGCCCTCCACCTAGGGGCCTCTGACCCCAGCAAACTACCCAGCGGTCCACCTCTCTACCTGGACTTGCAGTAGAGTCCCCAGGGTGCCCCATGGCCCTCCACCTAGGGCCCTCTGACCCCAGCAAGCTACCCAGGGCTCCAACTTTCTACCTGTACTTGCAGTATAGGCCCCAGGGTGCCCCCTGGTCCTCCACCTAGGGGCCTCTGACCCTAACAAACTACACAGGGGTCCACCTCTCTCCCTGGACTTGCAGTAGAGGCCCCAGGGTGCCCCATGGCCCTCCAACTAGGGACCTCTGACCCCAGCAAGCTACCCAGGGTCCTACCTATCTCCCTGGACTTGCAATAGGGGCCCCAGGGTGCCCCTTTGCCCTCCACCCAAGAGCTACTGACCCCAGCAAGCTACCCTGGGCTCCACCTCTCTCCCTGGGCTTGTAGTAGAGGCTCTGGGCTGCCCTCTGGCCCTCCACCTAGGGGCCTTTGACCCCAGCAAGCTACCCAGGGGTCCACCTCTCTCCCTGGACTTGAAGTAGAGGCCCCAGGGTGGCCATTGGCCTTCCATCTAGGGGTCTCTGACCACAGCAAGCTACCGAGCGGTCCACCTCTCTCCTTGGACTTGCAGTATAGGCCCCAGGGTGCCCCTTGGCCCTCCACCTAGGGGCATCTGACCCCAGCAAGCTACCTAGGGGTCCACCTCTCTCCCTGGACTTGCAGTATAGGACCCAGGGTGCCCCCTGGCCCTCCACCTAAGGGCATCTGACACCAGCAAGCTACCCAAGGGTCCACCTCTCTCCCTGGACTTGCAGTATAGGCCCCAGGGTGCCCTCTGGCCCTCCACCTAGGGTCCTCTGACCCTAGCAAACTACCCAGGGGTCCACCTCTCTCCCTGGACTTGCTGTAGAGGCCCCAGTGTGACCCTTGGCCCTCCACCTAAAGGCCTCTGACCCCAGCAAGCTGCCCAGGGGCCTGCCTATCTCCCTGGACTTGCAGTAGAGTCCCCAGGGTGCCCCATGGCCCTCTACATAGGGCCCTCTGACACCAGCAAGCCCAAGGGTCCACCTATCTCCCTGGACTTGCAGTATAGGCCACAGGGTGCCCCCTTACCTTCCACCTAGGGGCCTCTGACCCCAGAAGCTACCCAGGGCTCGACTTCTCTCCCTGGACTTGCAGTAGAGGCCCCAGGGTACCCCGTGGCCCTCCACCTAGGGGCCTCTGAGTCCAGCAAGCTACCCAGGGGTCCACATCTCTCCCTGGACTTGCAGTAGACGCTGCTGGGTGCCCCCTGGCCCTCCATCTAGGGGCCTCTGACCCCAGCAAGCTACCCAGGGGTCCACCTCTCTACATGAACTTTTACTAGAGGCCCTAGGCTGCCCTCTGGCCCTCAACCTAGGGGCCTCTGACACCAGCAAGCTACCCAGGGCTTCACCTCTCTCCCTGGACTTGCAGTAGAGGCCCCAGGGTGCCCATTGGCCCTCCACCTAGGGGCCTCTGACCCCAGCAAGCTACCTAGGGGTCCACCTCTCTCCCTGGACTTGCAGTAGAGGCCCCAGGGTGCCCCTTGGCCCTCCACCTTTGGGCCTCTGACCCCAGCAAGCTACCCAGGGGTCCACATCTCTCCCTGGACTTGCAGTAGACGCCCCTGGGTGCCCCCTGGCCCTCCACCTAGGGGCCTCTGACCCCAGCAAGCTACCCAGGGGTCAACATCTCTCCCTGGACTTATAGTAGAGGCCCTACGGTGCCCCTGGCCCTCCCCCTAGGGGCCTCTGACACCAGCAAGCTTTCCAGTGATTCACCTCTCTCACTGGACTTGCAGTAGAGGCCCCAGGTTGACCCTTGGCCCTCCACCTTGGGGCCTCTGACCCCAGCAAGCTGCCCAGGGGCCTGCCTATCTCCCTGGACTTGCAGTAGAGTCCCCAGGGTGCCCCATGGCCCTCCACATAGGGGCCTCTGACCCCAGCAAGCTACCCAGGGCTCCAACTCTCTCCCTGGACTTGAAGTAGAGGCCCCAGGGAGCCCCCTTGCCCTCCACCCAGGGGCTACTGACCCCAGCAAGCTACTCAGGGCTCCACCTCTCTCCCTGAACTTGCAGTAGAGGCCCCAGGGTACCACGTGGCCCTCCACCTAGGGGCCTCTGACCCCAGCAAGCTACCCAGGGGCCTACCTTATTCCCTGGACTTGCAGTAGAGTCCCCAGGGAGCCCCCTTGCCCTCCACCCAGGGGTACTGACCCCAGCAAGCTACCCAGGGCTCCACCTCTCTCCCTAGACTTGCAGTAGAGGCCCCAGGGTGCCCCCTTTCCCTCCACCCAGGGGCTACTGACCCCAGCAAGCTACCCAGGGCTCAACCTCTCTCCCTGGACTCTCAGTAGAGGCCCCAGGGTACCCCGTGGCCCTCCACCTAGGGGCCTCTGAGTCCAGCAAGCTACCCAGGGGTCCACATCTCTCCCTGGACTTGCAGCAGAGGCCCCAATGTACCCCGTGGCCCTCCACCTAGGGGCCTCTGAACCCAGCAAGCTTCCCAGGGGTCCAGCTCTCTCCCTGGACTTGCAATAGAGGCCCCAGGATGCCCCTTGCCCTCCACCCAAGGGCTACTGAACCCAGCAAGCTACCCAGGGCTCCACCTCTCTCCCTGGACTTGTAGTAGAGGCCCTAGGCTGCCCTCTGGCCCTCCACCTAGGGGCCTCTGACCCCAGCAAGCTACGCAGGGCTCCAACTCTCTCCCTGGACTTGCAGTAGAGGCCCCAGGGAGCCCCCTTGCCCTCCACCCAGGGGTACTGAACCCAGCAAGCTACCCAGGGCTCCACCTCTCTCCCTGGACTTGTAGTAGAGGCCCTAGGCTGCCCTCTGGCCCTCCACCTAGGGGCCTTTGACCCCAGCAAGCTACCCAGGGGTCCACCTTTCTCCCTGGACTTGAAGTAGAGGCCCCAGGGTGCCCATTGGCCCTCCACCTAGGGGTCTCTGACCCCAGCAAGCTACCGAGCGGTCCACCTCTCTCCTTGGACTTGCAGTATAGGCCCCAGGGTGCCCCCTGGCCCTCCACCTAGGGGCATCTGACCCCAGCAAGCTACCTAGGGGTCCACCTCTCTCCCTGGACTTGCAGTATAGGACCCAGGGTGCCCCTGGCCCTCCACCTAGGGGCATCTGACACCAGCAAGCTACCCAAGGGTCCACCTCTCTCCCTGGACTTGCAGTATAGGCCCCAGGGTGCCCTCTGGCCCTCCACCTAGGGTCCTCTGACCCTAGCAAACTACCCAGGGGTCCACCTCTCTCCCTGGACTTGCTGTAGAGGCCCCAGGGTGACCCTTGGCCCTCCACCTAGGGGCCTCTGACCCCAGCAAGCTGCCCAGGGGCCTGCCTATCTCCCTGGACTTGCAGTAGAGTCCCCAGGGTGCCCCATGGCCCTCCACGTAGGGCCCTCTGACCCCAGCAAGCTACCCAAGGGTCCACCTATCTCCCTGGACTTGCAGTATAGGCCACAGGGTGCCCCCTTGCCTTCCACCTAGGGGCCTCTGACCCCAGAAGCTACCCAGGGCTCCACTTCTCTCCCTGGACTTGCAGTAGAGGCCCCAGGGTACCCCGTGGCCCTCCACCTAGGGGCCTCTGACCCCAGCAAGCTACCCAGGGGTCCACATCTCTCCCTGGACTTGCAGTAGACGCTGCTGGGTGCCCCCTGGCCCTCCATCTAGGGGCCTCTGACCCCAGCAAGCTACCCAGGGGTCCACCTCTCTCCCTGAACTTTTAGTAGAGGCCCCAGGGTGCCCCCTGGCCCTCCACCTAGGGGCCTCTGACCCCAGCAAGCTACCCAGGGGTCCACATCTCTCCTTGGACTTGCAGTGGAGGCCCCTGGGTGCCCCCTGGCCCTCCACCTAGGGTCCTCTGACCCCAGCAAGCTACGCGGGTGTCCAGCTCTCTCCCTTGACTTGCAATAGAGGCCCCAGGGTGCCCCCTTGCCCTCCACCCAGGGGCTACTGACCCCAGCAAGCTACCCAGGGCTCCACCTCTCACCTGGACTTGTAGTAGAGGCCCTAGGCTGCCCTCTGGCCCTCCACCTAGGGGCCTCTGACACCAGCAAGCTACCCAGGTTTTCACCTCTCTCCCTGGACTTGCAGTAGAGGCCCCAGGGTGCCTATTGTCCCTCCACCTAGGGGCCTCTGACCCCAGCAAGCTACCCAGGGGTCCACCTCTCTCCCTGGACTTGCAGTAGAGGCCCCAGGGTGCCCCTTGGCCCTCCACCTTTAGGCCTCTGACCCCAGCAAGCTACCCAGGGGTCCACATCTCTCCCTGGACTTGCAGTAGACGCCCCTGGGTGCCCCCTGGCCCTCCACCTAGGGGCCTCTGACCCCAGCAAGCTACCCAGGGGTCAACATCTCTCCCTGGACTTATAATAGAGGCCCTACGGTGCCCCCTGGCCCTCCCCCTAGGGGCCTCTGACACCAGCAAGCTTCCCAGTGATTCACCTCTCTCACTGGACTTGCAGTAGAGGCCCCAGGTTGACCCTTGGCCCTCCACCTTGGGGCCTCTGACCCCAGCAAGCTGCCCAGGGGCCTGCCTATCTCCCTGGACTTGCAGTAGAGTCCCCAGGGTGCCCCATGGCCCTCCACCTAGGGGCCTCTGACCCCAGCAAGCTACCCAGGGCTCCAACTCTCTCCCTGGACTTGCAGTAGAGGCCCCAGGGAGCCCCCTTGCCCTCCACCCAGGGGCTACTGACCCCAGCAAGCTACCCAGGGCTCCACCTCTCTCCCTGAACTTGCAGTAGAGGCCCCAGGGTACCCCGTGGCCCTCCACCTAGGGGCCTCTGACCCCAGCAAGCTACCCAGGGGCCTACCTTATTCCCTGGACTTGCAGTAGAGTCCCCAGGGAGCCCCCTTGCCCTCCACCCAGGGGTACTGACCCCAGCAAGCTACCCAGGGCTCCACCTCTCTCCCTAGACTTGCAGTAGAGGCCCCAGGGTGCCCCCTTTCCCTCCACCCAGGGGCTACTGACCCCAGCAAGCTACCCAGGGCTCCACCTCTCTCCCTGGACTCTCAGTAGAGGCCCCAGGGTACCCCATGGCCCTCCACCTAGGGGCCTCTGAGTCCAGCAAGCTACCCAGGGGTCCACATCTCTCCCTGGACTTGCAGCAGAGGCCCCAGGGTACCCCGTGGCCCTCCACCTAGGGGCCTCTGAACCCAGCAAGCTACCCAGGGGTCCAGCTCTCTCCCTGGACTTGCAATAGAGGCCCCAGGGTGCCCCCTTGCCCTCCACCCAAGGGCTACTGAACCCAGCAAGCTACCCAGGGGTCCAGCTCTCTCCCTGGACTTGTAGTAAAGGCCCTAGGCTGCCCTCTGGCCCTCCACCTAGGGGCCTCTGACTCCAGCAAGCTTCCCAGGGCTCCACTTCTCTCCCTGGATTTGCAGTAGAGGCCCCAGGGTGCCCATTGGCCCTCCACCTAGGGGCCTCTGAACCCAGCAAGCTACCCAGTGATTCACCTCTCTCACTGGACTTGCAGTAGAGGCCCCAGGTTGACCCTTGGCCCTCCACCTTGGGGCCTCTGACCCCAGCAAGCTGCCCAGGGGCCTGCCTATCTCCCTGGACTTGCAGTAGAGTCCCCAGGGTGCCCCATGGCCCTCCACCTAGGGGCCTCTGACCCCAGCAAGCTACCCAGGGCTCCACCTCTCTCCCTGGACTTGCAGTAGAGGCCCCAGAATGCCCCCTTGCCCTCCACCCAGGGGCTACTGATCCCTGCAAGCTACCCAGGGCTCCACCTCTCTCCCTGAACTTGCAGTAGAGGCCCCAGGGTACCCCGTGGCCCTCCACCTAGGGGCCTCTGACCCCAGCAAGCTACCCAGTGCTCCAACTCTCTCCCTGGACTTGCAGTATAGGCCCCAGGGTGCCCCCTGGTCCTCCACTTAGGGGCCCCTGACCCAAGCAAGCTGCCCAGGGGTCCACCTCTCTCCCTGGACTTGCAATAGAGGCCCCAGGAAGCCCCTTGGCCCTCCCCCTAGGGGCCTCTGACACCAGCAAGCTACCCAGGGCTCCACCTCTCTCCCTGGACTTGTAGTGGAGGCCCTAGGCTGTCCTCTGGCCCTCCACCTAGGGGCCTCTGACCCCAGCAAGCTACCCAGGGCTCCACCTCTCTCCCTGGACTTGCAGTAGAGGCCCCAGGGTGCCCATTTGCCCTCCACCTAGGGGTCTCTGACCCCAGCAAGCTACCGAGGGGTCCACCTCTCTCCCTGGACTTGCAATAGAGGCCCCAGGGTGCCCCGTGAACCTCCACCTAGGGGCCTCTGACCCCAGCAAGCTACCCAGGGGTCCACATCTCTCCTTTGTCTTGCAGTAGACGCCGCTGAGTGCCCCATGGCCCTCCACCTTGGGGCCTCTGACCCCAGCAAGCTACCCAGGGGTCCACCTCTCTCCCTGGACTTTTAGTAGAGGCCCCAGGGTGCCCCTGGCCCTCCACCTAGGGGCCTCTGTCCCCAGCAAACTACCCTGGAGTCCACATCTCTTCCTGGACTTGCAGTTGAGGCCCCAGGGTGCCCCGTGTCCCTCCACCTAGGGGCCTCTGACCCCAGCAAGCTACCCAGGGATCCACATCTCTCCTTGGACTTGCAGTGGAGGCCCCTGGGTGCCCCCTGGCCCTCCACCTAGGGGCCTCTGACTGTAGCAAGCTACCCGGGGGTCCAGCTCTCTTCCTGGACTTGCAATAGAGGCCCCAGGGTGTCCCCTTGCCCTCCACCCAGGGGCTACTGACCCCAGCAAGCTACTCAGGGCTCCACATCTCTCCCTGGACTTGTAGTAGAGGCCCTAGGCTGCCCTCTGGCCCTCCACCCAGGGCCCTCTGACCCCAGCAAGCTACCCAGGGCTCCATCTCTCTCCCTGGACTTGCAGTAGAGGCCCCAGGGTGCCCCTTGGCCCTCCACCTAGGGGCCTCTGACCCCAGCAAGCTTCCCAGTGGTCCACCTCTCTCCCTAGACTTGCAGTAGAGGCCCCAGTGTGACCCTTGGCCCTCCACCTAGGGGCCTCTGACCCCAGCAAGCTACCCAGGGTCCTACTTATCTCCTTGTACTTGCAGTAGAGTCCCCAGGGTGCCCCATGGCCCTCCACCTAGGGCCCTCTGACCCCAGCAAGCTACCCAGGGCTCCAACTCTCTCCCTGGACTTGCAGTATAGGCCTCAGGGTGCCCCCTGGTCCTCCACCTAGGGGCCCCTGACCCAAACAAGCTGCCCAGGGGTCCACCTCTCTCCCTGGACTTGCAATAGAGGCCCCAGCGTGCCCCTTGGCCCTCCACCTAAGGGCCTCTGACCCCAGAAAGCTACCCAGGGGTCCACCTCTGTCCCTAGACTTGCAGACTAGGCCCCAGGGTGACCCTTGGCCCTCGACCTAGGGGCCTCTGACCCCAGCAAGCTGCCCAGGGGCCTGCCTATCTCCCTGGACTTGCAGTAGAGTCCCCAGGGTGCCCCATGGCCCTCCACCTAGGGCCCTCTGACCCCAGCAAGCTACCCAGGGGCCCACATCTCTCCCTGGACTTGCAACAGAGGCCCCAGGGTGCTCCCTGGCCCTACACCTAGGGGCCTTTGACCCCAGCAAGCTACCCAGGGGTCCACTTCTCTCCATGGACTTATAGTAGAGGCCCCAGGGTGCCCCCTGGCACTCCACCTAGGGGCATCTGAGTCCAGCAAGCGACCCAGGGGTCCACATCTCTCCCTGGACTTGCAGTAGAGGCCCCAGGGTACCCAGTGGCCCTCCACCTAGGGGCCTCTGAACCCAGCAAGCTACCCAGGGGTCCAGCTATCTCCCTGGACTTGCAATAGAGGCCCCAGGGTGCCCCCTTGCCCTCCACCCAGGGGCTACTGACCCCATCAAGCTACCGAGGGGTCCACCTCTCTCCCTGGACTTGCAGTAGACGCCCCTGGGTGACCCCTGGCCCTCCATCTAGGGGCCTCTGACCCCAGCAAGCTACCCAGGGGTCAACCTCTCTCCCTGGACTTATAGTAGAGGCCCCAGGGTGCCCCCTGGCCCTCCACCTAGGGGCCTCTGAGTCCAGCAAGCTACCCAGGGGTCCACATCTCTCCCAGGACTTGCAATAGAGGCCCCAGGGTGCCCCGTGACCCTCCACCTAGGGCCCTCTGACCCCAGCAAGCTACCCAGGGGTCCACCTCTCTCCCTGGACTTGCAGTATAGGCCCCAGGGTGCCCCCCGGCCCTCCAACTAAGGGCCTCTGACCCCAGCAAGCTACCCAGGGGTCCACCTCTCTCCTTGGACTTGCAGTATAGGCCCCAGGGTGCCCCATGGCCCTCCACCTAGGGGCCTCTGACCCCAGCAAGCTACCCAGGGGTCCACCTCTCTCCCTGGACTTGCATTATAGGCCCCAGGGTGCCCTCTGGCCCTCCACCTAGGGGCCTCTGACCCCAGCAAACTACCCAGGGGTCCACCTCTCTCCCTGAACTTGCAGGAGAGGCCCCAGGGTACCCCGTGGCCCTCCACCTAGGGGCCTCTGACCCCGGCAAGCTACCCAGGGGTCCACATCTCTCCTTGGACTTGCAGTAGAGGCCCCTGGGTACCCCGTGGCCTTCCACCTAGGGGTCTCTGAACCCAGAAAGCTACCCAGGGGTCCAGCTCTCTTCCTGGAATTGCAATAGAGGCCCCAGGGTGCCCCCTTGCCCTCCACCCAGGGGCTACTGACCCCAGCAAGCTACCCAGTGCTCCACCTCTCTCCCTGGACTTGTAGTAGAGGCCCTAGGCTGCCCTCTGGCCCTCCACTTAGGGGCCTCTGACCCCAGCAAGCTACCCACGGCTCCACCTCTCTCCCTGGACTTGCAGTAGAGGCCCCCAGGGTGCCCATTGGCCCTCCACCTAGGGGCCTCTGACCCCAGCAAACTACCCAGGGGTCCACCTCTCTTCCTGGACTTGCAGTAGAGGCCCTACGGTGCCCCCTGGCCCTCCCCCTAGGGGCCTCTGACACCAGCAAGCTTCCCAGTGATTCACCTCTCTCACTGGACTTGCAGTAGAGGCCCCAGGTTGACCCTTGGCCCTCCACCTTGGGGCCTCTGTCCCCAGCAAGCTGCCCAGGGGCCTGCCTATCTCCCTGGACTTGCCGTAGAGTCCCCAGGGTGCCCCATGGCCCTCCACCTAGGGCCCTTTGACCCCAGCAAGCTACCCAGGGGTCCACCTCTCTCAATGGACTTGCAGTATAGGCCAAAGGGTGCCCCCTTGCCCTCCACCTAGGGGCCTCTGACCCCAGCAAGCTACCCAGGGGTCCAGCTCTCTTCCTGGAATTGCAATAGAGGCCCCAGGGTGCCCCCTTGCCCTCCACCCAGGGGCTACTGACCCCAGCAAGCTACCCAGTGCTCCACCTCTCTCCCTGGACTTGTAGTAGAGGCCCTAGGCTGCCCTCTGGCCCTCCACTTAGGGGCCTCTGACCCCAGCAAGCTACCCACGGCTCCACCTCTCTCCCTGGACTTGCAGTAGAGGCCCCCAGGGTGCCCATTGGCCCTCCACCTAGGGGCCTCTGACCCCAGCAAACTACCCAGGGGTCCACCTCTCTTCCTGGACTTGCAGTAGAGGCCCTACGGTGCCCCCTGGCCCTCCCCCTAGGGGCCTCTGACACCAGCAAGCTTCCCAGTGATTCACCTCTCTCACTGGACTTGCAGTAGAGGCCCCAGGTTGACCCTTGGCCCTCCACCTTGGGGCCTCTGTCCCCAGCAAGCTGCCCAGGGGCCTGCCTATCTCCCTGGACTTGCCGTAGAGTCCCCAGGGTGCCCCATGGCCCTCCACCTAGGGCCCTTTGACCCCAGCAAGCTACCCAGGGGTCCACCTCTCTCAATGGACTTGCAGTATAGGCCAAAGGGTGCCCCCTTGCCCTCCACCTAGGGGCCTCTGACCCCAGCAAGCTACCCAGGGCTCCACCTCTCTCCCTGGACTTGCAGTAGAAGCCCCAGGGTGCCCCCTTGCCCTCCACCCAGGGGCTACTGACCCCAGCAAGCTACCCAGGGCTCCACCTCTCTCCCTGAACTTGCATTAGAGGCCCCAGGGTACCCCGTGGCCCTCCACCTAGGGGCCTCTGACCCCAGCAAGCTACCCAGGGGTCCACATCTCTCCATGGACTTGCAGTAGAGGCCCCTGTGTACCCCGTGGCCCTCCACCTAGGGGCCTCTGAACCCAGCAAGCTACCCAGGGGTCCAGCTCTCTCCCTGGAATTGCAATAGAGGCCCCAGGGTGCCCCCTTGCCCTCCACCCAGGTGCTACTGACCCCAGCAAGCTACCCAGGGCTCCACCTCTCTCAATGGACTTGTAGTAGAGGCCCTAGGCTGCCCTCTGGCCCTCCACTTAGGGGCCTCTGACCCCAGCAAGCTACCCAGGGCTCCACCTCTCTCCCTGGACTTGCAGTAGAGGCCCCAGGGTGCCCATTGGCCCTCCACCTAGGGGTCTCTGACCCCAGCAAGCTACCGAGGGGTCCACCTCTCTCCCTGGACTTGCAATAGAGGCCCCAGGGTGCCCCGTGACCCTTCACCTAGGGGCCTCTGACCCCAGCAAGCTACCCAGGGGTCCACATCTCTCCGTGGAACTGCAGTAGACGCCGCTGGGTGCCCCCTGGCCCTCCACTTAGGGCCCTCTGACCCCAGCAAGCTACCCAGGGCTCCACCTCTCTTCCTGGACTTGCAGTAGAGGCCCTACGGTGCCCCCTGGCCCTCCCCCTAGGGGCCTGTGATACCAGCAAGCTTCCCAGTGGTCCACCTCTCTCCCTAGACTTGCAGTAGAGGCCCCAGTGTGACCCTTGGCCCTCCACCTAGGGGCCTCTGACCCCAGCAAGCTACCCAGGGGCCTACCTATCTCCCTGGACTTGCAGTAGAGTCCCCAGGGTGCCCCATGGCCCTCCCCCTAGGGGCCTCTGACACCAGCAAGCTTCCCAGTGGTCCTCCTCTCTCCCTAGACTTGCATTAGAGGCCCAAGGGTGACCCTTGGCCCTCCACCTAGGGGCCTCTGACCCCAGCAAGCTACCCAGGGGCCTACCTATCTCCCTGGACTTGCAGTAGAGTCCCCAGGGTGCCCCTTGGCCCTCCACCTTGGGCCCTCTGACCCCAGCAAGCTACCCAGGGCTCCACCTCTCTCCCTGGACTTGCAATAGAGGCCCCAGGGTGCCCCGTGACCCTCCACCTAGGGCCCTCTGACCCCAGCAAGCTACCCAGGGGTCCACCTCTCTCCCTGGACTTGCAGTATAGGCCCCTGGGTGCCCCCTGGGCCTCCACCTAGGGGCCTCTGACCCCAGCAAGCTACCCGGGGTCCAGCTCTCTCAATGGACTTGCAATAGAGGCCCCAGGGTGCCCCCTTGCCCTCCACCCAGGGGCTACTGACCCCAGCAAGCTACCCAGGGCTCCACCTCTCTCCCTGGACTTGTAGTAGAGGCCCTAGGCTGCCCTCTGGCCCTCCACCTAAGGGCCTCTGACCCCAGCAAGCTACCCAGGGGTCCACCTCTCTCCCTGGACTTGCAGTATAGGCCCCTGGGTGCCCCCTGGGCCTCCACCTAGGGGCCTCTGACCCCAGCAAGCTACCCGGGGTCCAGCTCTCTCCCTGGACTTGCAATAGAGGCCCCAGGGTGCCCCCTTGCCCTCCACCTAGGGGTGTCTGACCCCACCAAGCTACTGAGGGGTCCACCTTTCTCCCTTGACTTGCAATAGAGGCCCCTGGGTGCCCTGTGACCCTCCACCTAGGGGCCTCTGACACCAGCAAGCTACCCAGGGTTCCACATCTCTCCCTGGACTTGCAGTAGACGCCGCTGGGTGCCCCCTGGCCCTCCACCTCGGGGCCTCTGACCCCAGCAAGCTACCCAGGGGTCCACCTCTCTCCCTGGACTTTTAGTAGAGGCCCCAGGGTGCCCCCTGGCCCTCCACTTAGGAGCCTCTGACCTCAGAAAGCTACCCAGGGGTCCACCTCTCTCCCTAGACTTGCAGACTAGGCCCCAGGTTGACCATTGGCCCTCCACCTAGGGGCTTCTGACCCCAGCAAGCTGCCCTGGGGCCTGCCTATCTCCCTGGACTTGCAGTAGAGTCCCCAGGGTGCCCCATGGCCCTCCACCTAGGGGCTTCTGACCCCAGCAAACTACCCAGGGGTCCACCTCTCTTCCTGGACTTGCAGTAGAGGCCCTACAGTGCCCCCAGGCCCTCCCCCTAGGGGCCTCTGACACCAGCAAGCTTCCCAGTGGTCCTCCTCTCTCCCTAGACTTGCATTAGAGGCCCAAGGGTGACCCTTGGCCCTCCACCTAGGGGCCTCTGACCCAGCAAGCTACCCAGGGGCCTACCTATCTCCCTGGACTTGCAGTAGAGTCCCCAGGGTGCCCCATGGCCCTCCACCTTGGGCCCTCTGACCCCAGCAAGCTACCCAGGGCTCCAACTCTCTCCCTGGACTTGCAGTAAAGGCCCCAGGGTGCCCCCTGGTCCTCCACCTAGGGGCCCCTGACCCAAGCAAGTTACCCAGGGGTCCACCTCTCTCCCTGGACCTGCAATATAGGCCCCAGGGTGCCCCTTGCCGTCGACATAGGGGCCTCTGACTCCTGCAAGCTACCCAGGGGTCCATATCTCTCCCTGGACTTGCAGTATAGGCCCCAGGGTGCACCCTAGCCCTCCACCTAGGGCCCTCTGACCCCAGCAAGCTACCCAGGGGTCCATCTCTTCCTGGACCTGCAGTATAGGCCCCAGGGTGCCCCTTGCCCTCCACCTAGGGGCCTCTGACTGCAGCAAGCTACCCAGGGGTCCACCTCTCTCCCTGGAATTGCAGTATAGGCCCCAGGGGACCCCTGGCCCCCCACTTCGGGGCCTCTAACCCCAGCAAGCTACCCAGGGGTCACCCTCTCCCCCCGGACTTGCAGTATAGGCCCAAGGGTGCAACCTTGCCCTCTACCTAGGGGCCTCTGACCCCAGCAAGCTACCCAGGGTTCCACCTCTCCCCCTGGACTTGCAGTATAGTCCCCAGGGTGCCCCCTGGCCCTCCATCTAGGGTCCTCTGACCCCAGCAAGCTACCCAGGGGTCCATCTCTCTCCCTGAATTTGCAGCATAGGCCCCAGGGTGCTCCCCTGCCCTCCACCTAGGGGCCTCTTACCCCAGCAAGCTACCCAGGGGTCCCCTCTCTCCCTGGACTGTGAGTATATGGCCCAGGGTGCCCAATGGCCCTTCAACTAGTGTCCTCTGACCCCAGCAAGCTACCCAGGGTTCCTCCTCTCTCCCTGGACTTGCAGTATAGGCCCCAGGGTGCCCCCTTGTCCTCCACGTAGGGCCCTCTGACCCCAGCAAGCTACCCAGGGGTCCTCCTCCGTGCCTGGACTTGCAATATAGGACCCAGGGTGCTCTCTTGCCCTCCACCTAGGGTCCTCTGACCCCAGAAAGCTACCCAGGGGTCCACCTCTCCCCCTGGACTTGCAATATAGGCCCCAGGGTGCCCCTTGGCCCTCCACCTAGGGGCCTTTGACCCTAGTAAGCTACCCAGGGGTCCACCTCTCCCCCTGGACTTGCAGTATAGGCCCCAGGGTGCCCCTTGGCCCTCCACCTAGGGGCCTCTGACCCCAGCAAGCTACCCAGGGGTCAATCTCTCCTCCTGGATTTGCAGTATAGGCCCCAGGGTGCCCCATGGCCCTCCACCTAGGGGCGTCTGACTCCAGCAAGCCACCCAGGGGTCCATCTCTCTCCCTGAATTTGCAGTATATGCCCCAGGGTGCTCCCTTGCCTTCCACCTAAGGGCCTCTGACCCCAGCAAGCTACCCAGGGGTCCCCCTCTCTCCCTGGACTTGCAGTATAGGCCCCAGGGTGCCCCCTGGCCCTCCAACTAAGGGCCTCTGACCCAAGCAAGCTACCAAGTGGTCCCCCTCTCTCCCTAAAACTGCAGTGTAGGCCCCAGGGTGCCCCCTTGCCCTCCACGTAGGGCCCTCCGACCCCAGCAAGCTACCCAGGGGTCCACCTCTCTCCCCGGACTTGCATTATAGGAGGGCAAGGGGGCACCCTGGGGCCTACACAGCAAGTCCAGGGAGAGAGGTGGACCCTTGCGTAGCTTTCTGGTGTCAGAGGCCCCTTGGTGGAGGGCCACTGGGCACCCTGGGGCCTATACTGCAAGTCCAGGGAGAGAGGTGGTCCCCTTGGTAGCTTGCTGGGGTCAGAGGCCCCTGGGTGGAGGGCCAGGGGGCACCCTTGGGCCTATACTGCAAGTCCAGTGAGAGAGATGGACCCCTGGGTAGTTTGCTGGGGTCAGAGGCCCCTAGGTAGAGGGCCAGGGGGCACCCTGGGGCCTTTACTGCAAGTCCAGGGAGTGAGGTGGACCCCTGGGTAGCTTGCTGGGGTCAGAGGCCCCTAGGAGGAGGGTCAGGGGGCACACTGGGGCCTATACTGCAAGTCCAGGGAGAGAGGTGGACCCCTGGGTAGCTTGCTGGGGTCAGAGGCCCCTAGGTGGAGGGCCAGGGGGCACCCTGGGGCCTATGCTGCAAGTCCAGGGAGAGAGTTGGACCCCTGGGTAGCTTGCTGGGGTCAGAGGCCCCTAGCTGGAGGTTCAGGGGGCACCCTGGGGCCTATACTGCAAGTCCAGGGAGAGAGGTGGACCCCTGGGTAGCTTGCTAGGGTCAGAGGCCACTAGGTGGAGGGCCAGGGGGCATCCTGGGGCCTATAGTGTCAGTCCAGGGAGAAAGAGGGACCCTTGGGCAGCTTAGGGGTGTCAGAGGCCCCTAGTTGGAGAGCAAGGAGGTAACCTGGGGCCTATACTGCAAGTCCAGGGAGAGAGGTGGACCCCTGGGTAGCTTGCTGGAGTCAGAGGACCCTAGGTGGAGGGCCAAGGGGCACCCTGGGGCTTACACTGCAAGTTTAGTTAGAGAGGGGGACCCTTGGGTTCTTTGCTGGGGTCAGAGGCCCCTATGTGGAAGGCAAGGGAGCACCATGGGGCATATACTGCAAATTCAGGGAGAGAGTTGGACCCCTGGGTAGCTTGCTGGAGTCAGAGGACCCTAGGTGGAGGGCAAAGGGGCACCCTGGGGCCTATACTGCAAGTCCAGGGAGAGAGGTGGACCCCTTGGTAGCTTGCTGTGATCAGATTGCCCTAGGTGGAGGGTCAAGGGGCACCCTAGGACCTACAATGCAAGTTTAGGGAGAGAGGGGGAGCCATGGGTAGCTTGGTGGTGTCAGAGGCCCCTTGGTGGAGGGCCAGGGGGCACCCTGGGGCCTATACTGCAAGTCCAGGGAGAGAGGTGGACCTCTGGGTAGTTTGCTGGGGTCAGAGGCCCCTAGGTGGAGGGCAAGGGGGCACCCTGGGGCGCATACTGCAAGTCCAGGGCGAGAGTTGGACCCCTGGGTAGCTTACCGCGCTCAGAGGCCCCTAGATGGAGGGCCAGGGGGTACCCTGGTGCCTATACTGCAAGTCCAGGGAGAGAGGTGGACCCCTGGGTAGCTTGCTGGGGTCAGAGGGCCCTACGTGTAGGGCAAGGGGCCACCTTGGGGCCTACACTGCAAGTTTTTATTGAGAGAGGGGGACCCTTGGGTAGCTTGCTGGAGTCAGAGGCCCCTAGGTAAAGGGCCAGGGGGCACCCTGGGGCCTATACTGCAAGTTCAGGGAGAAAGGTGGACCCATGGGTAGCTTGCTGGGGTCAGAGGCCCCTAAATGGACAGCAAGGGGGCATCCTTGGGCCTATACTGCAAGCCCAGGGAGAGAGGGTGACCCCTGGGTAGCTTGCTGGTGTCAGAGGCCCCTAGGTGGAGTGCAAGGGAGCACTTAGGTCCTATACTGCAAGCCCAGGGAAAGAGGTTGACCCCTGGATAGCTTGCTGGGGTCAGAGGGCCCTACGTGTAGGGCAAGGGGGCACCCTGGGGCTTACACTGCAAGTTTAGTTAGAGAGGGGGACCCTTGGGTACTTTGCTGGGGTCAGAGGCCCCTATGTGGAAGGCAAGGGAGCACCATGGGGCATATACTGCAAATTCAGGGAGAGAGTTGGACCCCTGGGTAGCTTGCTGGAGTCAGAGGACCCTAGGTGGAGGGCAAAGGGGCACCCTGGGGCCTATACTGCAAGTTCAGGAAGAGAGGTGGACCCCTGGGTAGTTTGCTGGGGTCAGAGGCCCCTAGGTGAAGGGCAGAGGGGCACCCTGGGGCCTATACTGCAAGTCCAGGGAGAGAGGTGGACCCATGAGTAGCTTGCTGGGGTCAGAGACCCCTATATGGACGGCAAGGGGGCACCCTGGGACCTATATTGCAAGGCCAGGGAGAGAGGGAGACCCCTGGGTAGCTTGCTGGGGTCAGAGCCCCCTAGATGAAGGTTAAGGGGGCACCCTGGGGCCTATACTGCAAGTCCAGGGAGAGAGGTGGACCCCTGGGTAGTTTGCTGGGGTCAGAGGCCCCTAGGTGAAGGGCAAAGGGGCACCCTGGGGCCTATACTGCAAGTCCAGGGAGAGAGCGAGACCCTTGGGTAGCTTGCTGGAGTCAGAGGCCCCTAGGTGGAGGGCCAGGGGGCACCCTGGGGCCTATACTGCAAGTCCAGGGAGAGAGGGTGACCCCTGGGTAGCTTGCTGGGGTCAGAGGCCCCTAGGTGGAGGGCAAGGCAGCACCCTGGGTCCTATACTGAAAGTCTAGGGAGAGAGGTGGACCCCTGCGTAGCTTGCTGGGGTCAGAGGTCCCTAGGTGGAGGGCCAGGGGGCACCCTTGAGCCTATACGGCAAGTACAGGAAGAGAGGTGGAGCCCTGGGTAGCTTGCTGGAGTCAGTTGCCCCTAGGTGGAGGGCCAGGGGGCACCCTGAGGCCTATACTGCAAGTCGAGGGAGAGAAGTGGACCCCTGGGTAGCTTGCTGCAGTCAGAGACCCCTACATGGAGGGCAAGGGGGCACCCTGGGGCCTATTCTACAAGTCCAGGGAGAGAGGGAGACCCTTGAGTAGCTTGCTGGGGTGAGAGGCCCCTAGGTGGAGGGCCAGGGGGTACCCTGGGGCCTATACTGCAAGTCCAGGGAGAGAGGTGGACCCCTGGGTAGCTTGCTGGGGACAGATGCCCGTAGGTGGAGGGCAAGGGGGCACCCTGGGGCCTATACTGCAAGTCCAGGGAGAGACGTGGACCCCTGGGTAGCTTGCTGGGGTCAGAGTTCCCTAGGTGGAGGGCTAGGGATCACCCTGGTGCCTATACTGCAAGTCCAGGGAGAGAGGTGGACCCCTGGGTAGCTTGCTGGGGTCAGAGGCCCGTAGGTGGAGGGCCAGGGGGCACCTTGGGGCCTATACTGCAAGCCCAGGGAGAGAGGGTGACCCCTGGGTAGCTTGCTGGGGTCAGAGGCCCGTAGGTGGAGTGCAAGGGAGCACTTAGGTCTTATACTGCAAGCCCAGGGAAAGAGGTTGACCCCTGGATAGCTTGCTGGGGTCAGAGGGCCCTACGTGTAGGGCAAGGGGGCACCCTGGGGCTTACACTGCAAGTTTAGTTAGAGAGGGGGACCCTTGGGTACTTTGCTGGGGTCAGAGGCCCCTATGTGGAAGGCAAGGGAGCACCATGGGGCATATACTGCAAATTCAGGGAGAGAGTTGGACCCCTGGGTAGCTTGCTGGAGTCAGAGGACCCTAGGTGGAGGGCAAAGGGGCACCCTGGGGCCTATACTGCAAGTTCAGGAAGAGAGGTGGACCCCTGGGTAGTTTGCTGGGGTCAGAGGCCCCTAGGTGAAGGGCAGAGGGGCACCCTGGGGCCTATACTGCAAGTCCAGGGAGAGAGGTGGACCCATGAGTAGCTTGCTGGGGTCAGAGACCCCTATATGGACGGCAAGGGGGCACCCTGGGACCTATATTGCAAGGCCAGGGAGAGAGGGAGACCCCTGGGTAGCTTGCTGGGGTCAGAGCCCCCTAGATGAAGGTTAAGGGGGCACCCTGGGGCCTATACTGCAAGTCCAGGGAGAGAGGTGGACCCCTGGGTAGTTTGCTGGGGTCAGAGGCCCCTAGGTGAAGGGCAAAGGGGCACCCTGGGGCCTATACTGCAAGTCCAGGGAGAGAGCGAGACCCTTGGGTAGCTTGCTGGAGTCAGAGGCCCCTAGGTGGAGGGCCAGGGGGCACCCTGGGGCCTATACTGCAAGTCCAGGGAGAGAGGGTGACCCCTGGGTAGCTTGCTGGGGTCAGAGGCCCCTAGGTGGAGGGCAAGGCAGCACCCTTGGTCCTATACTGAAAGTCTAGGGAGAGAGGTGGACCCCTGCGTAGCTTGCTGGGGTCAGAGGTCCCTAGGTGGAGGGCCAGGGGGCACCCTTGAGCCTATACGGCAAGTACAGGAAGAGAGGTGGAGCCCTGGGTAGCTTGCTGGAGTCAGTTGCCCCTAGGTGGAGGGCCAGGGGGCACCCTGAGGCCTATACTGCAAGTCGAGGGAGAGAAGTGGACCCCTGGGTAGCTTGCTGCAGTCAGAGACCCCTACATGGAGGGCAAGGGGGCACCCTGGGGCCTATTCTACAAGTCCAGGGAGAGAGGGAGACCCTTGAGTAGCTTGCTGGGGTCAGAGGCCCCTAGGTGGAGGGCCAGGGGGTACCCTGGCGCCTATACTGCAAGTCCAGGGAGAGAGGGTGACCCCTGAGTAGTTTTCTGGGGTCAGAGGCCCCTACGTGGAGGTCAAGGGCGCACCCTGGGGCCTAAACTGCAAGTCCAGGGAGAGAGGGTGACCCCTGGGTAGCTTGCTGGGGTCAAATGTCCATAGGTGGAGGGCCAGGGGGCACCCTGGGGCCTACAATGCAAGTCCAGGGAGAGAGGTGGACCCCTGGGTAGCTTGCTGGGGTCAGAGGCCCCTAGGTAGAGGGCAAGGGGGCACCCTGGGTCCAATACTGCAAGTCCAGGGAGAGAGGTGGACCCTGGGTAGCTTGCTGCGGTCAGAGGCCCCTAGGTGGAGGGCAAGGGGGCACCCTGGGGCGCATACTGCAAGTCCAGGGCGAGAGTTGGACCCCTGGGTAGCTTACCGCGCTCAGAGGCCCCTAGATGGAGGGCCAGGGGGTACCCTGGTGCCTATACTGCAAGTCCAGGGAGAGAGGTGGACCCCTGGGTAGCTTGCTGGGGTCAGTGGCCCCTAGGTAAAGGGCAAGGGGGCACCCTGAGGCCTATACTGCAAGTCCAAGGAGAGAGGTGGAGCCCTGGGTAGCTTGCTGGGGTCAGAGGCCTCTAGGTGGAGGGCAAGGGGGCACCCTGGGGCCTATACTGTCAGTCCAGGGAGAGAGGGGGACCCTTGGGAAGCTTGCTGGCGTCAGAGGCCCCTAGTAGAAGGGCCAGGGAGTACCCTGGGGCCTATACTGCAAGTCCAGGGAGGGAGGGTGACCCCTGGGTAGTTTGCTGGGGTCAGAGGCACCTACGTGGAGGGCAAGGGGGCACCCTAGGGGCCTATACTGCAAGTCCAGGGAGAGACGTGGACCCCTGAGTAGCTTGCTGGGGTCAGAGTCCCCCAGGTGGAGGGCCAGGGGGCACCCTGGGGCCTATACTGCAAGTCCAGGGAGAGAGTTGGATCCCTGGGTAGCTTGCTTCAGTCAGAGGCCCCTAGGTGGAGGGCAAGGGGGCACCCTGGGGCCTATACTGCAAGTCCAGGGAGAGAGGTGGACCCCTGGGTAGCTTGCTGGGGACAGATGCCCGTAGGTGGAGGGCAAGGGGGCACCCTGGGGCCTATACTGCAAGTCCAGGGAGAGACGTGGACCCCTGGGTAGCTTGCTGGGGTCAGAGTTCCCTAGGTGGAGGGCTAGGGATCACCCTGGTGCCTATACTGCAAGTCCAGGGAGAGAGGTGGACCCCTGGGTAGCTTGCTGGGGTCAGAGGCCCGTAGGTGGAGGGCCAGGGGGCACCTTGGGGCCTATACTGCAAGTCCAGGGAGAGAGGTTGACCCCTGGGTAGCTTGCTGGGGTCAGAGGCCCCGAGGTCGAGGGCCAGGGGGGCACCCTGGGACCTATAGTGCAAGTCCAGGGAGAGAGGTGGACCGCTGGGTAGCTTGCTGGTGTCAGAGGCCCCTAGGTGGAGGGCAAGGGGGCACCCTGGGGGCTATACTGCAAGTCCAGGGAAAGAGGGGGACCCCTGGGTAGCTTGCTGGGGTCAGAGGCCCCTATGTGGACGGCAAGGGGGCACCCTGGAGCATATACTGCAAGTCCAGGAAGAGAGAGGGACCCCCGGGTAGCTTGCTGGGGTCAGAGGCCCCTATGTGGCTGGCAAGGGGGCACCCTGGGGCCTATAATGCAATTGTAGGGAGAGAGGGAGACCCCTGGGAAGCTTGCTGGGGTCAGAGGCCCCTAGGTGGAGGGCAAGGGGGCACCCTGGGGCCTAACCTGCAAATCCAGGAAGCGAGAGGGACCCCTGGGTAGCTTGCTGGGGTCAGAGGCCCCTAGGTGGAGGGCCAAGGGGCACCCTGGAGCATATACTGCAAGTCCAGGAAGAGAGAGGGACCCCCGGGTAGCTTGCTGGGGTCAGAGGCCCCTATGTGGCTGGCAAGGGGGCACCCTGGGTCCTATACGGCAAGTGTAGGGAGAGAGGCAGACCCCTGGGTAGCTTACTAGGGTCAAAGCCCCTTAGGTGGAGGGCCAAGGGGCACCCTGGGGCCTATATTGCAAGTGCAGGGGGAGAGGTAGACCCCTGGGTAGCTTACAAAGGTCAGAGGTCCCTAGGTGGAGGGCAAGAGAGCACCCTGGGTCCTATACTGCAAGTCCAGGCACAGAGGTGGACCCCTGGGTAGCTTGCTGGGGTCAGAGGGCCCTACGTGGAGGGCAAGGGGGCACCCTGGGGCCTATACTGCAAGTTCAGGGAGAGAGGGGGACCCTTGGGTAGCTTGCTGGGGTCAGAGGCCCCTAGGTGGAGGGCCAGGAGGCACCCTGGAGCCTAAACTGCAAGTCCAAGGAGAGAGATGGACCCATAGGTAGCTTGCTGGGGTCAGAGGACCCTAGTTGAAGGGCCAGGGGGCACCCTGGGGCCTATACTTCAAATCCAGGGAGAGAGGTGGACCCCTGGGTAGCTTGCTGGGGTCAGAGGCCCCTAGGTGGAGGGCAAGGGGGCACCCTGGGGACTATACTGCAAGTCCAGGGAAAGAGAGGGACCCCTGGGTAGCTTGCTGGGGTCAGAAGCCCCTATGTGGACGGCAAGGGGGCACCCTGGGTTCTATACTGCAAGTGTAGGGAGAGAGGGAGACCCCTGGGTAGCTTGCTGGGGTCAGAGGCCCCTAGTTGGAGGGCAAGGGGGCACCCTGGGGCCTAACCTGCAAGTCCAAGAAGAGAGAGCGACCCCTCGGTAGCTTGCTGGGGTCAGAGGCCCCTAGGTGGAGGGCATGGGGGCACCCTGGGGCCTATACTGCAAGTCCAGGGAGAGATGTGGACCCCTGGGTAGCTTGCTGGGGTCAGAGGCCCCTACGTGGAAGGCAAGGGGGCACCCTGTGGCCTATACTGCAAGTGTAGGGAGAAAGGGAGACCCCTGGGTAGCTTGCTGGGGTCAGAGGCCCTAGGTCGAGGGCCAGGGGGCACCCTGAGGCCTATACTGCAAGTCCAGGGAGAGAGGTGGACCCCTGGGTAGCTTACTGGAGTCAAAGGCCCCTAGGTGGAGGGCCAAGGGGCACCCTGGGGCCTATATTGCAAGTGCAGGGGGAGAGGTGGACCCCTGGGTAGCTTACTGGGGTCAGAGGCCCCTAGGTGGTGCAAGAGAGCACCCTGGGTCCTATACTGCAAGTCCAGGCACAGAGGTGGACCCCTGGGTAGCTTGCTGGGGTCAGAGGGCCCTACGTGGAGGGCAAGGGGGCACCCTGGGGCCTATACTGCAAGTTCAGGGAGAGAGGGGGACCCTTGGCTAGCTTGGTGGGGTCAGAGGCCCCTAGGTGGAGGGCCAGGGGGCACCCTGGAGCCTAAACTGCAAGTCCAAGGAGAGAGATGGACCTATGGGTAGCTTGCTGGGGTCAGAGGACCCTAGATGAAGGGCCAGGGGGCATCCTGGGGCCTATACTTCAAGTTAAGGGAGAGAGGTGGTCCCTTGGGTAGCTTGCTGGGGTCAGAGGCCCCTAGGTGGAGGGCAAGGGGGCACCCTGGGGACTATAATGCAATTCCAGGGAAAGGGGAGGTCCCCTGGGTAGCTTGCTTGGGTCAGAGGCCCCTATGTGGACGGCAAAGGGGCACCCTGGGGCTTATACTGCAAGTGTAGGGAGAAAGGGGGACCCTGGGTCGCTTACTGGGGTCAGAGGCCCCTAGGTGGAGGGCAAGGAGGCACCCTGGGGCCTAACCTGCAAGTCCAGGAAGAGAGAGGGACCCCTGGGAAGCTTGCTGGGGTCAGATGCCACTAGGTGGAGGGCCAAGGGGCACCCTGCGGCTTAAACTGCAAGGCCAGGGAGAGAGCTGGACCCCTGGGTAGCTTGCTGGTGTCAGAGGCCCCTATGTGGAAGGCAAGGGGGCACCCTTGGGCCTATACTGCAAGTCCAGGGAGAGAGGTGGACCCTTGGGTAGATTGCTGGGGTCAGATGCCCCTAGGTGGAGGGCAAAGTGGCATGCTGGGGCCTATACAGCAAGTCGAGGGAGAGATGTGGACCCCTGGGTATCTTGCTGGGGTCAGGGGCCCCTAGGTGGAGGGCCAAGGGGCACCCTGTGGCTTATACTGCAAGTCCAGGGAGAAAGCTGGACCACAGGGTAGCTTGCTGGGATCAGAGGCCCCTAGGTGGAGAGCAAGGGGGCACCCTGGGGCCTATACTGCAAGTCCAGGGAGAGAGGGTGACCCAAGGGTAGCTTGCTGGGGTCAGAGGCCCGTATGTGGAGGGCAAGGGGGCACCCTGGGGCCTAAACTGCAAGTCCAGGGAGAGACGTGGACCCCTGGGTAGCTTGCTGGGGTCAGAAGCCCCTAGGTGAAGGCCCAGGGGGCACCCTGGGGCCTGTACTGCAAGTCCAGGGAGAGGGTTGGCCCCTGAGTGGCTTGCTGGGGTCAGAGGCCCCTAGGTGGAGGGCCAGGGGGCATCCTGGGGCCTATACTGCAAGTCCAGGGAGAGAGGTGGACTCTTGGGCAGCTTGCTGGGGTCAGAGGCCCCTAGTTGGAGGGCCAGGGGGCACCTTGGGGCCTATACTGCAAGTCCAGGGAGAGAGGTGGACCCCTGGGTAGCTTGCTGGGGTCAGAGGCCCCTAGGTGGAGGGCAATGAAGCACCCTGGGTTCTATACTGCAAGTCCAGGGAGAGAGGAGGACCCCTGGGTAGTTTGCTGGGTTCAGAGTTCGCTAGGTGGAGGGCTAGGGGGCACACTGAGGCCTACACTGCAAGTCCAGGGAGAGAGGTGGTCCCCAGGGTAGCTTGCTGGGGTCAGAGGCCCCTAGGTGGAGGGCAAGGGGGCACCCTTGGGCCTATACTAAAAGTCCAGGGGGTGAGGTGGAACCCTGGGTAGCTTGCTGGGGTCAGAGGCCCCTATGTGGAGGGCCAGAGGAAACCCTGGGGCCTATACTGCAAGTCCAGGGAGAGAGGTGGACCCTTGGGCAGCTTGCTGGGGTCAGAGGCCCCTTTGTGGAGGGCCAAGGGGCACCCTGGGGCTTATACTACAAGTCCAGGGAGAGAGCTGGACCCCTGGGTAGCTTGCTGGGATCAGAGGCCCCTAGGTGAAGGGCAAGGGGCACTCTGGGGCTTATACTGCAAGTCCAGGGAGAGAAGGTGACCCCTGGGTAGATTGCTAGGGTCAGAGGCCCCTAGGTGGAGGGGAAGGGGGCACCCTGGGGCCTAAACTGCAAGTCCAGGAAGGGAGGTGGGCC
Organism: Danio rerio; assembly: GCF_052040795.2. NCBI lineage: Eukaryota > Metazoa > Chordata > Actinopteri > Cypriniformes > Danionidae > Danio > Danio rerio. Next base: position 20,407,281 of record NC_141030.1, read on the forward strand.
CTTGGGCAGCTTGCTGGGGTCAGAGGCCCCTAGTTGGAGGGCCAGGGGGCACCTTAGGGCCTATACTGCAAGTCCAGGGAGTGAGGTGGACCCCTGGGTAGTTTGCTGGGGACAGTGGACCCTAGGTGGAGGGCAAGGGGGCACCCTGGGGCCTACACTGCAAGTCCAAGGAGAGAGGTGGACCCTTGGGTAGCTTACTGGGGTCAGATGTGCCTAGGTGGAGGGCAAGGGGGCACCCTGGGGCCTATACTGCAAGTCCAGGGAGAGAGGGTGACCCCTGGGTAGCTTGATGGGGTCAGAGGCCCCTAGGTGGAGGGCAGTGGAGCACCCTGGGTCCTATACTGCAAGTCCAGGGCGAGAAGTGGACCCCTGGGTAGTTTGCTGGGGTCAGAGTTCCCTAGGTGGAGGGCTAGGGATCACCCTGGGGCCTATACTACAAGTCCAGGGAGAGAGGTGGACCCCTGGGTAGCTTGCTGGGGTCAGATGCCCCTACGTGGAGGGCAAAGGGGCACCCTGGGGCGTATACTGCAAGTCCAGGGAGAGATGTCGACCCCTGGGTAGCTTGCTGGGGTCAGAGGCCCCTAGGTGGAGGGCCCAGGGGCACTCTGGGGCTTATACTGCAAGTCCAGGGAGAGAGCTGGACCCCTGGGTAGCTTGCTGGGGTCAGAGGCCCCTAGGTGGAGGGCAAGGGGGCACCCTGGGGCCTATACTGCAAGTAGAGGGAGAGAGGTGGACCCCTGGGTAGCTTGCCTGGGTCAGATGCCCCTACGTGGAGGGCAAGGGGGCCCCCTGGGGCCTATACTGCAAGTCCAGGGAGAGAAAGGGACCCATGGGAAGCTTGCTGGGGTCAGAGGCCCCTAGGTGGAGGGCAAGGGACACCCTGGGGCCTATACTGCAAGTCCAGGGAGAGAGGGTGACCCCTGGGTAGCTTGCTGGGGTCAGAGGCCCTTATGTGGAGGGCCAGGAAGCAACCTGGGACCTATACTGCAAGTCCTGGGAGAGAGAGGGACCCCTGGGTAGCTTGCTGGGGTTAGAGGCCCCTAGGTGGAGGGGAAGGGGGCACCCTGGGGCCTACACTGCAAGTCCAGGAAGAGATGTGGACCCATGGGTAGCTTGCTGGGGTCAGATGCCCATGTGTGGAGGGCAAGGGGGCACAATGGGGCCTATACTGCAAGTCCAGGGAGAGAGGTGGACCCCAGTGTAGCTTTCTGGGGTCAGAGGCCCCTAGAGGGAGGGCCAGGGGGCACCCTGGGGCCTATACTGCAAGTAGAGGAAGAGAGGTGGACCCCTGGGTAGCTTGCTGAGGTCAGTGCCCCCTAGGTGGAGGGCCAGGAGGTACCCTGAGGCCTATACTGCAAGTCCAGGGAGAGAGGGAGACCCCTGGGTAGCTTGCTGGGGTCAGAGGCCCCTAGGTGGAGGGCCAGGGGGCACCCTGAGGCCTATACTGCAAGTCAAGGGATAGAGATGGACCCATGGGTAGCTTGCTGGGGTCAGATGCACATAGGTGTAGGGCAAGGGGACACCCTGGGGCCTATACTGCAAGTCCAGGGAGAGAGGTGGACCCCTGGGTAGCTTGCTGGGGTCAGAGGCCCCTAGGTGGAGGGCCAGGGGGCACCCTGGGGCCTATACTGCAAGTAGAGGGAGAAAGGTGGACCACTGGGTAGCTTGCTGGGGTCAGTGGCCCCTAGGTGGAGGGCCAGGAGGTACCCTGAGGCCTATACTGCAAGTCCAGGGAGAGAGGTGGACCCCTGGGTAATTTGCTGCGGTTAGAGGCCACTAGATGGAGGGCAAGGGGGCACCCTGGGGCCTAACCTGCAAGTCCAGGGAGAGAGATGGAGCCTGTGGTAGCTTGCTGGGGTCAGATGCCCCTACGTGGAGGGCAAGGGGGCACCCTGGGGCCTATACTGCAAGTCCAGGGAGAGAGGGTGACCCCTGGGTAGCTTGCTGGGGTCAGAGGCCCCTAAGTGGAGGGCCAGGGGGCACCCTGGGCCTATACTGCAAGTCCAGGGAGAAAAGTGGACCCCTGGGTGGCTAGCTGAGGACAGAGGTCCCAAGGTGGAGGGCCACTGGGTACCCTGGGGCCTATACTGCAAGTCCAGGTAGAGAGGTGGACCCCTGGGTAGCGTGCAGGGGTAAGAGGCCCCAAGGTGGAGGGCAGGGGGCACCCTGGGGCCTATACTGCAAGTCCAGGGAGAGAGGTGGACCCCTGGGTAGTTTGCTGGGGTCAGAGGCCCGTAGGTGGAGGGCAAGGGGGCACCCTGGGGCCTATACTGCAAGTCCAGGGAAAGATGTGGACCCCTGGGTAGCTTGCTGAGGTCAGAGGCCCCTATGTGGACGGCAAGGGGGCACCCTGGGGCCTATACTGCAAGTGTAGGGAGAGAGGGAGACCCGTGGGTAGCTTGCTGGGGTCAGAGGCCCCTAGGTGGAGGGCCAGGGGGCACCCTGAGGCCTATACTGCAAGTCCAGGGAGAGAGGTGGACCCCTGGGTAGCTTACTGGGGTCAAAGGCCCCTAGGTGGAGGGTAAAGGGGCACCCTGGGGCCTATATTGCAAGTGCAGGGGGAGAGGTGGACCCCTGGGTAGCTTACTGGGGTCAGAGGCCCCTAGGTGGAGTGCAAGAGTGCACCCTGGGTCCTATACTGCAAGTCCAGGCACAGAGGTGGACCCCTGGGTAGCTTGCTGGGGTCAGAGGGCCCTACGTGGAGGGCAAGGGGGCACCCTGGGGCCTATACTGCAAGTTCAGGGAGAGAGGGGGACCCTTGGGTAGCTTGCTGGGGTCAGATGCCCCTAGATGGAGGGCCAGGGGGCACCCTGGAGCCTAAACTGCAAGTCCAAGGAGAGAGATGGACCCATGTGTAGCTTGCTGGGGTCAGAGGACCCAAGGTGGAGGGCCAAGGGGCACCCTGGGGCCTATACTGCAAGTCCAGGGAGAGAGGTGGACCCCTGGGTAGCTTGCTGGGGTCAGAGGCCCCTAGGTGGAGGGCCAGGGGGCACCCTGGGGCCTATACTGCAAGTAGAGGGAGAAAGGTGGACCACTGGGTAGCTTGCTGGGGTCAGTGGCCCCTAGGTGGAGGGCCAGGAGGTACCCTGAGGCCTATACTGCAAGTCCAGGGAGAGAGGTGGACCCCTGGGTAATTTGCTGCGGTTAGAGGCCACTAGATGGAGGGCAAGGGGGCACCCTGGGGCCTAACCTGCAAGTCCAGGGAGAGAGATGGAGCCTGTGGTAGCTTGCTGGGGTCAGATGCCCCTACGTGGAGGGCAAGGGGGCACCCTGGGGCCTATACTGCAAGTCCAGGGAGAGAGGGTGACCCCTGGGTAGCTTGCTGGGGTCAGAGGCCCCTAAGTGGAGGGTAAGGGGGCACCCTGGGCCTATACTGCAAGTCCAGGGAGAAAAGTGGACCCCTGGGTGGCTAGCTGAGGACAGAGGTCCCAAGGTGGAGGGCCACTGGGTACCCTGGGGATTATACTGCAAGTCCAGGTAGAGAGGTGGACCCCTGGGTAGCGTGCAGGGGTAAGAGGCCCCAAGGTGGAGGGCCAGGGGGCACCCTGGGGCCTATACTGCAAGTCCAGGGAGAGAGGTGGACCCCTGGGTAGTTTGCTGGGGTCAGAGGCCCGTAGGTGGAGGGCAAGGGGGCACCCTGGGGCCTATACTGCAAGTCCAGGGAAAGATGTGGACCCCTGGGTAGCTTGCTGAGGTCAGAGGCCCCTATGTGGACGGCAAGGGGGCACCCTGGGGCCTATACTGCAAGTGTAGGGAGAGAGGGAGACCCGTGGGTAGCTTGCTGGGGTCAGAGGCCCCTAGGTGGAGGGCCAGGGGGCACCCTGAGGCCTATACTGCAAGTCCAGGGAGAGAGGTGGACCCCTGGGTAGCTTACTGGGGTCAAAGGCCCCTAGGTGGAGGGTAAAGGGGCACCCTGGGGCCTATATTGCAAGTGCAGGGGGAGAGGTGGACCCCTGGGTAGCTTACTGGGGTCAGAGGCCCCTAGGTAGAGTGCAAGAGTGCACCCTGGGTCCTATACTGCAAGTCCAGGCACAGAGGTGGACCCCTGGGTAGCTTGCTGGGGTCAGAGGGCCCTACGTGGAGGGCAAGGGGGCACCCTGGGGCCTATACTGCAAGTTCAGGGAGAGAGGGGGACCCTTGGGTAGCTTGCTGGGGTCAGATGCCCCTAGATGGAGGGCCAGGGGGCACCCTGGAGCCTAAACTGCAAGTCCAAGGAGAGAGATGGACCCATGTGTAGCTTGCTGGGGTCAGAGGACCCTAGTTGAAGGGCCAGGGGTCACCCTGGGGCCTATAATGCAAATCCAGGAAGAGAGGTGGACTCCTGGGTAGCTTGCTGGGGTCAGAGGCCCCAAGGTGGAGGGCCAAGGGGCACCCTGGGGCCTATACTGCAAGTCCAGGGAGAGAGGGTGGCCCCTGGGTAGCTTGCTGGGGTCAGAGGCCCCAAACTGGACAGCAAGGGGGCACCCTGGGGCCTATTCTGCAAGTCCAGGGAGAAAGGTGGACACCTGGGTGGCTAGCTGGGGTCAGAGATCCCTATGTGGAGGGCCACTGGGCACCTTGGGGCCTATACTGCAAGTCCAGGTAGAGAGGTGGATCCCTGTGTAGCTTGCTGGGGTCAGAGGCCCCTAGGTGGAGGGCTAAGGGGCACCCTGGCGCATATACTGCAAGTCCAGGAAGAGAGAGGGACCCCCGGGTAGCTTGCTGGGGTCAGAGGCCCCTACGTGGAGGGCCAGGGGGCACCCTGGGGCCTATACTGCAAATCCAGGGAGAGAGGTGGACCCCTGGGTGGTTTGCTGGGGTCAGAGGCCCGTAGGTGGAGGGCAAGGGGGCACCCTGGGGCCTATACTGCAAGTCCAGGAAGAGATGTGGACCCCTGGGTAGCTTGCTGGGGTCAAAGGCCCCTTTGTGAACGGCAAGGGGGCACCCTGGGCCTATACTGCAAGTGTAGGGAGAGAGGGATACCCCTGGGTAGCTTGCTGGGGTCAGAGGCCCCTAGGTGGAGGGCCAGGGGGCACCCTGAGGCCTGTACTGCAAGTCCAGGGAGAGAGGTGGTCCGCTGGGTAGCTTACTGGGGTCAGAGGCCCCTACGTGGAGGGCCAGGGGGCACCCTGGGGCCTATACTGCAAATCCAGGGAGAGAGGTGGACCCCTGGGTGGTTTGCTGGGGTCAGAGGCCCGTAGGTGGAGGGCAAGGGGGCACCCTGGGGCCTATACTGCAAGTCCAGGAAGAGATGTGGACCCCTGGGTAGCTTGCTGGGGTCAGAGGCCCCTTTGTGAACGGCAAGGGGGCACCCTGGGCCTATACTGCAAGTGTAGGGAGAGAGGGATACCCCTGGGTAGCTTGCTGGGGTCAGAGGCCCCTAGGTGGAGGGCCAGGGGGCACCCTGAGGCCTGTACTGCAAGTCCAGGGAGAGAGGTGGTCCGCTGGGTAGCTTACTGGGGTCAAAGGCCCCTAGGTGGAGGGCAAGAGAGCACCCTGGGTTCTATACTGCAAGTCCAGGCACAGAGGTGGACCCCTGGGTAGCTTGCTGGGGTCAGAGGGCCCTACGTGGACGGCAAGGGGGCATCCTGGGGCCTATACTGCAAGTTCAGGGAGAGAGGGGGACCCTTGGGTAGCTTGCTGGGGTCAGAGGCCCCTAGGTGGAGGGCCAGGGGGCACCCTGGAGCCTAAACTGCAAGTCCAAGGAGAGAGATGGACCCATAGGTAGCTTGCTGGGGTCAGAGGACCCTAGTTGAAGGGCCAGGGGGCACCCTGGGGCCTATACTTCAAATCCAGGGAGAGAGGTGGACCCCTGGGTAGCTTGCTGGGGTCAGAGGCCCCTAGGTGGAGGGCAAGGGGGCACCCTGGGGATTATACTGCAAGTCCAGGGAAAGAGGGGGACCCCTGGGTAGCTTGCTGGGGTCAGAGGCCCCTATATGAACGGCCAGGGGGCACCCTGGGGCCTATACTGCAAGTGTAGGGAGAGAGGGAGACCCCTGGGTAGCTTGCTGGGGTCACAGGCCCCTAGGAGGAGGGCAAGCGGGCACCCTGGGGCCTATACTGCAAGTCCAGGGAGAGAGGTTGACCCCTGGGTAGTTTGCTGGGGTCAGAGGCCCCAAGGTGGAGGTTCAGGGGGAACCCTGGGGCCTATACTGCAAGTCCAGGGAGAGAGGTTGACCCCTGGGTAGTTTGCTGGGGTCAGAGCCCCCTAGGTGGAGGGCAAGGGGGACCCTGGGGCCTATACTGCAAATCCAGGGAGATATGTGGACCCCTGGGTAGCATGCTGGGGTCAGAAGCCCCTATGTGGAAGGCAAGGGGGCACCCTGGGGCCTATACTGCAAGTGTAGGGAGAGAGGGAGACCCCTGGGTAGCTTGCTGGGGTCAGAGGCCCTTAGGTTGAGGGCCAGGGGGCACTATGAGGCCTATACTGCAAGTCCAGGGAGAGAGATGGTCCCCTGGGTAGCTTGCTGCGGTCAGAGGCCCATAGGTGGAGGGCAAGGGGGCACCCTGGGGCCTATACTGCAAGTCCAGGGAGAGAGGTTGACACCTGGGTAGCTTGCTGGATCAGAGGCCCCTAGGTGGAAGGTCAGGGGGCACCCTGGGGCCTATAGTAGCGGGAGAGAGGTGGACCCCTGGGTAGCTTGCTGGGGTCATTGGCCCCAAGGTGGAGCGAGAGAGGTGGACCCCTGGGTAGCTTGTTGGGCTCAGTGGCCCCTAGGTGGAATGCCAGGAGGCACCCTGAGGCCTATACTGCAAGTCCAGGGAGAGAGGTGGACCCCTGGGTAGCTTGCTGCGGTCAAAGGCCCCTAGATGGAGGGCAAGGGGGCACCCTGGGGCCTAACCTGCAAGTCCAGGGAGAGAGGTAGACTCCTGGGTAGCTTGCTGGGGTCAGAGGCCCCAAGGTGGAGGGCCAAGGGGCACCCTGGGGCATATACTGCAAGTCCAGGAAGAGAGAGAGACCCCTGGGTAGCTTGCTGGGGTCAGAGGCCCCTACGTGGAGGGCAAGGGGGCACCCTGAGGCGTATACTGCAAGTCCAGGGAGAGAGATGGACCCCTGGGTAGCTTGCTCCGGTCAGAGGCCCATTTATGGAGGGCAAGGGGGCACCCTGGGGCCTATACTGCAAGTCCAGGGAGAGAGGTTGACACGTGGGTAGCTTGCTGGGGTCAGAGGCCCCTAGGTGGAAGGTCAGGGGGCACCCTGGGGCCTACAGTAGAGGGAGAGAGGTGGACCCCTGGGTAGCTTGCTGGGGTCAGTGGCCCCAAGGTGGAGGGAGAGAGGTGGACCCCTGGGTGGCTAGCTGGGGTCAGAGGCCCCTAGGTGGACGCCCAGGGGGCACCCTGTGGCCTATACTGCAAGTCCAGGGAGAGAGGTGGACCCCTGGGTAGCTTGCTGGGTAGCTTGCAAGGAAAACCCTGGGGCCTATACTGCAAGTCCAGGAGAGAGGTGGACCCCTGGGTAGTTTGCTGGAGTCAAAGACCCCTTGGTGGATGACCAGGGGGCACCCTGGGGCCTATACTGCAAGTCCAGGGAAAGAAGAGGACCCCTGGGTAGCCTGCTGGAGTCAGAGGCCCCTAGGTGGAGGGCCAGGGGGCACGCTGGGGCCTATACTGCAAATCCAGGAAGAGAGGTAAACTCCTGGGTAGCTTGCTGGGGTCAGAGGCCCCAAGGTGGAGGGCCAAGGGGCACCCTGGGGCATATATTGCAAGTCCAGGAAGAGAGAGAGACCCCTGGGTAGCTTGCTGGGGTCAGAGGCCCCTACGTGGAGGGCAAGGGGGCACCCTGGGGCGTATACTGCAAGTCCAGGGAGAGAGAGTGACCCCTGGGTAGCTTGCTTGGGTCAGAGGCCCCAAGGTGGAGGGCCAGGGGGCAGAATGGGCCTAAACTGCAAGTCCAGGGAGAGAGGTGGAACCCTGGGTAGCTTGCTTGGGTCAGTGGCCCCTAGGCGGAGGGCCAGGGGGCACCCTGTTGCCTATACTGCAAGTCCTAGGAGAGAGGGAGACCTCTGGGTAGCTTGCTGTGGTCAGAGGCCCCTAAGTGGAGGGCAAGGGGGCACCCTTGTGTCTATACTGCAAGTCCAGGGAGAGAGGTGGACCCCTGGGTAGCTTGCTGGGGTCAGAGGCCCAAGAGGGCACCCTGGGGCCTACACTGCATGTCCAGGGAAAGAGGGTGACCACTGGGTAGCTTGCTGGGGTCAGAGGCCCCTAGGTGGAGGGCCAGGGGGCACCCTGGGGCCTATACTGCAAGTCCAGGAAAAAAGGTGGACCCCTGGGTGGCTTGCTGGGGTCAGAGGCCCCTAGGTGGAGGGCCAGGGGGCACCCTGGAGCCTAAACTGCAAGTCCAGGGAGAGAGATGGACCCATGGGTAGCTTGCTGGGGTCAGAGGACCCTAGTTGAAGGGCCAGGGGGCACCCTGGGGCCTATACTGCAAGTCCAGGGAGAGAGGTGGACCCCTGGGTAGCTTGCGGGGGTAGAGGCCCCTAGGTGGAGGGCAAGGGGGCACCCTGGGGACTATACTGCAAGTCCAGGGAAAGAGGGGGACCTCTGGGTAGCTTGCTGGGGTCAGAGGCCCCTAGGTGGAGGGCAAGGGGGCATTCTGGGGCCTAACCTGCAAGTCCAGGAAGAGAGAGGGACCCCTGGGTAGCTTGCTGGGGTCAGAGGCCCCTAGGTGGAGGGCCAGGGGGCACCCTGGGGCCTATACTGCAAGTCCAGGGAGAGAGGTGGACCCCTGGTTTGTTTGCTGGGGTCAGAGGCCCCTAGGTGGAGGGCAAGGGGGCACCCTGGGGCCTATACTGCAAGTCCAGGGAGAGAGGTGGAACCCTGGGTAGCTTGCTGGTGTCAGAGGCCCCTATGTGGAAGGCAAGGGGGCACCCTGGGGCCTATACTGTAAGTGTAGGGAGAGAGGGAGACCCCTGGATAGCTTGCTGGGGTCAGAGGCCCCTAGGTGGAGGGCCAGGGGGCACCCTGTGGCCTACACTGCAAGTCCAGGGAGAGAGATGGACCCCTGGGTAGCTTGCTGCGGTCAGAGGCCCATAGGTGGAGGGCAAGGGGGCACCCTGGGGCCTATACTGCAAGTCCAGGGAGAGAGGTGGACACCTGAGTAGCTTGCGGGGGTCAGAGGCCCCTAGGTGGAGGGTCAGGGGGCACCCTGGGGCCTATACTGCAAGTAGATGGAGAGAGGTGGACCCCTGGGTAGCTTGCTGGGGTCAGATGCCCCTACGTAGAGGGCAAGGGAGAGAGGGTGACCCCTGGGTAGCTTGCTGGGGTCAGAGGCCCCTAAGTTTACAGCAAGGGGGCACCCTGGGGCCTATACTGCAAGTCCAGGGAGAGAGATGGACCCTTAGGTAGCTTGCTGGGGTCAGAGGACCCTAGTTGAAGGGCCAGGGGGCACCCTGGGGCCTATTCTTCAAATCCAGGGAGAGATGTGGACCCCTGGGTAGCTTGCTGGGGTCAGAGGCCCCTATGTGGACGGCAAGGGGGCACCCTGGGGCCTATACTGCAAGTGTAGGGAGAGAGGGAGACCCCTGGGTAGCTTGCTGGGGTCACAGGCCCCTAGGTGGAGGGCCAGGGGGCACCCTGGGGCCTATACTGCAAGTCCAGGGAGAGAGGTGGAACCCTGGGTAGTTTGCTGGGGTCAGAGGCCCCTAGGTGGAGGGCAAGGGGGACCCTGGGGCCTATACTGCAAGTCCAGGGAGAGATGTGGACGACTGGGTAGCTTGCTAGAGTCAGAAGCCCCTATGTGGAAGGCAAGGGGGCACCCTGGGGCCTATACTGCAAGTCCAGGGAGAGAGGGTGACCCCTGGGTAGCTTGCTGGGGTCAGAGGCCCCAAGGTGGAGGGCCAAGGGGCACCCTGGGGCATATACTGCAAGTCCAGGAAGAGAGAGAGACCCCTGGGTAGCTTGCTGGGGTCAGAGGCCCCTACGTGGAGGGCAAGGGGGCACCCTGGGGCGTATACTGCAAGTCCAGGGAGAGAGAGTGACCCCTGGGTAGCTTGCTGTGGTCAGAGGCCCCAAGGTGGAGGGCCAGGGGGCAGAATGGGCCTAAACTGCAAGTCCAGGGAGAGAGGTGGAACCCTGGGTAGCTTGCTGGGGTCAGTGGCCCCTAGGCGGAGGGCCAGGGGGCACCCTGTTGCCTATACTGCAAGTCCTAGGAGAGAGGGAGACCTCTGGGTAGCTTGCTGTGGTCAGAGGCCCCTAAGTGGAGGGCAAGGGGGCACCCTTGTGTCTATACTGCAAGTCCAGGGAGAGAGGTGGACCCCTGGGTAGCTTGCTGGGGTCAGAGGCCCAAGAGGGCACCCTGGGGCCTACACTGCATGTCCAGGGAAAAAGGGTGACCCCTGGGTAGCTTGCTGGGGTCAGAGGCCCCTAGTTGGAGGGCCAGGGGGCACCCTGGGGCCTATACTGCAAGTCCAGGAAAAAAGGTGGACCCCTGGGTAGCTTGCTGGGGTCAGAGGCCCCTAGGTGGAGGGCCAGGGGGCACCCTGGAGCCTAAACTGCAAGTCCAGGGAGAGAGATGGACCCATGGGTAGCTTGCTGGGGTCAGAGGACCCTAGTTGAAGGGCCAGGGGGCACCCTGGGGCCTATACTGCAAGTCCAGGGAGAGAGGTGGACCCCTGGGTAGCTTGCGGGGGTAGAGGCCCCTAGGTGGAGGGCAGGGGGGCACCCTGGGGACTATACTACAAGTCCAGGGAAAGAGGGGGACCCCTGGGTAGCTTGCTGGGGTCAGAGGCCCCTAGGTGGAGGGCAAGGGGGCATTCTGGGGCCTAACCTGCAAGTCCAGGAAGAGAGAGGGACCCCTGGGTAGCTTGCTGGGGTCAGAGGCCCCTAGGTGGAGGGCCAGGGGGCACCCTGGGGCCTATAATGCAAGTCCAGGGAGAGAGGTGGAACCCTGGGTAGCTTGCTGGTGTCAGAGGCCCCTATGTGGAAGGCAAGAGGGCACCCTGGGGCCTATACTGCAAGTGTAGGGAGAGAGGGAGACCCCTGGGTAGCTTGCTGGGGTCAGAGGCCCCTAGGTGGAGGGCCAGGGGGCACCCTGTGGCCTATACTGCAAGTCCAGGGAGAGAGATGGACCCCTGGGTAGCTTGCTGCGGTCAGAGGCCCATAGGTGGAGGGCAAGGGGGCACCCTGGGGCCTATACTGCAAGTCCAGGGAGAGAGGTGGACACCTGAGTAGCTTGCGGGGGTCAGAGGCCCCTAGGTGGAGGGTCAGGGGGCACCCTGGGGCCTATACTGCAAGTAGATGGAGAGAGGTGGACCCCTGGGTAGCTTGCTGGGGTCAGATGCCCCTACGTAGAGGGCAAGGGAGAGAGGGTGACCCCTGGGTAGCTTGCTGGGGTCAGAGGCCCCTAAGTTTACAGCAAGGGGGCACCCTGGGGCCTATACTGCAAGTCCAGGGAGAGAGATGGACCCATAGGTAGCTTGCTGGGGTCAGATGACCCTAGTTGAAGGGCCAGGGGGCACCCTGGGGCCTATTCTTCAAATCCAGGGAGAGATGTGGACCCCTGGGTAGCTTGCTGGGGTCAGAGGCCCCTATGTGGACGGCAAGGGGGCACCCTGGGGCCTATACTGCAAGTGTAGGGAGAGAGGGAGACCCCTGGGTAGCTTGCTGGGGTCACAGGCCCCTAGGTGGAGGGCCAGGGGGCACCCTGGGGCCTATACTGCAAGTCCAGGGAGAGAGGTGGAACCCTGGGTAGTTTGCTGGGGTCAGAGGCCCCTAGGTGGAGGGCAAGGGGGACCCTGGGGCCTATACTGCAAGTCCAGGGAGAGATGTGGACCACTGGGTAGCTTGCTGGGGTCAGAAGCCCCTATGTGGGAGGCAAGGGGGCACCCTGGGGCCTATACTGCAAGTCCAGGGAGAGAGGGTGACCCCTGGGTAGCTTGCTGGGGTCAGAGGCCCCAAGGTGGAGGGCCAAGGGGCACCCTGTGGCATATACTGCAAGTCCAGGAAGAGAGAGAGACCCCTGGGTAGCTTGCTGGGGTCAGAGGCCCCTACGTGGAGGGCAAGGGGGCACCCTGGGGCGTATACTGCAAGTCCAGGGAGAGAGAGTGACCCCTGGGTAGCTTGCTGGGGTCAGAGGCCCCAAGGTGGAGGGCCAGGGGGCAGAATGGGCCTAAACTGCAAGTCCAGGGAGAGAGGTGGAACCCTGGGTAGCTTGCTGGGGTCAGTGGCCCCTAGGCGGAGGGCCAGGGGGTACCCTGTTGCCTATACTGCAAGTCCTAGGAGAGAGAGAGACCTCTGGGTAGCTTGCTGTGGTCAGAGGCCCCTAAGTGGAGGGCAAGGGGGCACCCTTGTGTCTATACTGCAAGTCCAGGGAGAGAGGTGGACCCCTGGGTAGCTTGCTGGGGTCAGAGGCCCAAGAGGGCACCCTGGGGCCTACACTGCATGTCCAGGGAAAGAGGGTGACCCCTGGGTAGCTTGCTGGGGTCAGAGGCCCCTAGGTGGAGGGCCAGGGGGCACCCTGGGGCCTATACTGCAAGTCCAGGAAAAAAGGTGGACCCCTGGGTAGCTTGCTGGGGTCAGAGGCCCCTAGGTGGAGGGCCAGGGGGCACCCTGGAGCCTAAACTGCAAGTCCAGGGAGAGAGATGGACCCATGGGTAGCTTGCTGGGGTCAGAGGACCCTAGTTGAAGGGCCAGGGGGCACCCTGGGGACTATACTGCAAGTCCAGGGAGAGAGGTGGACCCCTGGGTAGCTTGCGGGGGTAGAGGCCCCTAGGTGGAGGGCAGGGGGGCACCCTGGGGACTATACTGCAAGTCCAGGGAAAGAGGGGGACCCCTGGGTAGCTTGCTGGGGTCAGAGGCCCCTAGGTGGAGGGCAAGGGGGCATTCTGGGGCCTAACCTGCAAGTCCAGGAAGAGAGAGGGACCCCTGGGTAGCTTGCTGGGGTCAGAGGCCCCTAGGTGGAGGGCCAGGGGGCACCCTGGGGCCTATAATGCAAGTCCAGGGAGAGAGGTGGAACCCTGGGTAGCTTGCTGGTGTCAGAGGCCCCTATGTGGAAGGCAAGGGGGCACCCTGGGGCCTATACTGCAAGTGTAGGGAGAGAGGGAGACCCCTGGGTAGCTTGCTGGGGTCAGAGGCCCCTAGGTGGAGGGCCAGGGGGCACCCTGTGGCCTATACTGCAAGTCCAGGGAGAGAGATGGACCGCTGGGTAGCTTGCTGCGGTCAGAGGCCCATAGGTGGAGGGCAAGGGGGCACCCTGGGGCCTATACTGCAAGTCCAGGGAGAGAGGTGGACACCTGAGTAGCTTGCGGGGGTCAGAGGCCCCTAGGTGGAGGGTCAGGGGGCACCCTGGGGCCTATACTGCAAGTAGATGGAGAGAGGTGGACCCCTGGGTAGCTTGCTGGGGTCAGATGCCCCTACGTAGAGGGCAAGGGAGAGAGGGTGACCCCTGGGTAGCTTGCTGGGGTCAGAGGCCCCTAAGTTTACATCAAGGGGGCACCCTGGGGCCTATACTGCAAGTCCAAGGAGAGAGATGGACCCATAGGTAGCTTGCTGGGGTCAGAGGACCCTAGTTGAAGGGCCAGGGGGCACCCTGGGGCCTATTCTTCAAATCCAGGGAGAGATGTGGACCCCTGGGTAGCTTGCTGGGGTCAGAGGCCCCTATGTGGACGACAAGGGGGCACCCTGGGGCCTATACTGCAAGTGTAGGGAGAGAGGGAGACCCCTGGGTAGCTTCCTGGGGTCACAGGCCCCTAGGTGGAGGGCCAGGGGGCACCCTGGGGCCTATACTGCAAGTCCAGGGAGAGAGGTGGAACCCTGGGTAGTTTGCTGGGGTCAGAGGCCCCTAGGTGGAGGGCAAGGGGGACCCTGGGGCCTATACTGCAAGTCCAGGGAGAGATGTGGACCACTGGGTAGCTTGCTGGGGTCAGTGGCCCCTAGGTGGAGGGCCAGGGGGCACCCTGTTGCCTATACTGCAAGTCCTAGGAGAGAGGGAGACCTCTGGGTAGCTTGCTGTGGTCAGAGGCCCCTAAGTGGAGGGCAAGGGGGCACCCTTGTGTCTATACTGCAAGTCCAGGGAGAGAGGTGAACCCCTGGGTAGCTTGCTGGGGTCAGAGGCCCAAGAGGGCACCCTGGGGCCTACACTGCATGTCCAGGGAAAGAGGGTGACCCCTGGGTAGCTTGCTGGGGTCAGAGGCCCCTAGGTGGAGGGCCAGGGGGCACCCTGGGGCATATACTGCAAGTCCAGGAAAAAAGGTGGACCCCTGGGTAGCTTGCTGGGGTCAGAGGCCCCTAGGTGGAGGGCCAGGGGGCACCCTGGAGCCTAAACTGCAAGTCCAGGGAGAGAGATGGACCCATGGGTAGCTTGCTGGGGTCAGAGGACCCTAGTTGAAGGGCCAGGGGGCACCCTGGGGCCTATACTGCAAGTCCAGGGAGAGAGGTGGACCCCTGGGTAGCTTGCGGGGGTAGAGGCCCCTAGGTGAAGGGCAGGGGGGCACCCTGGGGACTATACTGCAAGTCCAGGGAAAGAGGGGGACCCCTGGGTAGCTTGCTGGGGTCAGAGGCCCCTAGGTGGAGGGCAAGGGGGCATTCTGGGGCCTAACCTGCAAGTCCAGGAAGAGAGAGGGACCCCTGGGTAGCTTGCTGGGGTCAGAAGCCCCTAGGTGGAGGGCCAGGGGGCACCCTGGGGCCTATAATGCAAGTCCAGGGAGAGAGGTGGAACCCTGGGTAGCTTGCTGGTGTCAGAGGCCCCTATGTGGAAGGCAAGGGGGCACCCTGGGGCCTATACTGCAAGTGTAGGGAGAGAGGGAGACCCCTGGGTAGCTTGCTGGGGTCAGAGGCCCCTAGGTGGAGGGCCAGGGGGCACCCTGTGGCCTATACTGCAAGTCCAGGGAGAGAGATGGACCCCTGGGTAGCTTGCTGCGGTCAGAGGCCCATAGGTGGAGGGCAAGGGGGCACCCTGGGGCCTATACTGCAAGTCCAGGGAGAGAGGTGGACACCTGAGTAGCTTGCGGGGGTCAGAGGCCCCTAGGTGGAGGGTCAGGGGGCACCCTGGGGCCTATACTGCAAGTAGATGGAGAGAGGTGGACCCCTGGGTAGCTTGCTGGGGTCAGATGCCCCTACGTAGAGGGCAAGGGAGAGAGGGTGACCCCTGGGTAGCTTGCTGGGGTCAGAGGCCCCTAAGTTTACAGCAAGGGGGCACCCTGGGGCCTATACTGCAAGTCCAGGGAGAGAGATGGACCCATAGGTAGCTTGCTGGGGTCAGAGGACCCTAGTTGAAGGGCCAGGGGGCACCCTGGGGCCTATTCTTCAAATCCAGGGAGAGATGTGGACCCCTGGGTAGCTTGCTGGGGTCAGAGGCCCCTATGTGGACGGCAAGGGGGCACCCTGGGGCCTATACTGCAAGTGTAGGGAGAGAGGGAGACCCCTGGGTAGCTTGCTGGGGTCACAGGCCCCTAGGTGGAGGGCCAGGGGGCACCCTGGGGCCTATACTGCAAGTCCAGGGAGAGAGGTGGAACCCTGGGTAGTTTGCTGGGGTCAGAGGCCCCTAGGTGGAGGGCAAGGGGGACCCTGGGGCCTATACTGCAAGTCCAGGGAGAGATGTGGACCACTGGGTAGCTTGCTGGGGTCAGAAGCCCCTATGTGGAAGGCAAGGGGGCACCCTGGGGCCTATACTGCAAGTCCAGGGAGAGAGGGTGACCCCTGGGTAGCTTGCTGGGGTCAGAGGCCCCAAGGTGGAGGGCCAAGGGGCACCCTGGGGCATATACTGCAAGTCCAGGAAGAGAGAGAGACCCCTGGGTAGCTTGCTGGGGTCAGAGGCCCCTACGTGGAAGGCAAGGGGGCACCCTGGGGCCTATACTGCAAGTGTAGGGAGAGAGGGAGACCCCTGGGTAGCTTGCTGGGGTCAGAGGCCCCTAGGTGGAGGGCCAGGGGGCACCCTGGGGCCTATACTGCAAGTCCAGGGAGAGAGGTGGAACCCTGGGTAGTTTGCTGGGGTCAGAGGCCCCTAGGTGGAGGGCAAGGGGGACCCTGGGGCCTATACTGCAAGTCCAGGGAGAGATGTGGACCACTGGGTAGCTTGCTGGGGTCAGAAGCCCCTATGTGGAAGGCAAGGGGGCACCCTGGGGCCTATACTGCAAGTCCAGGGAGAGAGGGTGACCCCTGGGTAGCTTGCTGGGGTCAGAGGCCCCAAGGTGGAGGGCCAAGGGGCACCCTGGGGCCTAACCTGCAAGTCCAGGAAGAGAGAGGGACCCCTGGGTAGCTTGCTGGGGTCAGAGGCCCCTAGGTGGAGGGCCAGGGGGCACCTTGGGGCCTATACTGCAAGTCCAGGGAGAGAGGTGGACCCCTGGGTAGTTTGCTGGGGTCAGAGGCCCCTAGGTGGAGGGCAAGGGGGACCCTGGGGCCTATACTGCAAGTCCAGGGAGAGATGTGGACCACTGGGTAGCTTGCTGGGGTCAGAAGCCCCTATGTGGAAGGCAAGGGGGCACCCTGGGGCCTATACTGCAAGTGTAGGGAGAGAGGGAGACCCCTGGGTAGCTTGCTGGGGTCAGAGGTCCCTACGTGGAGGGCCAGGGGGCACTCTGAGGCCTATACTGCAAGTCCAGGGAGAGAGATGGACCCCTGGGTAGCTTGCTGCGGTCAGAGGCCCATAGGTGGAGGGCAAGGGGGCACCCTGGGGTCTATACTTCAAGTCCAGGGAGAGAGGTTGACACCTGGGTAGCTTGCTGGGGTCAGAGGCCCCTAGGTGGAAGGTCAGGGGGCACCCTGGGGCCTATATTAGAGGGAGAGAGGTGGACCCGTGGGTAGCTTGCTGGGGTCAGTGGCCCCAAGGTGGAGGGAGAGAAGTGGACCCCTGGGTAGCTTGCTGGGGTCAGATACCCCGTACGTAGAGGGCAAGGGGGCACCCTGGGGCCCATACTGCAAGTCCAGGGAGAGAGGGTGACCCCTGGGTAGCTTGCTGGGGTCAGAGGCCCCTAAGTGGATGGCCAGGGGGATCCCTGGGGCCTATACTGTATGTCCAGGAAGAGAGGTGAACCCCTGGGTAGCTTGCTGGGGTCAGAGGCCCCATTGTGGAGGGCCAGGGGGCACCCTGGGGCCTTTACTGCAAGTCCAGGGAAAAAAAAGGACCCCTGGGTAGCCTGCTGGAGTCAGAGGCCCCAAGGTGGAGGGCCAAGGGGCACCCTGGGGCATATACTGCAAGTCCAGGAAGAGAGAGAGACCCCTGGGTAGCTTGCTGGGGTCAGAGGCCCCTACGTGGAGGGCAAGGGGGCACCCTGGGGCGTATACTGCAAGTCCAGGGAGAGAGGGTGACCCCTGGGTAGCTTGCTGGGGTCAGAGGCCCCAAGGTGGAGGGCCAGGGGGCAGCCTGGGGCCTACACTGCAAGTCCAGGGAGAGAGGTGGAACCCTGGGTAGCTTGCTGTGGTCAGAGGCCCCTAAGTGGAGGGCAAGGGGGCACCCTTGTGTCTATACTGCAAGTTCAGGGAGAGAGGTGGACCCCTGGGTAGCTTGCTGGGGTCAGAGGCCCAAAGGTTGAGGTAAAGAGGGCACCCTGGGGCCTACACTGCAAGTCCAGGGAAAGAGGGTGACCCCTGGGGTAGCTTGCTGGGGTCAGAGGCCCCTAGGTGGAGGGCAGGGGAGCACCCTGGGGCCTATACTGCAAGTCCAGGGAAAAAGGTGGACCCCTGGGTAGCTTGCTGGGGTCAGAGGCCCCTAGGTGGAGGGCCAGGGGGCACCCTGGAGCCTAAACTGCAAGTCCAGGGAGAGAGATGGACCCATTGGGTAGCTTGCTGGGGTCAGAGGACCCTAGTTGAAGGGCCAGGGGGCACCCTGGGGCCTATACTGCAAGTCCAGGGAGAGGGGTGGACCCCTGGGTAGCTTGCTGGGGTCAGAGGCCCCTAGGTGGAGGGCCAGGGGGCACCCTGAGGCCTTTACTGCAATCCAGAGAGAGGTGGACCCCTGGGTAGCTTGCTGGGGTCAGAGGCCCCTAGGTGGAGGGCCAGGTGGCACCCTGGGGCCTATACTGCAAATCTAGGAAGAGAGGTGGACTCCTGGGTAGCTTGCTGGGGTCAGAGGCCCCAAGGTGGAGGGCCAAGGGGCACCCTGGGGCATATACTGCAAATCCAGGAAGAGAGAGAGACCCCTGGGTAGCTTGCTGGGGTCACAGGCCCCTACGTGGAGGGCAAGGGGGCACCCTGGGGTGTATACTGCAAGTCCACGGAGAGAGGGTGACCCCTGGGTAGCTCGCTGGGGTCAGAGGCCCCATTGTGGAGGGCCAGGGCGCAGTCACCTAGGGGCCTTTGAGTCAAAGGCCCCTAGGTGGAGGGCCAGGGGGCACCCTGGGGCCTATACTGCAAGTCCAGGAAGAGAGGTGGACTCCTGGGTAGCTTGCTTGGCTCAGAGGCCCCAAGGTGGAGGGCCAAGGGGCACCCTGGGGCATATACCGCATGTCCAGGAAGAGAGAGAGACCCCTGGGTAGCTTACTGGGGTCAGAGGCCCCTACGTGGAGGGCAAGGGGGCAACCTGGAGCGTATACTGCAAGTCCAGGGAGAGAGGGTGACCCCTGGGTATCTTGCTGGGGTCAGAGGCCCCAAGGTGGAGGGCCAGGGGGCAGCCTGGGGCCTACACTGCAAGTCCAGGGAGAGAGGTGGAACCCTGGGTAGCTTGCTGGGGTCAGAGGCCCCTAGGCTGAGGGCCAGGGGGCACCCTGTGGCCTATATTGCAAGTCCAGGGAGAGAGGTGGACCCCTGGGTAGCTTGCTGGGGTCAGAGGACCAAAGGTTGAGGTAAAGAGGGCACCCTGGGGCCTACACTGCAAGTCCAGGGAAAGAGGGTGACCCCTGGGTAGCTTGCTGGGGTCAGAGGCCCCTAGGTGGAGGGCAGGGGAGCACCCTGGGTCCTATACTGCTAGTCCAGGGAGAGAGAAGGACCCTTGGGTAGCTTGCTGGGGTCAGAGGGCCCTAGTTGGAGGGCCAGGGGGCACCCTGGAGCCTAAACTGCAAGTCCAGGGAGAGAGGTGGACCCCCTGGGCAACTTGCTGGGGTCAGAGGCTGCTATGTGGAGGGTAAGGGGGTACCCTGGGGCCAATACTGCAAGACCAGGGAGAGAGGTTGGCTACTGGGTAGCTTGCTGGGGTCAGGGACCTCTTAGGTGGAGGGCAAAGGGCCCGATGTAGCCCAGACGGCAAGTACAGGGAGAGAGGTTGATTCCTGGGTAGCTTGTTGGGGTCAGGGACCCCTTAGGTGGAGGGCAAAGGGGCCCAGAATGCAAGTCCAGGGAGAGAGGTTGGCTCCCGGTTAGTTTGCTGGGGTCAATGACCCCTTAGGTGGATGGCAAAGGGGTGCTAAGGAGCCCAGATTGCAAGTCCAGGAAGAGAGGTTGGCCCCTGGGTAGCTTGCTGGGGTCAGACACCCCTAAGGTGGAGGTCAAGGGGGGCCCTTGGAAGCCCAGCCTGCAAGTCCAGGGAGAGAGGTTGGACCCTGGGTAGCTTGCTGGGGTCAAGCACACATTAGATGGAGGGCAAGGGGCCTTAAGAGCCCAGACTGCAGGTCCATGAAGAAATATTAGCCCCTGGGTAGCTTGCTGGGGTCAGGGACGCCTTATGGTGGAGGGCTAGGGGGCCCTCTGGGGCACAGACTGCAAGTCCAAGGAAAGAGGTTGGCCCCTGGGTAGCTTGCCAGGTTCAGGAACCCCTTAGGTGGAGGGCAATAGGGCCCTAAGGAGCCCAGACTGCACGTCCAGGGAGAGAGGTTGGCCGTTGGGTAGCTTGGAGGGCAAGGGGGGCCTTAGGAGACTAAACTGACCAGACAATTGAAAACCGCGTCAAGTGTTTTCAGTACATGGATTGCCAGATGTAGTTGTTACGGATATTGGCCCGTTTATAGGAGAGCAGTTTCAAGAGTTGGTCAAACGAAATGGAATCAGACAAATCCGTACTGCACCATTCCACCCTGCTTCTGACTGGACTGGCCAAGAAAGTGGTGCTGACATTAAAAGAGGGCTTAAAGAAGATGACAGAGCCAAGTGTTAAAAACTAACCTTGTCTGTTTTCTGTTCCAGTATTGGATTACTCCACAGACGACTACTGGCTTGACACGTGCAGAAATGTTGTTGGGAAGAAAACCAAAATCTCACATTAATCTGCTGCATCTAGACATTGTGAAGAAAGTAAGAGCTAGCAAAGGAAGCAGAAAGAAGGGCAAGATAACCGGGTGAGGCCACAGAGTTTCCTGGAAGGTGGGACTGTCTTTGTCAGGAACTTTGCCAGAGGTCAGTACTGGTTACCGGGAGTAATCATGAAACAAAGCGGGCCTCGCTCTTGTGTGGTTAGACTTTCAGATGGTAGGACAGTTCATCGCCATATGGATCATCTGAGGAACCGTTTATCTCAGAGCCGTAGAGTGTTTTTGATCCAGTGGAACTGTCAGGAAGTAAGAGAAATGCAGAACTGGAGGAAGAGCAGGTTTCTCAACAACTATCACCTGCACAGAGTTCGGTGGAAAGGGTCTCTGTGCCTTTGGATTGTACACCAACTTGTACCTGTAGAGACTTTAAGGAGATCAGAACGTCAAAGGAAAGCACCACAAAGGCTAAATTTGTAGAGTATAGTCAACAAGTCAGTAGTTAGCCTTAAAGGGGGTATGAAAAATCACATCAAATTGGATTGACTTTTAGGGGAGAGAGATGTGATGATTTTAGGTTATCATAACTTAAAGAGCCCATGTTATACATGAAATAGGGTCATATTTTGGTTGTAAGGGTCTCCAACAATAGTCTAATATGCATGCAAGGACAAAAAACACTTTGATGGTCTTATAATCTGCATTTATTTTTACATAATTATCCTAGCGACTCCCATATGAATCGTCCAGTGATTCATTTGTTCCCAAACCCCTCCTTAGCGCGAAGCTAATCTGTGCTGATTGAACCGATGACAATCTGTTGCGATTGGTCGATACTGACTGCCTTCAGCGCGAGACAGAGTGAAATGTCCAGCAGCTAATCAACAATATAAAAGTAGTCACAGTGCATACACGCTCACAGTGCATACACGCTCAATAGTGTATCAAGTACAATGCTTCATCGAGCCGAGCAGTAAACGTGATGAAATGGTTTCACTTTCGCTATGCAATACAATCAGCATGTCAAGACCGAAAGTACTCAAAACTGGCAATAAGCCTAGAACAAATGACTTCTTAAAACACTTGTCATGAGTAGATCCCATTGTAATAGCATGATGACATAAACAGGCATGTATAGAACATAATTTACATATAACAAGCGATCTTCTGATCATAAACTCGTGTGAGAGCATGTGAATGCGCCGAACGCGCTGGATAAGCTTAACCCCGTCATTTCTGAATGTCCCGCTAATAGCGTATAAACGGCAAATCACTCGATCATTAGATACTGAAATGAGAACGACTGTCCTATAGATCAGAATGTGTACTCACAGATCGTTATAGATGCACACAAAAGCACACAAAGGCACATAGAATGGGGGGGTTGGTGGGGGGGTTCTGTGTTAGAGGGCGGGGCCGCAGGTTTCAAATCTCCCGGGTTTGCGTGTGCACCTTCTTGGTTTCGTTATTTACTGTATGTCATGGCGAAACACCTAATGACTCGTTATCAAGACGATTCATTTGAAGCACTATGAGTCGACTCTTTTATAGATGAATCAACAGTTTTAAACACTGTACACTTACAGATTTAAGCCTTAGCTGCATATTTCACTTCACTTAGAGCTTTGTTACACAATACATGGAAGGGCATTTTTAAAAACCCATAATATGGGCTCTTTATAATAAGGGTTATATGTTTAGTGTTGTTCTGCCACTTTAATGGACGCATGTGTTAGAATCTCTTCCTCTATTGCGTGTTCAATTCAAACTCAAGAGAAATCGTTCGATGCTTAAAAGATTAGTAATTTATTGAATCCAAATGAATAATTCGATGTTCAGAGCTCTAGGCATACACAGATATACTCTAAATGTTACACAATGCTAACCGGGACTCATATCAGGTGCTGTAAAGCGCTCGGTATCTAGAAACCCAGGTTTTTAGACAGAAGGAGTAAAAGGGGATGAGTTCCGGTCAGCTTCCCGGCATACTTGGTACTTCCTCCCTCACCATTCTCTTACTGCACAGAAAACTTAAATAGTTAAGTGCACCTTTAACATATTTCATAACTCATGACAACCATACCCTTCTTGTGACCCTATATACCTTTTTTGGTACAAAGGAAGTCTGGAACAAGGCCCCCTCCTTGCAATATTTTTCCCTTGTCAGCAGAACTTGAACAAAATGTTCCAGTAAATGACCACATAATAAAAGAAGAACTTAATATGAAGTTGAAATATGATGTTAATATGACATATCACACAACGAGAAAAAGATTGGTTAATCAGTTGCTAGTCAGAACCTTTTTCCTAATGAACACAACCAATGTATTAAGCCTTCTTTCCACTGCACACGACAAACGACAGACCGGAAGTCACTCATTTTCAATTGAGAGCAGTCCGGGAGCTACGTTGTGTTCCGATCATTTCCGTATGCGGAAAATTCGGATCCGAATTGAGCTGCGGATCCGTTGAAATATTTGGACTCCTGTGACTAGACCGTATGCGACCTGCCGACCAGATATGATGTATTGCAGTGTTGTCCAAGCAGATCCGTGTGCGCGAGATGAGAAATAGGAGTTTATTTGTTTTTTTTTATTATAAAAGGTCTATATTAAAAAAAAACGTTTCTGTTTGTAAATGTAAATAAGAAAGTAATAAAAATATATATTTTTAATGTTGTCTCCACATTTCCTCCAATATTTTAGCGTTCTATGAGTTTCTAGTATTCATTCATCCATTAAACCATGTAAACGCACAGAGAATAAAGGCTTTTGCTTTTGCACTCCTTTATTTCAGACACCATGAGAATCAGCTTCTCCCCCGTGGTGCACGACAACACTGAAAATACTGTGCGGCTGCCACAAGCCGGCGTATTCCGATATATGTATATGTATATGTTCCAATAACATAAAGATATTAATGAGAGTAACATGAGGTGTATATAATGTTTTGAGATTAATGTGAGTAACATAAGGTGTATATATGGTTTTCTTTAGCTTTTCTCCAATACATGCACTGTAAGTAAGGCATGCCCGTGTTATGTTGTATTAAGGAAGTAAGGCTGTAGTAAAAAGCACTCCATTTGACTAAGCATTGTCTGGCCTCCAATTATTACACAACAACTTTCAAATAAAAATGAGACATATTCAAATGCATCCACATAGTTACACTGAAAGCCACGGAATTGACTAGAGCATTTGTTCTCTAAATGGTCATGTAAATCTTCCAAGTTAATCACAGACTTGTTAGCCATCATTACTGCAAGATCATATTGTACAAGAACATCAGTAAGATGAGAGCAAACATAATCCTTTTTCACAAATAATGAATTACATACGTCTAGAGGAATCTGCAGACCAATTAGACCTACAAATTTGTGAATTGCTGTCTTACAAATTTCAGGCTTATCTCTGGGAAAAGTTGATGTACCACTGCTGTATTTCTTTACCTAAACAACTCTCTATGTGCATAGTCTCGCTCCAGGGGTCATCAAATCTAGTATACCTGGGCCAGGCAAGAGTAAGAGCATCAACATTAGGCAGTTCATCAGTACTTCCATTCAAATCAAAGTTGTATTTGTCTGTTCTATCTATATTACCATGTTTATCACAAGCTGCACCATATGATCTACCAAAGTCCCATCTCAACAATTTCACCTTAATTGGTTTCAACACATTCCATCGCCTAAGAAACCTGTCTGACACCACATCAGTATACCAAGGAGAGCTGGGATCATCTTTGACAAAAATCCTACTGTTTGCATAACAACAGATTTAACAACTCGATTTGAGCCAAGTTGATTCTTAGCTTTAGGCAGATAGTATGACAAAAGATGCCTAGAATCAGGGGCACTCGGTTATAGAGGTAATTTGACTGCTTTACCTTCAATAATTATGTGTGGGAAATCGAAGTTAGGTTGTTCTCTCTTACTCCGCTTCATAGCAGATCCCATTGGCTTCTGCTGCAACACATACCTACGATTCTTGTTAATCAGTTTTGGACAATCACTAGAATTCATCTGAACTAAAGTGTTTGTAATCTAACTGAGTGAACTATAATTCCCCTTAAACACATCCAATTCACCATCTTGTGACCACCAACCTTTTTGCATAATGAGGTTGTTTTCTGGATAATTTGGGGAGTGGCCAAGCCAATAGGCCACTATCTCGTTGCCGTCAAGATGATAACATCGGTTCTTAATCTTTTGGTACATGCTAGGTAATAAATTGAGGCCCTTAGTAGAACTTATCGAACCCAAGAAGAACAGCAGTCGGCCACTTCACAATCCCAATTAGTTGAGAACGCATGCAAACGTCCTGTCCAGAGAAAAACCTGAATCCACAATAGGAACGATAAGGTGATTAAAATCAGCTCTACAAAATAATTTGGTATGACCAAACGGATGAAGGCTTGTCTCATCTTGAGACGTCTATCTCTGCGTATTTCTTCTTTCAGAAGCTTCAGCACATCATCTGGTCCAGCCATGTGTAACATTTTTTAAAAATCAGACTTACAGATTTAACATTTTATCATTAACTATCAACACCCATGATTTATTAGTTTTGGGAGGCATCTTCTTGGATAGGGCATTTCTCGAGAGGCTTCACCTAAAACCAGTTTCCATACAGTACTCAGAATTCCTCTGTTAAGTAAAACAGATTTATTAGTAGTTAACAGAACTTGATATGGGCCATCAAACTTGGGACCCAAGGAAGAAACTATCTCCCTTTTCAGCATTACACTTTCCAATGTCAGGAAGAACAGGTACAGTCATTTGCTCTTTGTTAACTTTCTCAGCTTGTCTAATATTTACACTTACTCGTGCATCTTTTAGACAACAATCCAAAGCTTTAAGATAATTTTGCAGAACCTCTTTCGAAGGGCCGAAAGGGCCTTCATGTTGCAGTGGTGCATCCCAGGGAAGACGCATGAATCTACCTGTCATAATTTCGAACGGGTTTTCTGTGTGGTCTTGTTTGGGCTTGTTCTCATGCTAAACAAAATTATTGGCACAGCAGCATGCCACCCTTTTTCCCACTTTAGAAGTCTTTTTCTCAGCGCAGCTTTTAAAGTGCGATTGGTACATTCAACTGACCCACTTGATTGTGGTCTTAAGGCTATGTGAAAATGTTGCGTTATCCCCATTAACTTCATAACCTGTTTCATCACTTTCCCTGTGAAGTGTGTACCCTGGTCACAGTCAATTTGTAGTGGTATACCCCATCTGGGAAATTCTTCAGTCAACAATGTTTTGGCTGTTGCATCTGCTGTGCAAGTTTGCAGCGGAAAGGCTTCTACCCATCTAGAAAACAAATCGACAATCATGTGAATGTACGAAAAGTCTCCACTAGGGGGGAGAGGGCCAATGAAATCAATTTGGAGACGCGTCCAAGGTGTCTGAGGTGTCTGAATCTTTAATTTAGAGGGAGAGTTCACCTTGAGACATACTAGACACCTCTTACAACAATCAGAGCAAGCACCCCTTAGCTTTGGCCATCACCAAGTTTTGGAGATCATGTATGTAATTTCTCAGGACCTGCATGAGCCAAACCATAATACAGAGATATTAGTTGTGTACGAGCAGAAGATGGACAGACAAATTTATCATGACATTTCCATAAACCCTCTAAAGCTTTGTGTCCTCTTAACTTAGCTGATTGATCAAGTTCTTCGAGGTCATTAGGGGCCTGTTTCAGTAAGAAGGTTCAAACAACTCGGAGTTTAAACTTGAACTCTGAGTTGATTTACCGAGAGATTAAAAACTTAGAGTTTTCGGTTTCAGAATAGCTGATCTGAGCTGGGTCAATCAACTTTGAGTAGACCAACTCAGAGTTAAGCGCGCACACCATGACTATAAAAAGGCATTAGCAATAAAGCGCAGATATTACGAGTGACTTTGGCAACATCTTAAAAAAAGAGATCACCATTTCTTTCTCCGGCTGAACTTGATCTGCTCATGCAAAGTTATAGCAAATACGAGTGTATATATTTAAAAAGAAGCAACCATCAGTGAAACAGAGACAACGTGGGAAAACAGCTGCTCAAGTTTATGCGTAATTTTTAATTTTAAGTATTTAAACATTTAAGTATAATAAAATAAGTAATGTAATGTGTGATGTTTTTACTTTTTTTCTAAACTTTTATACATTTTCACAGTTTTAATAGATTAACAGTGCACTTGTTGTGTGTCTGCCTTTTTATTGATCAAGTGATAGAGATTGATATAACATTAAGAAGGTAAGCAGTAATAAAATATTTTTTTAGACAGAATAATAATCCCATTAATCTAGTAACAGTGCATGTCGAAAGTTAAGCTAATTATTTATGAAAAAAGGACAAGCCTTGTACGTGACTTTGTTCTGTTTGTGACAAAAATGTAGGCTGTGTTTCCATCAAAATATCGGCTATTACATACATTTGTGCAAAACTGGAATAACGCCCAAAAATAAAGCAGCGTTTTTATCCAAAGAGTCGAAGAGAACACAATCGTCACTTCCTGATTAACTTGCGCCAAATATCAACAGTAAAAACAGAATTTACTGTGGTAGAATAAGCTGTATCAATGATGTTTTATTTAATTAATCTACTTGCGCCTCAGAAGACAATTGACACACAATGAACACGTAGGGGCGTTTAAGCCAGACGCGGAGATCTTGACACGCTCCAGACGCTTGGAGGTAGGCTAATTAATAATATACAATAATACTGAAACAGTTAAGGCATTTTAGAATGACTAAAACACCATTTAAGATGTTCTGCAGTGTGCTCAGTCTGCTGGTTTGTCCATTCACACACATTTTCATCATCATCTCTAACAAACCATTTTTTAATGTACATTCTGTAATTTGTTAAGTGCACTTGTAGTTTATGTGCATCTTATCAAATAAAAGTTTAACCTACTCAGTTATGCACATGTTTTATTATGCGTATTTTCAAAAGTTATGTGAATCATGACGTTTCCATTAATCGTTTTTATGGGCATCTCCAAAATGAGCTCTAAAATTGGTGTGTGGAAACGTAAGGCTAAGATGAGAAATACGCTTCATCTTTAAAAAAGGGGAGGAGAACGACAGAAACTCAGAGTTTAGAGAATAAAACCAGCTCCGGACCAGGTTAGATTCACAGAGTAAGTTACCACAGTAACTGACTCTGAGTTAAAGTTACCTTTCTTTCAGAAGCAGGCTTGACTTTCTCGAGTTTAACAAACCTGCCATTTTGAAACGGAAAACCCAGAGTTTCTCTCATTTCAGGGTTAAAATACTCTGAGTTTTCACTTAACCTCCTTTCTGAAACAGGCCCCTGCAGCATAAAGCTCAATAATATTTCTGATGTGCATACAAGCGTAGCGGCTGTCTGTGTACACATTGGCTCGTTTTCCTTTGGCTAGCTGCAAAGCCCATGTCAGAGCTATCGGTTCTGCCAATTGAGCACCCCGCCTGAAACAGAGCCATAATCCGGCATAGCATAGCCGGTATAACAATTACACTGTTTATGAAAACTGAATCCATCAACGAACAATTTCATTGCCTCAAGCAGAGGCTCTGTGTCCAAGGGTCTCTGTATATCCTCTTTCAGAACTTGTGCACAGTTGTGAGCCGTCCCTTCATCAGGCAGCAAGAAAGTTGGGTCAATTGCAGTATTAGAATCAGTTTGAATGTCAACATTCATGCACAACAGTGTGGCTTCCCATTTTGGCTGTCGTTGGTTGGAAATTGCTCCTAAACAGTTGTTTGTAAGCAGTTTCAGTATCTGGTGTGCAATATCACCTTTTGATAACAGGCAATGTCCTCGGTTGCCTTGACACCCCATTCAGCACAGTCACAGATCAGCAGACATGCATGTTGGCCTGCTATGGAGATGGGGATAGGCGTAGAATAATATCCGATCATGCCTTACAACAGCCGTCCTGGCACACGCTGTCCCAGAGCCGCAGAATAAGACTTTGTGCCCACCCAAGTCCACAGGTGAAAGGGTTTTCTGGCATCTGCATGTCTAAGAGCAGGGCAAGAAGAAAGAATATTTTTGATACTAACAAACGCCTCCTCCATCTCCTCAGTCCAGTAGATGCATTCCTTTCCAGGCTTTCCTCCTTTTAGGGCTTCTGTCAAGAGTTCTGTATATTCAGACACATACTGGTGACATTAATTTAACAATCCTATTACCTGTCTTACACCAGTTACGGTTTTGGGCTTGGGAAGCTCAATGATTGCTTTGATCCGTTCAGGGGTGATGCGTCGTCCATGAACTCCAACAATCTGTCCCAGGTATGTGACCTCGTTTTTTGCCAGTTGAGATTTCTGCAAATTAATCTTGAAACCCCATCACTGAGGGTTTTCAACAAAAGCTGTACAGCAGTCAGATGTTTACTGATTAGGACTGGCAATCAAAATATCATCCACATATTGGAGAATAACAGAACCATCAGCTTCAAATTCTTTGCAAAGAGGGTCAATAAAAGATGCCAGTACCTGGCAAATTGCAGAATCCTTGTGGAAGTCGGCTCCATGTCCATTGTTGTCCAGCACATGAAAAAGCAAATTTCAGTTGGTCATCTGAAGCAAGAGGGCAGGTCTAAAAGCCATTAGAAATGTCCAAAGAAGGGAAAATAACAATTCTCAGAACCAAGTTCATTCAAAATAGTGGCTGAGTTGGCCACCAGGGGGAGCAATTTAGTAAAGTGGTTTACTTCTTTGTTATGATTCATTTAAAGGAATCTTCTCTCTCATTAGACATTACTACCACCTACTGGAAGTTTTAGATTCTTATTTTGAGGATTATTCATTTTAAAATGCAATAAAGTACAATAAACTTTATTCTTTAAAATAAAGGGATAGTTCATACACACAAAATAATTTACACACTTTTGTGCCATTTAAATCAGTATGAATTTCTTTGTATTGTAGATTATTTTTGTAAATGTTTACTTGCTTCTTTACACATTTAACACAATAATGAATTTAAATCATTTGGTGGTAATTGCTAAGTCAACTTTACATCATTAAACACTTTTTTGCAATAATTTGAATTAATTCAATTAAGGATAACCAAAAATAACTTTTAAGTTGTCACCTAATTTGATTCTTTCCCAGAGCCGTATCACATTTTATGAAATAATCCATTGATTTTATTCATGTGTTCTAGTGAAAGTAGAACCACCCATAAAGACACTGAAAAGTGTTTTCAAAAAAATAAATAAATTTTTTTAATTAAGGTAATTTATAAATATTTTACAAATAAATATTTAATTCTTAAAGGTGCAGTAGGTGATCTGCTAATGCCTAGTTCACATTAGAGGATTTTAAGCCTGATTTGAGCCCGATTTGGAAGTTAACGAGCTCGCCGACCGATCGGGCTGTGATCGGGAACAAATCTGCGGGTGCACGCCGCTCTTTATGTGTGAACTACTGAACAACGCATCAACGAGGCTCGCTGACGCGTCGCCGACACCTCGCAGACGGAAATCCAACATTCAGCATGCTAAATATTCCAGCGCAGTCGGCCGACTCAACACCACGTGTGGTCAGATGTAGTGACGAGCTGCAGCCAATGAGAGAGCATATCAGCATGAGCTGAATGCCTGTGTGTTAAGGAGCTCGGCAGAAACATCTGTGATTGGTCAGAATGGGCATCGGTGCACTGGCTTCATTCTGTGTTAACGCAGACATGAGAGTAAGCTATATTAACAGTGGAACTAGAACTCTATAACTATTAGAATTACCATACTGCTGCTCATTCTGACCGTTCTCATATAAAACGCCATATTGTCACAACTTATTTACATTCATAGCTATTATTGAGATATTAAAATTAAGCTTTGAATGTCTGGCATCATATTTAATGACACCATTACCCTAAAAATATAATCTTTTTTTTTGGTAATACAGCCTATAAATATGTAGTTAAGATACTAAAACACTTAAAGGTCTTGACTTTCATTTTCACTTTCAAACAGGAGCTATTCGGCACAGAATATGCTGTTTTTAAAGATATCTAAAGTAAATTGATGTTTTTGCCATCAGAAAGTTTTGTTTATGTTAGCAGGAAGTTGCAAGGCAAGAAAATGCACACATATTTAAAGTCACAGCGAAAAGTATCAGACATGCATGCAGTCATTTTAACCAATATGGTAATTTAAGGCAGAAATGCTCAGTTCTTTACTGTTTTGTAATAAAAAAATGACAATGTCAGAAAGAAATACACTGATAGTTAGAAAACGGCAGGGTGTTATTTGTTAGTTTTATTTCAAAGAGATATAAAATCACAAAAATTAAAAACTCTCTGTGAATCTATCCACTGGAACCTTGCAGATGAGTGATTAATCCGCTGATGAATCAGCTGATTTGATGATGTTTTTAAATGCTTTCTCCAAAGCTTGAAATGCTGTCAGTGATGTAATCAGCACACAAGCAGCCAATAGTGTACAGCTTTTTCTGACGACTCCTCCCTCAAAATTTCATTGGCTGTGGTTTGGTAGCTTGAATGAGCTGTTGGGGAATGAGTTGTTGTCAGATCCTCTAGTGTGTGACCCCCCTCTTGTGGATCATTCACAGAGTGTTGCGTAGTGTGAACACCACAGAGATTAAAAGACACAAAGTCAAGTCATGTAGTGTGAACGGCACAGCGATCTGCTGATGTTTAAAATCCTGAAGTGTAAACTAGGCTTAAGATGCTAATCGAATTCAAAGCACGCCTCTTGAAATCATGAGCGTGCGCACCGCAACACAACAGCAGACAACCTAGTTCATTCGCCAGTTAGAAGTGTATGTAGTGGTTGGCCGGGTGGCGTGCAGGTATTTCACTTATTACTAAGCCACACTTAACTTACATGCTATTTTAGACTGAATATTCAGAGTACCGGTAAACAATATCGGGAGTGCGTCACAGGCTGTCATTGTTCAGAAATGACCCAATGTTAATATAAAAGCTAAAACTTCAGCAAGCAGGCTAGGCGGAATAGCGTTATTTATGTTTTGTTGTTAAACTGAATATAAATCTACATCATCGATACTGTAAAAGCTCCCTTAAGAAAATAAAAATGTTCACATCTAGCTTCCACCTGTAGATTTCAGTGGCTGAACAACACGTCATGTGCATAGAACCCATCCATAACACAACTCTACAGCTCTGTGCGACTATATGGTTTTAAAACAGAACATACCTCATAACAAAAATTCTTCAGCCATGGTGTGGTGTTGTCCTACCTCCAGCGTGCAAAAGAAACTCCAACACGGATTCTGGAGTTTAAAAAGTTTCAATTCATTATTTGATTTTGCCGCAACTGACAGTCTCGCGTGCACGTGTCGCTCATCTAGGGGTGCACGCGCGGCAGGCATGCATACGCTAATGGCGGATATGCGTGGCCAGAGATGAGCAAGAGCCCAAATCTGCATTTGTTGACTGACAGTTAGAGTTACTTATCATAATTATGAGAGATGTCAGTGCGACTCTATTTAATTGGATAAACATTTTTTAGTTTTATGCCTCACCCAGAATATAAAAATACATATAAATACATTTAGATCATTTACTTTAATCATTACTATTGGACTGTGAAGAGACTTTCAACCAGCACAAGTAAAAATGTTTTGGAGACAATCAGCTACTGCACCTTTAATGTCTGCAAGGTTTTATTTTATTTTCTTACTCTATTTTTGAAGGACATCCTGAGATTTTTAACGACCACAAAGAGTCAGGACCTCGGTTTAACATCTCATCTGAAAGACAGCACTCACTGAGCAGTACAGAGTCCCCGTCACTATACTGGAGCATGAGGACCTACACAAACCACAGGTTGATCGCCCCCTGCTGGCCTCACTAACACTACTTCTGGCAGCAACCTAACTTTCCTAAGTGGTCCACCATCCAGGCACTGACCGGGTGCAGCCCTGCTCAGCTTCAGTGGGCGACCATGTAAAACTTGCAGAGAGATAGCTGCCGGAAGAAACCCTTTTTTAGCCATGAGGTAAGAGTTTGAGATCTGATTTAGCCTGTCATGAACACATATGGATCAATAGTTTATCACAATTATGTACAAAACAAGTCAGAATTCTGAGTCACAATTATTGTGTCCTATGGTGAAAAGGTGAAAAAATTTTCCTTACTGGTTAACTTTTTTGTGCAGGTTATGTAAAAAATTCAAGTTGACCTCAAAAATTTAAATTGAATTGACCAACTAGGCTGCTTGATCTGAAAATGATTGCTTTGTGATCTGTATTTTATACATCTCTATCAATAATATATGGTTTTAGGTCCATAAAATATATTTGTTTAATCTAACTATACAACATAGCAGAATTGAGCAGTTCACCAATTCAATCATTTGAAGCTGCTCTGGATGTTTATTATTGTCATTGTTGAAAACATAAATAGAAGAAAGCTTTAAATAAAGACAAATGAGCTTTCATACAAACATTAGGTCAGGAGAAAAAGTGTCACATATTTATTATAACACACAAACAAAACAAAGCAGGATAAAATCTGTCATGTGTAGTAACTCCAGATCATCAGTGCTTCGGGGATTTAGCATTTCCATTTTCTCATGCGAGTTCTCTACCATGAGGAACAGAAAGAAAAAAAAAAGGAAAAAAAAAAAAAGAGTATAATTTCATGACTTTAATCCAACAACTCGATTATATTCCAGTTATTTGTGTCCAGTTTCCATTTCAGATGCTGTATTTTCTTCCAACGTGTCAGGGGTCATGGTGGTGACTGCTGGGTTGTGGGTTTGATTCTTCGATAAACTCCCGTAAATCGTCATGGCCTGAAAATGAAGGAGTATAATTAGATGTGCAGTACATGTAAAATGGCTTTTATTATTATTATGATTGTATAACTAACTTTATTAAGTTCACCTACACAAGTGCTCAATAATGCAAATATCTAATCAGCCAATCACATGACAGGGTCAAAATGAGCATTAAAATGGTGGAGAAAAATGATTTAACTGATGTTAAATTTGGCATTGTATCTAAAGCTATTTGATTGGTCCACAAATTGCTGATTAGCTGGGATTTTCACACATCTCTAGTGTTTTTAGAGAACTGGCTAAAGAATATAGAAAATATCCAGTGATCATTAGTTCAGTGGTTGAAATTGTCTCATCAATGTAAAAGGTCAGGGAATAATGTGCTGACTGGTTCAAATAGCTATTCAATACAACTGAGGTCTGCAGAAGAACTCCTCTAAACACGACATTAAACATAGAAGCAGAAGAAAATGCCAGTGACACTGCTGTCACCTGAGAAAAGCAAACTGAGGCTATATTCCCCATGAAAAGATATATTTTTTTTAAATGTTAAATGAAAAGATTGTTAAAGTTGCTGTTATGTAAGTTTTTGAATATTCTAACTTACGAAAATACCATAATATGCTCACAGATATTTAATAAACATGCCAAGTGAAAATTCTTTTTTTATTTGAAAAACAATGCTAAAGTCAGATATTCTCCTAAAAATGTGCGTTCCGTCTCAGAACGTCCATCTCTGTTTTGGTCTTTATAACTAGACCAATACCACTTTATCCAATTATATTTCAACGGCCTGGGTTGCCTTGGTGGAAAACACAGCATATTTCATTTTAGTCATGAAGGCTCCCTCAATGTATGCAGACATAGCCAAAAATGTAACTTCGGATCAATAAAAATCTACAAGATTAAAATATTTCTAACATAAACATCAGCTTCTTTGGTTAGTTTGAGGCTAGATCATCAGGCATGCTCGGGGCAGGATGAAAAAAACACACTCCGATATTTTGAATTTGGACTGCAATACCTAAATTAATCACTAGGTAGTCTATCCAACATACTACACCTTTGAAA
Source organism: Danio rerio (assembly GCF_052040795.2). Taxonomy (NCBI): domain Eukaryota; kingdom Metazoa; phylum Chordata; class Actinopteri; order Cypriniformes; family Danionidae; genus Danio; species Danio rerio. The sequence continues at coordinate 20,441,124 of NC_141030.1, forward strand.
ACTTGCCTGCACTGACAAGTCTTGATTTTAGCTTCTAAATTTGGATGTTAGGGTCATAATTTAAACTTGTTGTCCCCAAAAATAGTATCCACAGTTACCAGATCCCAATCCAACAAAGCACCTTTGGGATATGCTGAAACAACAGATGCACAGCAACCAATCTCAAACCCCTGCATGACAGTATTATATCATATAAATGAGACCAAAAGCTCTGAGAAAATTTTCCAGCACATTGTTGAATCGATACTAAGTAGAATGAGGCAGTTCTGAATGCAAAAGAGGGTCTAACCAAGTCTCAGTGAGGTGTACAAAATGAAGTGCATATGTGTGTCCAGCCATACCTGAGTGACCATGCTACTGATGTCTCCTGTGTTTGAGGGCAGTAAGATGGTGTTGCTCTCTTTGGCCAGTTTGGAAAAAGCAGAGACGTACTGTTCAGCTACACTTAAAGATGCTGCAGCATTTCCGTTCTGTACAGACACAGATATAGAACGTAAGCTTGATCATTGATTATCAGTTACACAAAAGAACCGATTTAATCCTCTCCTCTAGGGCTAAACAAAATATCGTTTGAGCATCAATATCACAATTTGTGTTTCCACAATAGTCACATCGCAAAACTATTTATACAATGAGGATCATGTTAATTCACGTTTGATCGTTCAGTTTTTGTTCTTGAATACTGAATCCAACCAGTCCATCTACAGTTAAAATAAGAATTATTAAATCCCCTCGAATTTTTTTTTTCTTTTTAAAATATTTCCCAAATGATGTTTAACAGCAAGGAAATTTCAACAGTATAGCTGTGGTCAAACTGCACTTTTCTTCCAAAGAAGCATTCATACACACGCGAATGCGTCACACCGAAAACGCAAGGTCGTGCGGCAAGTTTTGCAGTTCACTGCATTGGAAAACCCATGTAAAACATGACCTCCCTGGACAGAAATTTAAAACATGGACCAATCGCTTCTTAATATATATATATTAAGGGTGGAGCCGAACCCGAATACGGTATTCGGAAAGGCACGAATAGCGTGTTTTTACGAATACTTAATTCGAACAAATACTTGAAAAATTATTTGTATTCGGGAGCAAGAAAAACACTATATCAAAAAGCAGCGTTTCCTCATGAGACCATAGTGCATGCCCGCGTGAGTGAGTGAGTGAGTGAGAGAGAGAGTGAGAGAGAGAGAGAGAGAGAGAGAGAGAGACGCTCAGTCAGAAGTCGGAGGGCGCTTCTCCACAGCAACAGACAGAAGGCTCGGCTGAGCGAAAAAAAATACTTCACTGCATCATTATTTTTGTTAAATAGATTTTTGTACCTTAATTGGGTTCCAAAGGCAGTTTATAAACTTGTAGCGAAGTTGAAGCGGAGTTTGATCGGACGTCTGACGTCTGCAATCGGGTGCTCTGTTTACGCAACGTTAGCTCTATTAGCACGGTAATTTAGACAATAGACTGTTGACAGAGTAACGTTAACGTTTGTTTATAAAGGTTAAAACGATGCTTGTGCAGTTGCGTCGAATAGTATGCACCTATGGGAGTTATATGGTACGTCTACATTACTGTCTTTTGCAGACAGCAAGATATATGCTATAGGCTAGTTAACCTTAGCATAGCTTCCCGTCACTTTTTATAAACTTAAAACTCCTCAAATACATTTGGGCACTATGAAAAAATGAGACTGCTGCTGAGCCATTTCTTGGTCCTCCACCAGTCAAAAGAAAAAAAAACATTCAGGTTCTGTGTGGAAGCATTTTACAGTCAGTGGTGCTGCAGATAAAACAAAGTGATACTGTATAATGTGTGCAAAAGTGAAATCAGCAGAGGCAGAGATATTAAACATCTGTCAACATCTTCTATCCATAATCATTCATTCATTTCTTTTCGGCTAAGTCCCTTTATCAATCTGGGGTTGCCACAGTGGAATGAACCACCAATTTATCCAGCATATGTTTTACGCTGTGGCTGCCCTTCCAGCTGCTACCCAGCACTGGGAAACATCCATACTCTCTCTTTCACACACATACAATAGGGACAATTTAGCTTACCCAGTTCACCTGTATTGCATGTGTTTGGACTGTGGTGGAAACCGGAGCACCCGGAGGAAACCCACGCCAACATGGGGAGAACCCAGTCAGGGCTCGAACCAGCAACCTTCTTGCTGTGAGGCGACAGTGCTACTCACTGTGCCACCGCGCAACCTTCTATGTAATGTATTATCACATGCACTAAAAGCATCCTCTCCTGATACTGTCTGTGAACCCCCCACAAGCATCAATCCCCTCAATCAGTCCAGCTATGTTCTGCTAAATCCTCCACAAGCACCAAACCATCAACACAGCCACATTCTGCCCCAGCAAGTCAGTTTCAAACATAAAAAAAAAAAACTTTGTGTCTGTTTTGTGGCAGGCAGATGACAATAGCAGGGCTGTATCTTTTAGTATTATATAGAATACTTTTGTTCTGCCAGATCTCCCAGGCAGGGTTTTATTTAGATTTATTTAGTTAATTTTAGTTTTTGTAATTTTGTGCATTGGAAAGAAGTTCTTTCAGAAGAAGAACAGTTTTTTGAAGTATTATTTGTTTTTATTCTGTCTATTCAGTGTCCTTCAACAAGAACGGTGGTGGTGGGGTTCATAATATTCACAATGGTATTTTATTAGTTGTTGGTTTAACTATGGATGAGATAATGGCTTCTATGTTATTATATTTTCAATGACATTTCTTGTCACATGTTCAAAAACAACAGCCAATATTGCATATCTATAATTTATATAATGGGTATAATTAAACAATACTTTCAATATAACGTAAATTAGAAGTGTAATAGAAAAAATATATATTTTTGCGCCATTTAGAATTTTACTCGAATACAAATACAAATACTTTTCCCCCCTCAACAAATACAAATACAAATACCGGCTGCTCCGCACATCCCTAATATATATATATATATCCTTATTATATCCTATATATATATATATATGTATCCTTAACATTAATTATTTTTCATATGTAAAGATATTTGCGTATTGCTGTAAATTCTGTTTGTATTAAACAATGTGTAAGTGAGGCGCACATCTAACGCGCTCTGCGCTGGACTTTAGACTGGCTTTGTTCTGGTCTATTGAAGAATCTATTATAGTTTCTCAAAACAGCAACACGCCAGCAATGCGCCTCAACACGCCTCCTTTTTTAGACCAGAATGCCTATGGGCGCACATTTGAGCGCAAATGCATTTGCTATTTAAACAGCGTGGAGCAAAACGTCAAAACAACTCTTGTGCCAAACTGAAACTAGCAAACAACTGTTGCGTCACACTTTGTGCAACAATGCGCCGGGTGTATGTTAGGGCCCTCAGTGTGACTACGGCATAAGACTGATGATATTTTTTCTTGTTTTATTATTTCTTGTTTTATTTTTGCCAGAATACAACCAGTCTTTTAACATTATTTTAAGGACAGAATTATTAGCCCTATATTTTTTTGATATAGTCTATAACTTGCCTAGTTACACTAACCTGCCTAGTTATACTGATTAACCTAGTTAAGCCTTTAAATGTCACTTTAAGCTGTATAGAAGTGTCTTAAAAATATCTAGTCAAATATTATTTACTATCATCATGACAAAGACAAAATAAATCAGTTATTAGAAATGAGTTATTGAAACTATTATGTTTATAAAGGTGTTGAAAAAAAATAACACCTTTGTAACACAGAAATTGAAAAAATAAACAGGGGGGCTAATAATTCTGACTTCAACTGTAAATTAATGAAGTCCTTCTAAGTAGACCTATTTAAATAATCTGGTGAATTTATATCCATATCGCAATGTCAGATTTTTCCAATATCGTGCAGCCCTACTCTTCTCTTAGATAAGGTGTGGTGGAGTGGGTTCTTCTGAAGGCTCTTAAAACAGTGAATCAGATGTACCTGTTGAGTAAGAGCTTCAGACAGCAGCCGAATAGCTTTGGCCTTTGCTTCAGCTTTAGCCAAGACAGCATTTGCTTCACCTGTACACAGAAATAATTCATAATAGTTATTCTTTTTTTCTCTGTTTTGAGAGTAAACTCATGCACATGCATTTACACACCCACAAATATAGCTAATTAATAATAATTCACTAACGTACACAGACAATACTTTTTGAGGAATACATACATACTACATATACACACACACATACATACATATATATACACATATACATACATACATATATATATATATATATATATATATATATATATATATATATATATATATATACATACATATACATACATACATACATACATATATATATATATATATATATATATATATATATATATATATATATATATATACATATATATACACATACATACATACATACATACATACATATATATATATATATATATATATATATATATATATATATATATATATATATATATATATATATATATATATATACACACACACAAATATATACATATACATATATATATATAAATATATATTTATATATGTGTGTGTGTGTGTGTGTATAGTATACACACACACACACACACTTTATATTTACATATACATATTTATAAATAAAAGTATTAAGAAAGCACACTAAAAACAATTAAACACTGTTTATATAAATGGTCTGGGACTATTTGTTTGTAATAAATACTATTTATATACAGAATATAATTATTAAATTATTAAATGTAACAAATTATGTTATTTTATTTCTTATTAGTTTATATTTTTATATATATTTATTTTATTCAATAACAAATGTTATCTAAAGTTATCTAGTTTAAAATTTGAGGTCATTATGTTTTCAGACGTGACTTTAATATCAACAACAATATTTTTATCCTATTGCAAATGATTTTTCCAAACCCCATATGCGAGACAAAAAAAAACAAACACCTGCAGCTTTATTAATCTGTTCAGCCTTCTCTCCCTCAGATGCCAGGATCTGAGCCTGTTTGCGACCCTCTGCCACATTGATGGCTGATTCTCTGGTTCCCTCCGACTCCAGAACAGTGGCTCTCTTCCTTCGCTCGGCCTCAACCTGAACATCAGACACATAGGATCAGTTGTATGATTCGCAGCGGTCAATGTAGTTTTACTGTTTGATGGTATTACACTGAAGAACAGATAATCATACCTGCATTTGCATAGATTCTTTTACTCGTGGAGGAACGTGAATGTCTTTAATCTCATATCGTAGACATCGAATCCCCCATTCATCTGACGCCTGGTTTATTGAATGCACAATATTGGAATTCAGTGACTCTCTTTCCTGTTGAAGGACAAAAAATTATTCAGTCACCATTCCATTACTATCCATGGAACATTTTTGTTTACTGTTATTGATTTATCTGTGTGCCTCCATATTTTGTGCCTAAATATTTTTTTTTACTGATGGGAGTTGACCAATAGCAAACCACAAACATTCAACCATCCAATCAAATCACCATGAACAAAATTAAGTTGCATCCTTACACTTTTTCTTTAAGGAGGCAAGATGGAAGCATTACTAGTGGTTGCAAAATAATTAGTCATTTAAACTGAGTGCTTTCTCTAAAGCGTATATGATTTCCGAAAAGAGGTCTTTATAAAATGATAATTTAAATTTTGACTCAGATGATTTGTTTTACAACAAATTTAGGAAAGAAACAGTTCTGTTTTGCTAAGAGATGCTAAAACTGTAAATATATATATATATATATATATATATATATATATATATATATATATATATATATATATATATATATATATATATATATATATATACAGGGCTGATAGTGGAAAAAATTCCTGAGCCTGAACTTTTTTTCCTTGCCCCTGAGGTGAGTAGGGGTGGGGGTACTATGTATGCAACGCACTTTTAACACATAACTTGTGGGCCCCTGGGCCCAAATATATTTACAGGCTATGTGTAACCCTGATCATCATTATTGTCAAGTGGCTCTTTTTAGACACATGCCAGTAATGTCAGTGACACATGCCAGTGTCAGTGATCTTGTGACATGTGCCAGTAGGTGTCAGTATAAGCACGTTATAAGCACATTAATCTTATAAGTCTCTTTGCTTTAATATTTAAAAATCATTAGGCAAATGACACCTGTTATCTTACATGCATATATGTTATGAGTTTTCAACATGCATTTTATTATAACTTTTTAAAGGATATTATTTAAAATACCTTAAAATGAAAATAAGTTAAATAATAAAATAAATGAATGAATTAAAAACATAGAGAAGTCCATATTGTAGGGAACAAAGAAACTGCCAGGATGTAATAATATACAGTACAACAGATAAGTGTAACCCCTCCCATACATAAGCATGCCACAATAAATTTGACTGACATGTACTGTCAAATGACTATATTACGTACGGAAGTATGACTACGAATACATAAAATAAATGCGTTTAAATTAAAACATCGTGGAGTAGCTCAGCAAATAAACTAACTTGCGACGCGATAAATTAGGTTAAATGTCGCTTAATGATTAAATATGGTTTTGCTCGTGTTAATTAATGTCATAAGCTTCACCGGGTGTCGATGTCACTGCAGTGACATGCAGCGCGACACTCTGAGTGACACAGGTCACTACACATGCCACTAGCGAGTGACACAAGACAGTGGAAAAACGGACATGCCACCGGAAGTGTCACTACAGTGGCATGTGCCAGTGTCATCTGTACGTCAGATGTCGTGTCACTCCATGTTAAAACTGCTACTGTGAATCCGAGTTCAAGCGCACACAATAAGCTAAAACTCGCCCCAAGCACCGGCAAAAACAAATAACAATGAATGTGTCGAGGAAAGAGTAAGGACATATCTTAATTATTTATGAATAAACCTATTCTGAGTCAGTGTCGCAAAGATCCTGACTGGCAATCTCCTCTTGGACTCGCCTTTAGAAATTCATCTTTACGGATTACATGAAGGAGTTTTTTTGTTTTCGATTTGTTTTATTTCGTTAAGTAATAATTTAAAGCTTTCTATAAATATATTTATTATGTCTGTGAGGCATATACATTTTGCTTCATTTTGTTAAGCGCTCCTGTTCAAAAACCAGACGACAGAAAGCGCATAATTTTGGTTTTCTTTATTTTATAAAAACGCTGTAACGTTTTTTGATGTATTACTCGTACTTTGTGAGCAAAAATGACGGATAACTTTAAATTGCTCCCACTGAAAAAATGCAAGTGATTGCTCTGGCGCCTCGATGTCCTGCAAGCTTTTTATAAGCAAACTATGCACCTAATAGCACACATTCTTTAACGTTTAAGCTACCATTGTTTTATACTTGAACTGTTTTATATCTTTTATTTTAGGCAAGTCGTGATGATCTGAGAAGGCAAACTGATCAAACAGACAATGATGGTCTTCCGCTGGGCGCTGTTCGTTAAAAAAAAAACTTATTTTTAACGAATAAAAAATGCTCCAAACGTTTTTCTAAATAAGCCGAATAAAAAACGAAACTAAATATAAACACTTTGCCATTAGGCTACATACAAAACTGAACTCTTTCATAGCTGAAACACTAAGTTGTTTAAGGAGAAGAGGGAAATATATTTTTGTCCCGTCTATTTCTTCACCGTTATTTCGAGAATAAACCCAGCGTAAATATGCAGATGTCATTCCCAAAACATATCAGCGTATATGTGCCGAAAACGAAAGTTTCATACAAATTCTGAATGGATTATAGCCTGGAAAGTGCAAAGCACGCTCCTCTTATTATCACTAAAAAGCGTCACTAATCTTAGTTCATATAGATCTCACAAAGATCTGTTATAATTTATAAAGCTCTCTAAATTACACAATTAATCAGTAGCAGTGAGTGAATTATGTGAATCTAGAGAAATGACAGATCAATATCCGTGAACCTGATTTTTTTCCCCGCAGCCACAGTACGCCGGAAATCCGGCGTGGTGCCGGAACGCTATCACCCCTGTATATATATATATATATATATATATATATATATATATATATATATATATATATATATATATATATATATATATATATATTTATTTATTTTATTTGTTAATAATTTTTTATTTAACATTTTTTGTTAACATTTCAAAAAACCACAGTGTTATATATTTACTAACTTTTTTACTTGCATTATCCCAAATGTTTCTAAGAATGTTCAAATCCAAAGAAATAGGCAATTTTAACTAATGATATGGATTGTGTTGCCATTCTAATGACATCACGCATTCTCTATTTTCGATTTGTTATATAAATAACAAGGGAAAAAAGTTCATGATTTCAGCCTTACTCTGCTACATACTACCATGATAAGTTCTCAATAGTTAAGGTCTTCCAAAAACATGATTTCTGTAGGAGTGCCTTAGGTTGTATTGAAGTTAACGAGTCCTATGATTTCACAAGGTCACGACGTCATCAAACTATGCCTTTGTTTGTTGTGAATGCACGCCCTCTAGTGGTGAAAAGTACATACTGTGTGCCTTTAATGTTTTTCTCTGTCTTTGTTTGGAGACTTAGGACTTACACTAGGGTAAAATAAAGTATTTGTAAAGTATTCATCCCAAATGACTTAAAATAATATGAAACAATACAACTAAAGCAATCTCCACTTTACTGAGTGAGAGCGCTTCTCTTCTGTTAAACTGAACAGTTGCATCATTAAATACAGAAGTGTGCTCAGAAACGAAAGGTAAAGATGCAGTGTGAGTGCAGACTGTCAGGGGAGAGGAAAGGGTGCACCATCGCTCTTCGGCATAGTCTCCTAGTGCGAGTATGCACTAAAATGTAATGAATGTAAAGTAAAATGTAAAAATCCAATCCCAACTTCTATTTCATGCCAACTTTAAGCCTGTGGGACAGTAATAAAGTTTTGTTTTAGTCGCTGAGAAGGTGTCGGTTTTATTCATACCCTAAACACTTTGTCCAGGGTGAGTTTTCCCAGCTCTGATCTCATTGTAGTCTGTGCCAGCTGAGTGACGGCATATTCCGGATCCTCCACTCCATAAGAGGCCTGCAGATAACAACACATTAGAAGAGGAAAGCCAAACATGCTGTATTTGGGCAACAAAAAACTTCAAACTTACCTTAAAAGGGTCAAGAATCCTGAGGTATAAAACTCCATCTATCTGCAGAGTCACATTGTCTGAAAGCAAAAAAACAGGTCATACTTGAGGCATCATTGATTAATCGATGATCAATCATTTGTTCCTTTATATTGATACACCTTATCAATGGTTAATTATAAATTATCAATATCATCATGATTAATGTATATAATTATTATATCCATAATCCATTCCAAACTTTTTTCAAAAGGTGTCAACAGATTAAAACACATTTGTCGCATATCGGGAAGTATTACAATCTAATAAAATTAATCATGCAATTGATTATTCATTAAAACATTAAGTTATCATAGAAAATTGTGGAAATCAGCATCCCTGGTTAAGTTCTCACATTTGAAAAATTCAAAAAGGAAGAAGTAAAAATGATCTTATTGGCTTTGACTTACCAAGACTAACAGCTGACTGCTCTGGTACATCTATAACGATCTCTTTGAGGCTCTGAACATATCTAATTCTGTCCAGGATTGGAATTAAGAAATTTAGACCCTAAAAGTGGAAAATAGCATTAGTTTAATGGCTAGACATGAACTAGACTCACTGAAGATGAACTGATGTTTGATGATAAACTCACTGGTTCCAGGATTCGGTGAAAGCGTCCCATCCTTTCCACCACCCAAGCCTCTTGCTGGGGCACGAACAGAACCACAGTGTTCATGGGAAGACTGGAAGCCCATCGCTGCTGCGCTCGGGTTCCCCATAATGCAGGTACAGTCTGCCGCGAATGCTGTACGTTGGTTTAAAGTGAAGATTATAAAATGTTTTAGAAAATTATACAATTAAATTAGAATATTGAACTAACATATTTAATATTAACAGAATAAACAGTTAAATATTATATGAAATATAGGTACGGAAACCAATTAAGAGATCACTAGAAAACACTAGTTTTACAACTTATAGTGTTGAATTTATTCTATACACTACTGATGACATTTTTTTTATTATTTCAAAATATAACCGTTATCATTTAGAGCATTTTCCTGCATAAATTAAAAGGTGCCTTTCACCAAAATAAATTCTGACCAAATTCCAGGTCAAGAGAAAATAAATCTCTGAAATGACATTTGTTGTCACCCAAAAGTTTTCAAACACGATTACCACAACTTTCATTCATGTGAGGATTATTAAATAAGTTAAATCTGAAGTTCACGTTTACAGTAACGTCTGATGAAACCTGATGAAACACGTAGCTGGACACAGACCTTCAGTGAACATCAGAAAATTTCTTGAAACATTACTTATGAGTACAAGATGTCAGTCTCTGACTTCTAAATGAACTTGAAGTATGACATGAAATATATTCGAAGCGCCAGTTAGTGAACAGACAGTCCTCCAGATCATTAATGCACTTTTGTGTCAACGTTACCTTTAAAAGCCCGCCGCCTACTCGACACACCGCCGTCCGAATCATTCTCAGATTTTAGGAAAACAGATTAACCTTTATATGCCTGAAACAAATGAATGAAGTCTTTATACTACAAGCGTGACCCTCTTACAGCCGCGGAAATCAAGTTACAACATCATGAACGCACGTCGATGACAAATTTCCGGATTTGTGAGGGAAACAAACGCTTGTAATGTATGGTTCCATGGTTCCGGGAATATGTTTCTGACTGAAAGTTTAACGTAAAATGGCACAAATAAGTGATAATATTGAAATGCATACTTTGAAATGTGTTTACATGTCTAAACATTATTTAGACTTATGTTTATGCGATTTGTTATTGTTTTTTGATAATCGTAATTTGTTTTTAATGTAGTCGTTAGAGGGCGTAGTGGAGCAAACATTTTTGTAAATTAAATGGTTTAATAATAAAAAAAATGCGAAAATAATAAAACGAATAAATGTAATCAAAATTAGAAATGTTAAAGCTGAAGTAGAAAAATATGGAGGACGAATGTTGCAAAAACCATAAATAAATAAATATGTAAATAATAAATAAATATGTAATAAATTCAGAAATTCCTGCATAAATAAAAAATATAAAAAAATAAATATGGAATAAATATTCTTGAACGTAGTTACTTTTTCTCAGGTCAACATGGTAATCTGTCATTCATCCGAAGCCAATCAAAAATGGTATAAAGACCGCCTTCTGATGATTGACAGACACCGGCTTTAGTTTATTTATTTACCTGCCCACACTATTGTTTATTTATTCTATACATTTATTTTTACATTATTTTTATATACATTTATTTATTTGCATATTTATTTATTATTTTATTTATGCAGGAATTGATTA